>NW_023494806.1:29858400-30074848 GCF_904425465.1 Colossoma macropomum | reverse complement strand
TATTCATATACTCATTCAGAACTTGATGGCAGCAACGCAGCTTGAGAACGTTGTGACAGGGCCACGTCTACCGTTGTGTAGCCTCCCCTCTTCTTTTAACAGCAGTCTGTAAACGTCTGGGAAGTGAGGAGAGCCATTGCTGGAGTTCTGGGAGAGGAATGTTGTCCCATTCTTGTCTGATGTAGGACTCTAGCTGCTCAGTCCTGGGTCTTTGGGTCTTCTTTATGGAGTTAGTTTTGTGTCAAAATGTTTGAGAGAAGGTCCTGATGTTTGAGAGAGGAATGTCACGGTTTGAGAGGACAGCTATCCTGGGTCTTTAGGTCTTCTTTGCTGGATTTTTCGTTTCATGATGCACTGAATGTTTTCTATTGGTGAAGGTCTGGACTGCAGGCCGGCCAGTTCAGCACCCGGACTCTTTTTCTGCAAAGCCATGCTGTTGTGATGGATGCAGTATGTGGTTTATTGTCTTGCTGAAATATGCAAGGCCTTCCCTGAAAGAGACGAAAAGAAGAGAAAAAAGAATTAGAAATTTTGATTCATCTGACCTCAGAACAGTTTTCAATTTTGCCTCAGTCCATTTTAAATGAGCTTTGGCCCAGAGAAGACGGCGGCATTTCCGGATCATGTTGACATGTGGCTTCTTCTTTGCATGACACAGCTTTAACTTGCATTTGTGGATTACACAAAAACAGGGATTTTTACAGATTGTCTAAATCTGTTGATGATATTATGTACTGTATATGATGGGATGTCCAAAGTCTTCGCAATTTTACATTGAGGAACATTTTTCTGAAATTGTTCCACAATTTTTAGACGCAGTTTTTCTCAGATTGGTGAACTTCTGCCCATCTTTGCTTCTGAGAGACTCTGCCTCTCTAAAATGCCCTTTTATATTCAGTCATGTGAGTTAGTGGCAAATTGCTCCTTCAGCTGATTTTTATTAGTACCACTTACAGCCTTTTGTTGTCTCTGTGCCAACTTTTTTGAGATGCGTTGCTGCCATCAAGTCCTAAATGAGTTAATGTTTTTCCTGATATGGTAAAATGTCTCACTTTCAATTTCAGATTTTAGAGCTTCATTACTCACCGCTTCATATAACTTTATACAGTCATTTCAGACTAATCAGATTTTAGAGCTTCATCACTCACCACTTCATTTGACTTTATACAGTCATTTCAACTAATCAGATTTTAAAGTTTAATTACTAACCGCTTCGTTTAACTTTTTACAGTCATTGATTTAAGACTAATTAGACTGTAGAGCTTCATCACTCACTGCTTCATTTAACTTTATACAGTCAGTCATTTCAGACTAATCTAATTTTAGAGCTTCATCACTCACCGCTTCATTTCACCTTCATTGAAGGACCAGCTGATACAGACACTGAAAAAAAGAAAAAGAAAAAGAAAAAGGATATAAAGGAAACAGTACATATAAAAAACAGGACAACAGCACCATCTGCTGGAGTAAACAGAACAAACTGTTTGTACTCAGCAGATCACATTTCAGGAGCTTCACTGTCTATTTGAGTTCTGAAATGTTAAAAATCTACTTTACAAACTAAACATTAAGATAAAGTCTTGAACAAGATGATAAAGGAGTGTCAGTTCAGTTCTTACCAGTAGTGACTGTAGAGATCAGGATCAGGATACAGAGAGCAGAACTGCAGGACTGCATGACTGACCTACAGACAGACACATACACCATCAGTACTGACCAGGAGAGGAGAGAGAGAAGAGAGGAAGAGAGAACAGAACTGACCTACAGACACACACACACCATCAGTACTGACCAGGAGAGGAGAGAGAGAAGAGAGGAAGAGAGAACAGAACTGACCTACAGACACACCATCAGTACTGACCAGGAGAGGAGAGATATAGTGCTGTGCAAAACTCAGTGACCACCCTTTATTTCAGTTCTAGTCAAAACAGCCATAAAGTATGTTACTGATTTTCCAGGAGGAGATTAAATTAAAGAGTCCACTTAAATAATAAAAGAGAAAGTGAAAGGAAAATAAGTGACCAAATTGGAGTTCAACAAATCTACAGAGAAAATGTGCTTCCTAACAACCACCTGGAAGAGCTGCTAGACCCCCAAACTGCCCCCATCAGATAAACAGCCCTTAAGGCTTTCATCTTTGAGAGAGAGGAGAAAATCAAGCTGCTTCAGATCTGAAAACATCCACAGGTGTTTCTGTCCATCCTTCCACTGTGAGAAGACGACTCAGCGCTGTGGGTCTGAAAGGATGTATAGCTGTTCAAGAAGAGCCTCACTGAGAAAAGGAGACGGACACATCAAACAAAGAAGCTGAACAATGGACTGACCACCCCAGAGTCCAGACCTCAACATTACTAAATGTTAGGGGTGCGGAAAAAAATCGTTTCTTAGATGCATCGCGATGCAGATGCGAACAATTCTGAAACGATTGACAAATGTCAAAAATCAATTTTCTAAATATTTAATTTATAACGTAACGTTGACGGAACGCAAAAGACAGAACTTGGAAGTGCGGACGTGCAGCGCCCGGACAGTCTGTGGCAGCACATAACAAAAACACAACTGGATGAGCGAGAAATCACAACACAAATGATAAGAAGAGACTTTTTGTCTTTTCAACAAAAATCAAACCACCTTGAGAGCCGCAACATTCAATGTCCAGTATGTCTCAGTGTGTGTTAATGTCCTAGTTTAGGCTAAACAATATAAACGAAAACGCGGACTTACTTTGCTCTGCTTTAACCTTCAGCTATAGCCGCTTTCCTCCCATCTCCAGCAGAAAACCTTTCCTCAGAAGTTGATCAGTTAAATGTCTCTCAACGTTCGGCTGTTTTATGAGGCTGAAGTCGCTTCTTATTCTCCAGCTTCTTGTTCGAATTTTCCCGTTCCACCTTAAATTCTGACTGAGACGCCGAATGTAAATACGGCACCATTTAAGGTGAAACAAGAAGCGACTTCATCTTCGCAACTTTTTGTGTTTGACAGTCTCTCGTTGCAGATTTAACTTGCCAGGAATCAACTGCTTATAAATGCGAATAATGCATCGCTGCTGTGTGACCTGCAGTCTGCATGCCGGTTCTCAGTCATTGAGAAACAGGGCTTTCGCGCTATGTTGCACACGACCCGTCTCGAAGATACTTTACTGACACAGCGACCCCCCCCTCCCCTGTCTCTGCAATGAGACCAAAACCGAAGTTATAAAATCACTGAATTAAATGGGTAGGACGGCTGTAACGCTGCCTGGACACCCAATGCCACTGGATCTTATTTCACTGTAACTGCGCATTTTATTGCAGATGAGTGGCAGCAGCGTCTGATGTGCTCTGAACAACAGCAGTGAGTGAGGTTGCATCTTTTTAACAAAACAAATTGAAGTGATGTGGCAAGTGAACTAGAAGGCATTTTTTTTTCTTTGCCACATCACTTCCATTTGTTTTATTAAAAAAGATATTGGAAGTAAATTCACTATGGATCATTACAAATACTTTGCTGTAAAAGTACCAAGTCCTCAGACAGCAGGAAAATAGAAATCCTGTATAGAAGAAAAGACGCATCGAGAATCGTCTTATAATCGCATCGCAGCCACTGAATCGTAATCAAATCGAATCGTGAGGTGCCTAAAGATTCTCATCCTTACTGAATGTGTTTGATTACTTCAGAAAATGATCAACCAGCTTCTAAGACTGAACTTTGGAGGTGTGTCTGCAGATTCTTTGAGGAACTGAAAGTGAATCTCCTGAACAGAATGGAAGCTGGAATGAAGGGAAAGAGGGACTCACTGAACACAGCACTGAATTTGAATCAATCAGCTCAGAGCTCAGCTGGACAGCAGAGAGTCCACAAACTGCAGCAGCTCTCTGAGTTCATAGAGACTAATGAGTATCAGTGAGTGTGCTGGAGATTTACTCCACTATATTCACTGATACAGTAAATCTGTACAGTGGAAATGCTGAAATATTACAGATGTTACTCAGACTGGTGGGTTTGCTCCTCCTGACAGCGGAAGGCTTTTTCTGTAGACTTCCTGTCTGTACAGAGGAAGTGGCTGCAGAACCGACTGCGCTGCTTGTGGTTTTTAAGAGGAAGTGTGCTGTGATGCAGCCAATCAACAGCCTGCTAATCTCAGGATTTCTCTTTAATACAGAAGCTCATCACTCTGTTCCAGCACACATTTAATAAAACTGTTGTATCAATCACAATAAATTACATTAATTCTGTCTGTCAATCAGCTGATGATGTTAAATAAACCACTCAGTCTTTCTGAAACAGCCATTTAACAAAAGAGCTTCAGATCAGCCATAAACTCCAAACAGAGACAGAAACAGAGAATCTCCAAACACACTTCAGCTCTCAGCTCTGAGTTGTACTCACCGCTCTCTCTCTCTCTCTCTCTCTCTCTCTCTCTCTCTCTCTCTCTCTCTCTCTCTCTCTCTCTGCTGGAGTTTCTGCAGGGAAATCAATCCTGTTTATTATCATAATATCAGAAATATGACAGAATCGTACAGCTGATGTGCTGATCACTTCCTCCTGCACTGATGCGCTTTCGTTTTGATCCTCAGTAAACTGGGACAGGGGGCGGGGCTTAAGAACAGGTGGTTTTATTCTGTGGGGTTTTGACTCAGTTTCTGATCTGATGCTGCTTTAGTCTCCGAGGAGGAGGAGCTCGCTCACCCAGCGTAACGGTTCCTGTGGGAGATAAACAGAAATCTGAGGATGTGAAATGGAGCTGCAGCTGATCAGTTTAGGCCTGTTTTAGTGGAGTAGAAATGAACTGTGGGTAAACTGTACATGTGTAAAATTCACTTTAGCATCATCATTTATATTCATACTGTTTACCTGCTCACTTTCTGTCATCTGACTGTTTACATGATGGAAATAACGTTGATGTCAAATTATGGTCATGCTGGTTGACCAGCATACCAGCATCCTAAACACAACATCTGCTGGTTTTGCAGGTGACCAGCCAGTTGTGTCGTGTTGAGTTTATCATATTTTTGATTTTTTTCCACCTCCTAACTTCCCTGATCCTCTAAATGGGCTCTGATTGGCTCCTCATTACCTGCTGAACAGGTGTGAAGCATTATTACTCACCTACACATCACTCAGGCTTCTATGGGACGACAGCTGAGGCAGATACGACATACAAACACAGTTTGTTATTGTGGATACAGTCATAAAGGGGTAATTACACTGTCATTAGCTTAGCTCTGGTTTACAGTTTAACCTGGGTTTAAACGTGAATGAGTCAGATGGGTTCTTAAACTCCACTGCTGTGTCCTCAAAAGCTGCAGTTTAAAGCTCACCTGCATCTTAAACTAAACCTGATTGCTTTTCATTTAAAAACCACACATCTGTCACTAGATGGTGCTGTTGATCAGGTTTAACTGAGGTCTGTCTGAAACCTGATAAAGACACGGTTTAACTGAGGCTTAAGGTGAGATTATTGTAATTGAAGCGCATTTTCAGCTCAGATATGACAATATTTCATAACCATAGGCCTACATACCTTCTGTCATAATGTTTTGTGGACATGAAACAGCACACACCTGACCATGGAACAGCTAAAGAGCCAACTGTCCAATTACTTTTGAGCCCCTACAAATGAGAGACGCTGAATAAAATGGCTGTAATTCCCACAACATTCACCTTGATTTGGATGTAAATATCCTCAACATAAAGCTGAAAGTCTGCGCTTTGAACTCATGTTCATTATTTAATTTCAGCTCCAGCTGTGCTGGGCAGCCAACATAATGACTTTGTCAGCGTCCAAATATTTATGGGTCTAACTGTATATGATGAGATTTCATTATATATTGACTGATAAACTATATAGCAAAATATGTTCTTACTATGCAGTATTTTGTTCTAGTCAGGCTCATGATGTAATTTGACAGCACATCTGGATGAGCAGTGGATCAGAGAGACTCCTGCATGGAAAGAGCAGTCAAGTTTAGTTTAACACACAGCTGAGTATTAAACCCCTGAAGTTACCGGTTTAACCAAACCTGTGTTAAACTGAGACTAAACTGCTGCTAAGCTAATGGCAGAGCAATCAGAGCAACAGCACCACCATGTCTCTAATGTCGATCTGTCACAGGTTTGGCATGGCGCCATCTGCTGGGTGAGCTGGACAGAGTGGAAAAGTAAGGTCAGTGTATTTCAGTTTGGACTCTGAGTTACATCAAAACAGCAGATGATATTATGGAACATCTCAGATCTTCATCCAGACTTTTTAATTCATTTTTGTAATCAACACCTGATTCTGTTTGTCACGCATTCGGCAAGATGTCAAAGGAAAACGGATTCCATCTCCCAGAATCCCACGGGAGATCACGTCACTGCACAACTTCCTTCAGAGATGGAGGAAGACACGGACTCCATTACCCAGAGTTCTAGGGGAACTCACGTGATCTCTGACTCACAGACGCGCTCCTATCAGAGATCTCTATCCCCTGAATACTAATGTGTAGCACCTGTGTATTTAGTCATATAGGTTGGCTTTCAAGGCTTTCGAGTCAAGGGACAAAGCAAGCCTCAGGATAGCAAGAGCCAAGCTTTCCCGGGAAAGAGGCTAAGCGTGCCTACTCAAAGAAAATCCACAATCACTTTCAAAACACTGCTGACACACGGCGCATGTGGCAGGGCATCCAGGCCATCACCAACTACAAGCCACCTCCACCTGCTTGTGACAGTGATGTCTCCCTTCCAGACGCGCTGAACAACTTCTATGCTAGGTTTGAAACACAGAACGGAACGACGGCGAGGAAATCCACTCCTCCTCCAAGTGAACAGGTACTGTGTCTGTCCACAGCTGATGTGCGGAGAACTCTACACAGAGTCAATCCACGGAAAGCACCAGGATCCGACAGCATACCACCCCTCAGGGCTGTGTGTTCAGTCTGCTGCTGTTTACCCTGCTGACTCATGACTGTACAGCAAAGTACAGCTCAAATCACATCAAGTTTGCTGATGACACGACTGTGGTGGGTCTGATCAGCAAGAATGATGAGTCAGCGTACAGAGAGGAGGTGCAGCGGCTGACAGACTGGTGTGGAACCAACAACCTGTCTCTGAATGCGGACAAAGCTAAGGAGATGGTTGTCGACTTCCGAAGAGTGCGAGGTGACCACGCCCCACTGACCATCACTGGCTCTGCTGTGGAAATCGTCCAGAGCACCAAGTTCCTCAGTGTCCACATCACAGAGAACCTCACCTGGTCCCTCAACACCAACTCCATAGCCAAGAGAGCCCAGCAGTGCCTCTACTTCCTGCGGAGACTGAAGAAGGATCATCTCCCCCCTCCCATCCTCACCATGTTCTACAAGGGGACTGTGGAGAGCATCCTGAGCAGCTGCATCACCGCCTGGTGTGGGAATTGCACCACGTCTGACCGCAAGACCCTACAGCGCATAGTGAGGACAGCTGAGAGGATCATCAGGGTCTCTCTCCCCTCCATCATGGACATCTACACCACACGTTGTATCCGGAAAGCCACCAGCATCGTGAACGACCCCACCCATCCCTCACACAGACCTTTTTCACAGCTGCCGTCTGGCAGAAGGTACCGGAGCATCCGTGCCATCACTGCCAGACTCTGCAACAGCTTTGTCCCTCAAGCAATCAGGTTTTTAAATTCACTCACCCCTCTTTTGATGCACTACTTGCACTATCTGGAACATTGCTGCTAATGCTGTGTTTACACTGTTTTAATACCTCAGTAACTGCTGTGCTCACAGCATGTTAAATACTGCACCTTATTCCACAACCTCATGCTCAGAAATGAGTGCTGTGTCGGTGCTGCACTGTCCTGTCTGTTTACTGTGCCTAATGTCTGTTTAATTTATCATATTTACTGTACTGTTTCTAGCCTAATTCTTTGTTTGCACACTCATGTCTGCATGTTTGCACTTTGTACTTTTTGTTCCTTGTTGCACCGTGTTGTTCCTGGAGGAACGTAATTCCACTCCACTTTTTACTTGTACATAGATGGAATGACGATAAAAGCCTCTTGACTTGACTTGACTTGACTAGAGGTGTAAAGAGCTGAAGTTTCAGTGAACAGAACATCAGCAGTGAAAATCCCCAGACTGATCTGTCTGTCAGAGGGAAATCCCCAAATGACCTTGATGTTCATGATCATTTACATGATGCTACTCTGAACCCTCTGAAATCAGTCAAAAGAGGTTCTGCAATTAATAAATGAATAAATAAAAAAGATTTATTGTGTATCACATTTATACACATAATGCAGCCCACAATGTTTCACAGAGAGCCAAAAGATGAAAATGAGATGATATAAATGATGGAAAAGTAAACAAACAAAAGTAAAAGGTGGATCTTAAGGAATTAAATAAGTAAATATGTAGGGTACCGGCGCTTGAATCAGGCCTGTAGTGCAGATATAGTGCAGAGTTTACAGACCCAGCCAGTCTATGATGGTGTCAGGGAGAATAAACTCACACAGAAGAAGAAAAACCCCAGCAGCGTGTTTACTGTGACAGTGATGTTCAGTGATGAATCCAAGTTGAGCTACATTTCTCTATTTTAATGTAGTAAAGTCACTGTTTCTCTGCTGTTCACTGGGAGAGATGCAGCTCTGTGTTCTTGTTCAGATATTAAAAATGCAGATTAAAAGTTTTGGATACGTCACAGAAAGTGAGCAGACTGAGAACAGCAGCTCATATCACATCAAAACAGTCCATTAAATCCATGCATTCCTGTGAGTGCAGTTTGAAGAGTAGGCCACCCTGCCAGAATGCAAAGCTGAGGGAGGTCAAATCTGAATAATACATTATTGAAGTGTCCCTTTTAATGGACAGGAAATGAGTGTATAAATGGTTTCCAGCATCAAGCGTCAGTCTGAAAACCAAAACAATAACCGTCCTTGTTAGGAGCCAGAGTGGTGTGAGATGTTGATCATGAAGACGGTCAGGATGAGTGTAGATCAAACACAGTGTAACAAGCTCTACCTAAAACATGATGACTCTGAATCTAAATACAGAAGTTCTGTTTGCTTCTTAGGTTGTTTTTATTATTAAATGATCATCAGTCTGGGTCATGAACCGAACCGTTTATAGGTTCTTTCTATTGGGAGGAGTCTGTCCCAAACCCTAACCTCTAAATGTATAGTTCTCAAAATAATACTTCCTCTTAATGTATTATAAGATATTTTTAGATGTCTTTAAAGTCAGAAGATTTAGATTTATCATGAGTTTAATTTTTAATAAAAATGCTGCCTCACATTTTCATGTCACTATCCATTGTTTTGGAGTGTCCTGAGGTCTGAAAATCAGTGGAACATTAAGAACTGTCACTACCAAAACACATATTTTCGACAGTTAAGTAAAGTTTTTAATATTTTAATGAAAAATATGATGGGTTTGTGTGTGTGACTGTTCAAAGCTGTGCTTGCTAGCCATCCTTACTCAAAATTAGCGAAACACAACAGTCATTACTGATCATACTGGGTGACCAGCCCAACCAGCACCAGACCAGAAGAGAAATTTCCAACAGTTTATTACAAAGGAGCAAATTTTTCCTAAGCACCCAAACGTCCTTCCAATCCATGTTGTCAAATTTGTTATTCTAAATGTTAATACAAGCACTAATAAGAAGATACAAGAAAATACTTTTTTTTTCCCATAAAACTTCTATTTGAAACAATTGTGATTGTGTAAGAGTTTGCTAACAATACTAATTTCAAACTATTCTGGGTAAAATAAAGGTTTATTTTTGTATTTGATGACAAAACATTCAAGTATTTTTTTCTTATTGCAGCAATTATCAGCTAACAAAATATGCCAAATGATAAAACAGCATAAATACGGATGACAGGAATAGATTCTATAAAAATATGAAGATTTAAATAACAGTTAAATGATTGGGTAAAATGCGGGTGTGCTTGGGTAAAACGTGTAATGCAGAGATGTCTGTGTTTGTCTGTAAAGCCTCAGTATGGAAGATGTTTTGTTATTCCGGTCAGCTGGCAGAGTTGTTTCATCTTTCAGGGGTGTTTTTTCCTCCTCTAGTAAACAAGTCTGAAAACATACATTTGAAACCAACTTCACTTTCCAGCTTGTCTCTGAAGCAGGTAATCATTTTTACGGTTTAGGCATAACAGATCACACTGTCAGTGGAGAGTTTCTAACTGATAAATGAAAACACACTCAGCTTTCAGCAGCTCCTCTTTAAAATGATTCATAGATATTACCCAGTAAATTTACAATGTCCAGCTATTTCATTAAGTGCACCTCCTTGTTTCTACACTCATTGTCCATTGTATCAGCTCCACTGACCATATAGGAGCACTTTGTAGTTCTACAGTTATAGACTGTAGTCCATCTGTTTCTCTGATACTTTGTTAGCCCCCTTTTACCCTGTTCTTCAGTGGTCAGGACCCCCATGGACCCCCACAGAGCAGGTACTATTTGGGTGGTGGGTCATTCTCAGCACTGCAGTAACCCTGACGTGGTGGTGGTGTGTTAGTGTGTGTCACGCTGGTGTGAGTGGATCAGACACAGCAGTGTCTGATAACAGCACAATAACAGGATATTGTTTTTTAATGGAAGTTTTATGAAGAAAATATATATTTTCTATGTACCACAAAATAATGTTAGAGTTTTTAGTGCAATTCCTGATGGTGTGGGAATTCTGCTTTTTAAGATTCTTCCTCTCTTCATCTACCAGTGTTATTCGGTGTACACAACAAACATTTCACCCATGAGAAAATTAGTACTGTTTGTAGTCGTTTTTAGAAAGACTAATTTGGTGCTTATAAAGAATTTGGTCTTTTGCACTAAACTGGTGGAAGTCACTGTTCAGATTATTCATAAATGTGACCCAGGAAATTATAGATTAGATAAAGATTCAGAAATTTAACTGTTTTTATTTTGATAATCTTCATAAACAATGAAATGCTGTCAGGATTTCTGAAGACATGTAATGTGAAATATTCACTCAGCCAATGAGCTGATCTGCTCACCAACCAACCAACCAGAATTCGGTATCAGCGAGGCCAGTTTTAATACCCCAAATCTGATTTTTAATGGAATACAAATTTCTTCACAAATGAAACGTCTATTTCTTCGTTTTTAGCCGTTTAGCTCCACTCACCCCTGTTCATTTAAGACTCTCTGGCGCCATCTGGCGTTTTTCAGTCGTATCTTTGATATAACGGGACAGCTAGGAAGCGGCCTTTATCACCGACTCCGCTCGCACCACCGCTTTTATTCTTGCGGCATTTCTGTCTTTTTCGGTGACGCTGCAGCTTCGAGTAATCGGACTTTTTCACCGTTTCACTTTATCCTCCAAATATTGTCAGTTTATTCTTGTAACTTCACGCCTTTATTATCGAAATATTACAATTTATTCTCGAAATATCACAATTTTATTCTAAAATCTAGAGCAGAAGGGAAAGTTAAAAATAAGTTTAATCGAAATGTTTATCAAAATCTTAGTTTCAAGCTATTTGCATTTAATTTCCATCTACAATTAAAGGTTAAAAAAGGTAATAGGATTGTGAATTTAGCCCTAAATAAGCAGCTTTCAGGAGCGGTTAGCTGGACACATGTTGCCCATCGAGCTTTACTCAGGCAGCCTAATCAGTGTTTTGTGTGTAAATTGAGAAAACAGAATGAGAACACTGACCTGTCTGGTGGTCATTGTGCAGAAAACAACAAGATGATGCAAATTCATCTTTATATCACAATAAATGGAATGTTCTGTTTTTTTAGATTAAATGAATTGATGAGTAAAAATCATTCTTTTTACATTAAATTGATTGTAATGAACCAAGTAGCGCTGTAATTATGGATCTACTGGAAGATTTGATTGAATATATCTGATAGAGAAGTTCAGTGTCAGTGAGGTGGATCAGGCCCAAATCACCACAGTAAAGTGGATACGGACAGTTTGTTTTTGCGCATTTAACCACTAATTTTACATTTTTAATTTTTAATTTTATTTTAAGTTCAGATCCCTTCACCCTACAACAGTCAGGTTATTGCTTTTTAAAAGGTGATGGAACATGAGCTGAACTCTGTTCATGGAAAGTATCCATTAGTAGATTCTGTCTGCGTTTTTCAGGTGTTTTAATAAAGCTAAATTCACACGTTTATTCATATCAGATCGAGAGTAAACTGCCATTTTAGCTCATGATGTCACTAAATATTTCTATGGGCAGATCTAGCTGTGGATCCACATGGCTAAGCCAGCAGGCCAATGCCTGGTTAACTGTAGGAAGACTGGTGCAGTGCTGCATAGGCAGTGAGTGATGGTGGGGAGGTCCATGGTGTCATGAGAATACAGAACCAACATTACTGAACAAGTCACAATAATAATAAAAAGGGTGAGAAAATGAAATGACAAGAAGTAAATAAAAACTAATAAACAAACAGATTCAGATATTTATCATCATCGTACACATGAAGATCCTGCTTGTCTGAGCTACATAAAAACATACAGTTTAATGCTCTGAACACTAGATGGCGCACTAAACCATGGTAAGTGCATGCCACCCTGTGTTTGATCTACACCAGGGCTGGGATCCACTGTTTTAGTGCACTGATGACGGATTGATCATTTCAGTCTTCAGCTGGAGCAGCTAAACTTTATCTCCTCTGTCGTACAATTACCACTAACACCACAACCACCGCTAGAAGTACAACCACCATCAGTGCAAAAACCCACACTGGAACAGCAGCTCCTCTATCTGTGTCCAGATCTGGATGGTCATCTACGACACAAAACACAGGTTTGTAATACAGTGAGTTTAACTAAACACCACCATTAAAGCTGATTTCTGATTGGATAAACAGAAATCATGTAATAACATACCATTTAATTCACTTCCACCTGCTGACCCCACAGTCACTGTGTAGATATGAATGACCTCTTCATTCTTTTTGTCCATTACAGTATAAACTCCACTATCAGATGGAGTCACTGCTCTCAGCTCAAGAGCAGCCGATACTCTTTGTTTGTATTCAGGATCACACTGTAGTGACCGTCCATCCACTGCACAGATCTGACCACTGGACAGTCCAGCTGAACCTGTCCTGTTATAAATCACCTCCACTTCCTCTGGAATGTCCAAATCCAGGACCAGAGATTCACCAGGGTGTATCCGAACTGAAGTACTCAGTGCTGAGAAAAAAAAGACAAACACAAAAAGGAGCTTCATTAATCTCAGTCCCTGTGCACCACTGTGTGTGTGTGTGTGTGTGTGTGTGTGTGTGTGTGTGTGTGTGTGTAATAAGGTCTGGTGTACCACAAATGACACTATAAAACTGCAGCAGTGGTGTTTGAATGTGCCGTGAGCTGATACTGTGTGTGTGTGTGCACCTAAACCACTGGGGTTATATTAGTAATTTACAGAGAAGAAAACAGATGGACACTTACGCTCAATAAGTAGCTGAACATCACAGATGTCTTCACCATCACAGTCACATGTGTACCAGCCTCTCTTAGTGAAATCAGCGTCAGTGATGGTGAGAGAGAGATTCCCCTTCAGGTACTGATCATGGATCATCTGATATCCCTCCTTCACTGATCTACATGAAGTCTGATCACACTCAGCCAGAACATCAGTGGGTTTATGGAACACAGACCATCTGACCAAACCAGAGCATCTCTCAGAGCAGGACAGAGTAGCAGAGTCATGAAGCTTCACCTTCACTGAAGGAACAGCTGACAATATCTCTGAAAGAGAAATAAAGACCAAAGGAGTAAAAATCAGCATAAAACAATAACTGTCCAACTTCAACACAAGTTCCTGCTGTTAGAAGAGCAGAAAATTTTAAATGCAGCATTTTAACTAGTTTAAATGAAATTAAGTGAGGATAAAATATGTATATTATATCATTATTATGGATAATACAATATTACCCATATAATATGAATTATAATGCAGTGTTACATATAACAATCTCATTCCTATTTACCAAAGTCAAAGTAAAATATACAATAAAGTCTTTAATAAGATGATAAAGGAGTCACAGTGCAGATCTTACCAGCAGAGAATGCAGAGATGAGTAAGATCAGCATACAGAGAGCAGAACTGCAGGACTGCATGACTGACCTACAGACACACACACCATCAGTACTGACCAGAAGAGGAGAGAGAGAAGAGAGAAAGAGAGAACAGAACTGACCTACAGACACACCATCAATACTGACCAGGAGAGGAGAGAGAGAAGAGAGAAAAAGAGAACAGAACTGACCTACAGACACACACACACACCATCAGTACTGACCAGGAGAGAGAGAAGAGAGAAAGAGAGAACAGAACTGACCTACAGACACACACACCATCAGTACTGACCAGGAGAGGAGAGAGAGAAGAGAGAAAAAGAGAGAAGAACTGACCTACACACACACCATCAGTACTGACCAGGAGAGGAGAGAGAGAAGAGAGAAAGAGAGAACAGAACTGACCTACAGACTCGATACTCAATGTGTCACCATATTTATTTTTTTTCTGATATCTGATAAGTCAGCACAGATAAAGCAGCACCACAATTATAAAATTCTATTAAAACTATGAACTCAACATCTCTAATTCAGCTTTTTACACACTGCACTACACAGAGTTTTTAAAGGGAACCCTGACTGTTCAGACATACAGGCCTCAATATGGCGTACATGTACAAAACCATACAAATATATTGTATAAACCAAGCAAAATACTGTACGTCCTTTCGGGCTTCCTTAAATGGTTATTAACCAGAGATCTGAAGTTGAAAAACCTAGCAGAAAATCCCAAGTTTATTGGACCGTTAAGTTATTAAGACAAATCACACCTGTATTATTTTTTAAATATTCATGGTAATAAAGTTTTTAATTATTAATCCCTGTATTAACTTAATGTGGGTAAGAGTTATACATAATACTGCCATATTTGGACAAGATTATTTATTGATGGATGGCTCTATCACTAAACAATCAGAAATACTGCTGTACACAAAGACAGCACCTACAACAACAACAACAATAATGCATACTTTCTGGTCGTTCTTAAGCACTGAAATACCACCAGACGTCAAAGCTCCACCTCTGAGACCAAACCAGTAAGTAGATTCACTGCGACTGTAGCGCCATTTTCAAACACCAAGGGACACATGATTTTCACAGACTGCGGCAGATCTGCACAGTACTTCCTGAAAAACAGACTCCACATGCTTTAGAGCGTCTATTCCAGACGTAACATCACAGTGCAGCTCCAGAGGACTTTATAGACACTACAGAGAAGAATTGAGGGAAAGAACTGTGCTTCATTTCACTGATACAGAATCTGTCACTCAGTGCGCTGTAACCCAACCGTGAACCGCAGCGGACTACAGTTCAGTTTGGTTCAGTTCAGTTCAGTTGGTGTCATGTCAGATAAAGAGACAGATGTTACAGCACATCTGTTTGGGGTGTTACTCATTAAAAGGAAATGTGTAATATTCAGACAAATACTATTTTGATTTTTTTAAATGGTCATGCTTAATAATAATAGTAATTATTATTATTTTTTTTATTATTATTATTGTTGTTGTTGTTGTTGTTGTTTATGGGCGATCATTGATAAGGGTGATACTGAGTTTTGAACACACGTTCAGAAACAACCAACTACTGTTTGGGCCTGCTGTGCACTCAAGTAGAGGTGGGTTGTTCAAAGAATAGTTTGATTGGTCCACATCAAACATGTAGGTGTGAGACATGAAGTGCCAGGATAACAAAGCAATAACTCGATAGTAGACATGCATATCAAGTGTGAAACTTGAGTATGGATAATTTTCAGATATTAAATATGAATATGAATATTCAAACCTATAAATCAAAACAATCCACATAATGTAAAAGAATAAACACTATTGCTCTAGAAAATGAAGGCCAAATGGAACCTGTGTTTGTAGAGAACAGCCAGAACTGAGCTTGTTAGCTGCTCAGTGCTATCAGCAGTGCTCAGTACTTCTACACCATAACACGTGAAACAGGGTGGACACTGATCCTGTTTTTGAGGCTTAAACTGTTGTAAAATATTGACTCTGTACTGCCAGTTTTTCACATGCAGTGTTCAGGTAGACAAACCACTTGTTTCGCTGGTCATAGTTTGAGATACTTTTATTAAATCTGTAAATATACAGTATGAGTTCTCTATTAAACCAAGCAAAGCTTCTTAGTTGAAGTGGCCGAGCTGTAGCACATCCTATTTGTTTCTGGCAGGATAAGTGTAGTTAGCTTTTCTTCTCAGTTCCTCATAATGTTTCGCTATCCCCAAAGTTTTCACAAGAGTGAGCAGTTCCTCGTGGTTCTTCACCATAATAACCATGTCCTTTTTTGAGAAACTAAGTAGGAACCTCACTGTCACATTCAGACGTATTTTGACACAGATTGAGTGCAAAAACCTGCAACTCTAAATGTTCACTAGATGTTTTAAAAGATGTCTCAGTGGCGACACTTAGAGGACATTAAGCAGACATACATGGTCCACCCATTCTTGCAGAAATAGTTTAATTTACTGAGCTGAATGTATAATACCTTAATAGCTAATACTACAGTATGTGAGCTAAAGGGAGGTGAAACATGCTAATAAGTGAAATCTTGCGTTTTCCATAATAACATGGTGACGTTGTCTGATGGGAAGTTTGTACTGTTTATAAAACACTCTGGTGTTTAATCGTCAATGTAT
This sequence comes from Colossoma macropomum, assembly GCF_904425465.1. NCBI lineage: Eukaryota > Metazoa > Chordata > Actinopteri > Characiformes > Serrasalmidae > Colossoma > Colossoma macropomum. The sequence goes on along the minus strand of NW_023494806.1, from coordinate 30,058,179 downwards.
TATACTACCAATGCAACTAATAATGAAGATATGAAATATTATTATTATTATTATTTTATTATTATTATTATTATTGTTATTATTATTATTATTATTATTATTATTATTATTATTATTATTGAATTGCTAACAAACATATATTAAGATGCACTTAAATGTATGTAAATTTATAACTTACTTAGAAACAAACAAGAGATACCCCCCCATATTTTATTATGCACAGTTTGAGAGCAGGAGACGTTCAAACATACGTAGTGCACTACGTAGAGAGTGTGGAGCCATTTGAGATTCAGCCCCAGATTTTACTTTTTCCCCTTGTTTAGTGGTGTTGAATGTCAAATTATATTTTTCTCCCTTGCATAATTAACCCTGGATAATGGTATAAATCCTGATGTAGTGCTTAATTATGTGTTTTAACTGATTAAAATCTCAATTATACAAGCGGTAGTAGCCCGTCATGTTTATTATTTGTTTTGTTAAAAAGAAACTATTTGACCATTTGACTATTTCCACTTTGCTATAACCTAACCTTAATTAATTTAAATAAAGGTTGAGTTATATCTATTTTTTTTTTAAATAAACATTAGTAAATAAAGCATTCATTAGATGAAGTTGTGTTCCAGCAGTAATATGTGTTGTATACTCACAGTTTGTGCTGTTGGAGTAAGGTCTGAATACACTGAGATGTTGTAGAAATGCTATCCTGAGTGAGGTCTGAGGAATCTGTTCTCGTTTAAAAGGTGAACTGAGTGCTGGAAAGATGTACTTTGTATGGTTAGTATGGGGCATGAAGAGGAAGTGGTTACAGCTCTAGCTCTGTATCTGCTGCCTTTAGGAATCTTTAAGAGTTACTGACAGCCCCAAAGTTCCCCAGTTTCCCAGAAAAGGGCAGTGCTGACCAGCACTCACAAGACCCAAATATGACAATACTGTACACTTTCTAACAAATAAGACTATATATGATTTTAATTTAGTCTCTGCTTTGTTCTGTACACTCTATGTGCAAACAGAACATCCAGTCCTCAGGCAGCATTAGCATCTAAGCAACCATAGAAGAATCACTAGTATACAGTCAGGCCTACACATGCAAATATTACAGTCTCTGCTGGTGTTTGAAAGAGACACAACATATAAATTATGGCTGTAAATGGTAAGACAGCACACAGTATGTACTTTACATCACTTTTTAAAGTGCTGCTCTTAAAATGTTTACAAAAAATTATATGATAATGATCATGAGCTCTATGATAATTAATGGTAACACAATGTAAATGGCTCATCAGTTTAACCTAAAAAAATACTCAATGTAGTAACAAGTAAGTGAACTAGTTTTATTCAACCTTAATAAATACTTTGAATGAACGATTCTTTCAATTCAGAAATAATTGAATGATTCAGAGACATTTTTGAGCCAATTAAAACTATTTAAACTGTTTATTATTGCATGAAATATTTTGTAGATTAGCATATGTGGTGTAAAAAAGAGCAGATAGCAGAGTGGCTATTTGTTTTTCCTTTTACACACCACATTTTCTTAGAGAACATTTGGTTGCTTCGGAGAAGCGTAATGTTCCATTTCCTCTTTAGCCAGTTTCTGTTCTCAACTGGAGATCTAACCAAACCTACCCACTGTGCACATGATGTTGAGGGCTGCAGGCCTAAACCAAACAAAAACAAATAGAAACAAAGAAAAATAAGATCACAGTAACTTCAAGATATTCTAACTACCACAGAGGCTGAATGTTCCACACTCTTTCCAAAACCACTATCAGCAATTAGTGTCTCAGCTAAAACAAAGAAAAATATAGAAGAAAAAGAAGAGAAACAGTGGCCTACAGACACCCCAGCCTTGAACCTCTGAAAAGAATATAAAAACACATGGCTTTAATCTTTAATAAACAGCATGCAAAGAATGTTAAAAAGTCACCATACATTATCTTAACTGACAGTAATAGGTACACATTCTACCATAAGTTAAAAAAAAAACTAAATCCTCAGCCCATGCCTCAGTAAACTTTACATGCTTCTCAGACTGCTGTGGTGAGCGCAGCCGAGTTTCATTAGTTTCATTAACTTATGAAAAGACTTAAAAACTGCTGCCACATCCTTTGTTTAACTGGAGAGGTCCGGATAGTAGGAGACGAGGTCTGAGGACGAAACCTGGCATTCAACTACTTTATTTAGGCCAACTAGAGAACAGACTCAGGCATAGCAAGGCAGACAGGCCCTGGGACAAATGAACCCATGTAGAAATATAAAATCACGTTTAAATCTACACACAGTGGAATAATCCTACTTCAAGCGTAAACATACTGGTACAGAGTTACAGTATAATGGATAAAAAGTAAATATTTTAGTGCAGTAACTCTGCATCACCTAGACACTCTGCTCTTGGAGCATACGTCATCAAATGGAGCGTAGAGTTAGTTTAGACAGGCCAAGTCAAGCTCAGACCCCAATCTGATTTAGCTGATTTCAATCATATTTGACTGTCCTAAAGAAAAAAGTGTTACAGATGACTGACTGTTGGACTTGGTCCACAGCTCAGGGAGGTTTAATGCTTCGTATATCAGGTTACGCATCTTTTGCATTAGCCCTGCCAGTAGTAGCTGCATCACCCTGGCTAATAACTCTACTATGTGGTGGTGTCAGTTGTCAAAGTCATTGTTTGTATGACATTGGCAAAGCATTTCTGATGGTCATGGTCTAAATATACAAAAATGTAAATAAGGATAAATGGTGTGTTGTTGGACACACAGTACGTGTAAATGGGGCAGCAGTAGTCATCAGTAAGGAGGAAACGCTGGGTGGTAGAACCTTTGAAGCTGCCAGCTTTGTGCAAATATGATGTCATCATGTGCATGTTCATACTGGGCCTAAGAATAATTCAAGTATATTTCTAATTCTAATGTTCATTGTTGCTTGAACCACCACTATATACTCTATTAGAAAGACCAAATAGATCTGCTTTTGATTATTAGGGCTTGAAGAATGCTTTGTGGAAGCTGTTTGTTTACGTCTGCAAACTAGTGGTTGACTGATTATCAGCCTGACTGATAACTGAAGCAGATATTCAGCGTTTTTACAGTTATCAGAATCCACATATGAACCTGCTTGATGATAAAAGTGCCACCTAACATAACACAATGAAAACAAAACACACTTCTGTAGTCTGGCCCAATGTTCCACCCACAGCGTTAGTGGATTGGCCATCTGTCGAGTAAAACCACTCCCCTGAAATCTCATTGGCTACCCCAGATGCCACTTTTAAATTTCTGCCACATCATTGGCTTCCAATGGGAGGACAGTTGTTTTGCTATCAACAGAACGATATAATTGCGCTCACTCTATCCTAACGTGACACACGCGTGCAGCTCAAGGCCTGTCTGAAACATCACATCAGTTTGGTGAGAGTGAGGGTTCTGTGTGTGGAGCAGACACACTGTTCCAAAGATTCCACTGCTCTGCTAAAACTAGACGGGATGTTCCACACAATCATGCAGCGCAGAACACGTCTGATACATTCAGCACATCCAGTTACTGCTTGTTAGCACATGAAATACATTTTTACAAAGTAGTAGTCCACAATCCAGACCAGGCCTTCTGACTGCCCCCGTTTCATAACAGAAAAGAACCAAAGAAGCCACCCAGCATGTCTTGCTTTGCAGTGTTCGGTGTTTGTTTGCTCTACTTATTCTTATTTCTGTTCTGATTGACTTACTGAGAACTTTGTGTTTTGACCCTTTTAGATTTAGCCCAGCCCCTTTTAACCTGGTGGCTTTGCGTGTACTATTGTACAGATGTAAATTTAAGGTCATGAAATGTCTTGGATTGTCTTATTTTGAGGTATTCACTGTAGCACTGTACAGAGACATTTTAACGGATCACTGTCATCTACATTAAGCAGATCTGTTTCAGTTTCTTGTTTCTTATTTTGAACTCTGTTTAAGCCACTGTATTGATACACACAACCACAGGACCGATTCTCGATTTCAGAAGATGAAAGAAGATCTCAATGACTAGACTGTGAAACTGGAAAGTAAAGATATTGATATGTTTGGAATATTACGCTTTGAGTGTTATTACGTGAGAGGCATCAGCTAAAAACAAAATGGTTAAACTTGTCATTTCAAACTGACGTAAGCAGAAAAGCTGAGAGAAGGTAGCAGCTGGCTTTATGAAATCATAGTACACGGTATGTTTATAAATTCTTTTCCAACACAAATACTGCAAAAATATTCAGTCTATATCACAGTGTATACCCGTATGCACATATCTGGAATAAGTGATTTCACAGCAGAATATTAAAGTATGTACATCAGAGTGCATCACAAACCTGTATAAAAAATCAGTCTTAGAATGCCTCATTAGACACAACTGAATATGGTGTGGCATTAAGTGACACCAACCCCATAATTAAACTGTAAGATAATCATGTTTGGACACATGACTCTGCTGGAACCTTTTGGAGTATTGCTCATTGCTCAGATGAATATTTATATTTTATATGGAGTGCTATTTTAATTAATTTCAAGTTGTCATTTTTTATATGTTATGTTCACATGGCATACGAGCAGTGCATACTGTACTGGAAAACATGCATAAAAATGTGCAGAAAGTGTGGACCCATGGAAATGGGCACCCTGATCTCTTTTAATTCACTTTAGTTTATTTACTGATGTGTTTGTCAGACAGTATCAGCTGTAAATGAGCCAGTGTTACAGACTTTAATAGAACATGCTGAAAGGCTAAAAGTACGTCTCCTTACACTGTACACACATGTTGGTGTTCTGTGTAATAAATAAACACTCTAATTAGACAAGAAGCAGTGAGCAAAATTTTAATATGACATAAATTCGATCATTTTTTTATTTCCTTAAAATAAGACCAAACTTTAGATTTAGTCTAGTTAGGATGTTTGTGTCATGCTGTTTTCTTATCTGGAGTTTATGATGAGATTATGAAGGTAGGAGCTGTTATTCTGGAATAGCTACTGTACTGAATTCAGTCCCTACTGAAGTCGTCATGGAGACTAAAAAGATCAGATTTCAGAGTTTAGAAGTTTCTTTCTTTTTTTGTGGAAAATCTCTACCAAGCAGAAAGTTGGGCACCACCAACTCTGCTGCCTGGAGGACACTGAATTAACACCAAGCAGCTTTTAAACGTAAAAAAGTAATTGACCAGGTTAAATTGAAATTTTGAATGAAACATTAAAATAACAGAGGAATAATGTGTGTTTGCATTAGTTAACTTATGATTTGAACATCACTGAACTCAACAGTAACCCAGTTACTCACTTCAGGAAGTGTAAAGCTGCTGAAGCTCTTGTGCACTCTTACTATTTTAGGATTGTCTTCTGGAATTCCCCTCCAGAGTTTTCACGCCATAATTAGAGCCCTGCGGCTTATTAGACAGCCTGATCACAGTCAGTTTCGGCAGGTTTAGTTCAAACCTGACCACCTGACCTTTACTGAGATGGAGAGATGGGTGATAGAAATAGAGATAAAACTACACTAATTAAAAAAAGTAGTTTTTTAAATACTATAGAAAAATAGTTTTTCCTTCTACCAAGTGAAACTGTGTTAAAATGAACATTTAACTGAGCTTCTTAAAATAAATGAACAGAAAAGATTACTGATCTCTGAACTCACATTTAGAGGTTCAATGAACTCGACATTTTACAACACAACTGTTTTTTACAGTATTAGAAACCTGTTGAAGTGTCACTGCTCCCTCAGTCATCCCTTCTTCATCCTGTGTAAACACAGCTTTTCCTCTCTCTGCTGTCTTTATTAGAGCTGACAGGTTTGTTGTTGTAGTTATTGTACAGTGTAAAAAGCCAGGAGCTTATTGAGTTTAGCACCATAGACATTAATCATGTGGTTTACAGAGTTAAAACTTTCTCTGCAACTGCACGGCTGAGCAGGCTTTAATGGCTTTGTATTTCCTTAACCCTGCAGTTTTCAGCTCAACAGCTATTCAAACACACCATGAGAGAGAGACACAGACAGAGAAAGAGAGTCAAAAAGAGAGAAGGAGGTGTTGTGCTTTCTACCACTCTGTCTGCAGCTTTTCACTGCTCATAATGATCTTAGGCTTGTGTGCAGCTGCTCATTTCCTGAAGCTCCTGGTCTCAAGTAATCTGCTGATGTTGCTTCCTGAGGCATTTGTGAGCTCTGTAGTGAGATGAAATAGAGGATGTGAGATTTTTACACTCTACACACTTCACTCTGCAGCCCTGCTCTGTGGGTTTTGATGGTCCACCCTCGTGGCTGAGCTGTTGTTGCTCCAAGATGCTTCTATTTCACAGTAGTAGCACTAACAGCTGACTGGGGGGAGATCCAGGGCTGGAAAGAGTGCTGAACATCCCTGCTTGACCAAAAGTACTGTTACTGTAGTGACCATTTACCTTAGTACAGATAAAAGCATTAATAAAGAGAATTACTCAAATAAGAGTAAATTATTTATTTACTGAAAAAATACTTGATATATTGAGTTACGTTTTGCACATTTACAGTCAAAATCTGAAAATATTCCTGAAGATAGCAGCTGGCTTAATGAAATCAGAAAGTGTGGACCCATGGAAATGGGCACGCTGATCTCTTTTAATTCACTTTAGTTTATTTACTGATGTGTTTGTCAGACAGTATCAGCTGCAAATGAGCCAGAGTTACAGACTTTAATAGAACACGCTGAAAGGCTAAAAGCACGTCTTCTGAACAGCACAGTTATTACTGTTATTCTGTAAGAGCTACTGTCCTGAATTCAGTCCCTACTGAAGTCATCATGGAGACTAAAAAGATCAAATTTTAGAGTTTAGAAGTTTTTCTTTTTTTGTGGAAAATCTCTACCAAGCAGAAAGTTGGGCACCACCAACTCTGCTGCCTGGAGGACAGTGAATTAACTCCAAGCAGCTTTTAAACGTAAAAAAGTAATTAACCGGGTTAACTTGAAATTTTGAATGAAACATTAAGATAACAGAGGAATAATGTGTGTTTGCATTAGTTAACTTATGAGTTGAAGATCACTGAACTCAACAGTTCAAGGTAACCCAGTTACTCACTGTAGGAAGTGTAAAGCTGCTGAAGCTCTCGTGCACTCTTACTATTTTAGGGTTGTCTTCTGGAATTCCCCTCCAGAGTTTTCTCACCATATTTATTTTACTGAGCTTCTTGAAATAAGTGAACAGAAAAGATTACTCTTCTCTGAACTTACATTTAGAGGTTCAATGAACTCGGCATTTTACAACACCAATGTTTTTTACAGTGTTAGAAACTTGTCCCTACATAATTGGGAAAAATCTGTACAAAAACTAAAGCCGAACATTAGATTACATGAGAAAAAAGTTCTGAGAGCTGAGACTGATCACAGTTCACTCCACTAGTGCACATTTACACGTCTATGTACTGTGTAAGGAATAAGCTTTACATTAAACTCATGTATTTCATAGTTAGATAAGGCTTCCTAGTTTATTTATTTCCAATAAAGTAGTTTACAATCCATGAAAGGCCGAAAGGCTCTGCAGAGTTAAAGTCTGTAGTTGCTAATTGCTTAATTAAGTCTGTATTGAAAACATTACTTGATGAGAATGAAAATTCTGGGTAGATTTTAGTGAAAGCCCTGCTGAACGTTAGATTACATTAATAAGTGTCTCACGTCTAGAACCCTGAAATTGCATTACATTATACAAGTGTTCTTCACACACACATCTCTTTATTTCAAATACGAGCCTCCAGAGCCAGTAAACATTACATTACATTCACAGCCTTCAACTGTACAAATTCACTGATACACGAAGACGGCAAAAACTGATTCTGACTCAAAGCAAATTATACTTATGAATATAGAAATAATGCTCTAATAATAATGAGTTTATACCTTTTTAGATATTTTCATGTTTACTGAATGTACAGTCTAGTTCAGTCTAGGTCTAGTTCAGTAAGGCATGTTTGCCTGCCAGATAACTAGCTAAATGCCTGCAAACTCACTCAGTGTGTAGATGTGGACGGTGGCATTTCAAATGTAGTTATTTGTTTATTAGTTACCTGTAACGCATGCATGGTGTGCTGGATTTGTACATCTGATTATCTCATTTCTACACAGGAAAGAAACATTAGGTTTTACAGTGCAGGTTTGGTGTGTCTGTCTTGCATTGTCATCAACTACGTTCAGCAATCACACTCAGTGCTCAACACTGACGACAAAGGAAAACCACTTAGACCAGCTCTTTTCTGCTGGTCAGCGCTGGTCGAGTGTTGTTACTGACAAAATGTGAGACTCCCGTTGTGCATTATTTAATCCTCTACAGTCCACACTCTCAGTTCAGTGATGACCAGACCAGACCATGACAGGACACCAGGCAAACTTCTGCAGTTCATACTTCACATTAGAAATTCATGTGATCCTCAGTTTTACTAAAAGCACTGTCTACATGTCCTACTCTCAGTCCAGAAGGACCCCAATCACTGTATCTGTTTTTATGGAAATGTCTCTCTGACCTGTGACTGAACCTGGTTATAGCAATAGAGTTTCGTCTGATGGAATAAAGCTAGTTAAGATTTTAATACGCTATGTGCTTCAGTTCTCTGCAGCCCTGCTCTGTGGGTCTGTGTGGACCTGACCTGCTTTGTTTACAGAGGCCTGGTGGTCAGCAGAGACAGTGGAAAGTCAGTTGCACTCAGATTAATCTCAGTCTGAAGTGCTTAATTAGATTGATAAGATCATAAACTAAAGCTCATCTGTGAGAGTTTGATCTGCTGAGTTTTCACCAAAACAGCAAACAGCCACTGTACATAAACGGACACTGATTGGATCAGAAGACGCCTCTGTGGTTAACTAACACTTGGAAAAGGTGAAGTTGTAGAGGGGTGTGAAGGGGGAAGTTCAGTAGATGTAGACTGTAGACCACTGAAGACCAGGCGGACACTGACAGGAAGTGCAGATGTGTAAGTTCCTTCCTGTGTTTAAAGGCTAAATAGTGGTCATAGAGCAGGTAACACACATTTTCTGCTGAGAGCTCAGTGGTGTGAGGCTGTTGGTGTTCTCTTCATTCAGCTCAGAGAAAGAGTTTTACACTTCAGGTTTTACAGCACCAGGACAGCTGATTCTACAGCAGGTAAGCCTTTTATTATTATTATTATTATTATTATTAGTATTAGTATTAGTATTATTATTATTATTTACTGACTTAGATGTTTAGTATAGTACACACTGTTAGATGAATTAAATTTATTGAAAAAGCTTCCACTCATATTACCAGACGCGCATCACCGAACTGCAAATGCAGAATGCACATCTTTTATTTGTTTCCAACTCCTGCCAGTAATTTTCCAAGCAGAGTTGTTTTCTTATTGTACTTTTTACTCTTTGGTCCAATCAGGTGACTTTTTGAGCATTTTTATACATGGAATGATTTATGTTTTAATTAATTGTTTTAATCATATGTTTATTGCAATTTGATCATTTCTCATGAAGTGATAAAATGGGCCAATATCTTAACAACAATCACCACCAACATTTTAATTACCACACACACACACAAAGCACACAAAGAGTGTGTGCTGTCTAGGAGAACCCAGTACATTTCAGTAGGAAGCTGCTCTGTTTTAGGACATGTTTCCCTGACGTTCTCCGTTTAGTCTTTCTCACTCACTTTCCTTCAAACACCGCCCACACACACACAAAAAGTACGTCCACACACTCTATTTCCTGCACTCTTAGTAGCTCTTTTGGTTGTTTATAATTATTTATATATGGAATTAATTGAAGGTTCATGTACCTTATCTACACCCACTGTCCACTTCATTGGAAACACCTCCCTTATAGTTACACTATGCATGTCTATAGTTACAGACTGTAGCCCACCTGATACTGCACAGTTTATCAGACCCCTCCACGTCATTCATCAGTGGTCATGAGAAATATTCAGTGTCTCCAGTAAAGTATTAGTAACATGTGATTAACTACAGCTGTGTAGATCACTCTGGTCACAGAAAGAGCTACAGAACTGGCTTTTCCTCATGTTCTACAAGTCAAGGACACACAAAGAAAAGAACCACGAATACTGATTATTGTTTATAATGATTTTATACCCTATTTGCTCATTTGATGCCTTATGAAGATGTGCTCCTGATGAAATTACACATTTTGTTGATTTTCAAAGTGAAAATAAGTTTTTTGTTTTCTGATTTTAACATATGGGGAATAATAAAACTATTTTTTTTCCAAAATGTTAAATTCAGCAAAGAAATAATAATTCATGGAAAAAAATCTGTATTTAAATGTGTTCTCTTAGAGGATGTGTTTCACTTATTTTCACTTAAAAAATCAACAACACATGGAAATTGAGCAGGGGTGTTAAAACTTTTGCATACAACTGTAAATCTAAATAAAATCATATTATTGTTGTTAACTTACTATTAAAAGTTCACTTAGCTCAAAATTTGAAGGAACCAGGTTACTTTTTTTGAATCCTTTTTAGAGTGTAGTCAATAAAAATGACTGAATAATTCGTTTTAGCATTCTTAGTGAACTGCAAAACTGCCTTAGTCGAGTTAATGTGGCCCATTATTTGAGTTTTTTCTCATGTTTACTCATATTTGTACAGTGCATTACTTGTGTGTTGTTCCAAAGAGTAAGAGAGGCTGTAAATATCTCTTTGGCTCAGAGCCAGAAAGTCTCATAAAACACCCTGAAAGTCCTCCACATTATGATGAGAACTTGAAGTGTAAGGTTCTACTTTTGAACAATAAGACTTATTCAAGCACTGTAAGAACACTGAAACTATGAAACATAAGAAGCTTCAAAAGCTCAGATTTCACTGTTGTGCCCCCTTTAAAATCAAGCTATTTTGAATAAACATTATGAACATTAAGCCAGTCGTGGTCTCTGTAATTCACTTCACCTTGATTATCCTTACAGGCCTCCTGCTTTTATAGACAATAAACCTACAACGGGTCAGTGGGCTTATTAGGCACATAAAGCAATACTTTAAGCATTTGTAGCATCTTTATACACCAAGCATAGCATAGTTATACACCAAGAATCATTCATAAAGTCCAATATTAATGGTCATTTGTAAAAAAATGAATTAGCCTGTTTGTAAGGGTTAGCTATGTGTAAATGAATATTATTGTTTAAACTGCTATAAATAGCTTTTCTTGAGTTTTTCTTTTAAAACTTGAGTAGTAAACAAATACAGATGCAGCTTGTAACAACAGTGGAACCATTTTTTTTCCTAGAAATGTTACAGAAGGCTCTTTAAGGAAACCTACACAACAGAGTTTCCATCATAAGGAAGAACCGTTTATGCTATCGAATGTTTATTTCAATGTTCTCCACTTCCCAGTGCATTCACTAAAGAACCCTTGAAGAACCTTTTTAATGAGCAATGTGAAAAGAATTACAGACACTACTGTTGGCTTTGCTGTTTGTATTGAGATACTGACCCAGTCTAAGGTTCCACTGTCCATTCAGTGTAAAGAATGTTCAGATGGACAGCAAATAATGGTGGAGATCATAAAATTTCCTTAACAATATACTGTAAACAACAAAACTTACATTTGTTGATCTAGGTAGCAGTTTTGTGTTACCTGAATAAAGAATTTGAAAAATATTGGTTTAAAAAGCTCATTTTTGTTACTCCAACTAAGAAACACATAAAGTACTTAGATATCAATTTAACCTACATTTGACATGTCTAGCCTAAAATTTTGAGTTGATTCAGCGTCAAGTCTGTAAACTTTCTATAAATGTTCTTTCTGCTTACAATATATAAATATACATGTATCTGATGTTTAGTGAGCTTATTATGCCAGCCACATTACTTACTTTCATAGGTTAAAACACTCATTTTTGTAGTGCACAGAGTGTGAACATTTTATAATAAACAGACTAAGTAGTATTTCTTCTGTAAAGGTAGCAATTTGTTGATGTGAGGTTCTATCCCACAGTGAGGATTTCTGAAAGGGTCTTTCTGTGGTCGGCCCTCCTTTTCTAGCGAGACTATAAATGCAAGAGGGCACTTATTAATGAGTAAATCTCATACAAATCCAACAACAAAAACATCTTGATTTTACTGAAAAATGAAAAGTCAGCTGTATTTAAAATTCTAAATCTGCTTATTACACTGCATCTTTTGAGTTAACTCAATCTGAAAGCACAAGAGTTCACTCAACTTAAACTTCTTAGTTTAGATAAAAGTTCTCTTAACTCGCAGTTTAGTGCTGCATCTCATGGAAACAATATATAACATATCTTTTAAACCTTCACTCAATTTCACCACCAGGTGTCCAGAAATGTTTAATATATTATATAATATTGATGGTTTTAACTTAAAAAAGTAATTTAAGCTTATTAAACTGTTAAAAAGTTAGCAGAATTACTGCTGTATTTAAATTACTTCTTGAAGTTCAATGCACTCAAATTTTGAAGGTAACCAGGTTACTTACTTTTTTTAAAACATGAAATCGTTCTTACATTATAAAAGTGCAGCCCACAGTAACCGGTCCAAAACAGTACCGGCCCATCTGGAAGATTCAGATTCACTTCTAATAAATCACTGCGTGAGTTTTCATGTACAGGCTGGATCAGAGTCGTCTGCTCTCTGGCTGGACACTGTGTGCCGCGGCACTTCCGGTGTGCAGTGGCCTTTTCTCTGTCTTGGTAGTGCTCACCATTGTCATGTTGGAGCTGAGAGAATATTTGGTTTTAGTTCAACTCTCTTCTCCAACTCATATTTGCGAGTATCTTGTATCTTGTCTGACAGCTCACTTCATCCTCAGAAGCGTGTTCTTCTTTTTTCCCCCCTCACAACCACAGAAATGCAGAACTACAGGATCTTGAGAAAGTTCGTGTTTTGGCTGCTGACATTCATGTGTAACTTAGGTAGGTGTACATTTCATATTGTCCTTGATACATTATACAAGTGGAAATTAGTAGAAGATTTTCAATAGATTCCAGGAGTTTTTCATTTTCTTAAGTGTTAACAGAATACTTTGTCAGCTCTTTACTATTAGACTGTATTGATACAGTGCAAGCAAAAAATGATCAGCATCACGTACACTACAATCTTGTCAATTAAGCTAAAATTTGGTCTCAGAGAGTGGGCTGTAACAACACACCAACTCTTAAAACAGTCTTTAAAAGAGTGGGTGCAGATGTGTAGTCTGTTTCCAATGAGATCTATTAGGTTAATAACAACAGCTCTCAGAAGTTGCCTGTACTTTTCTACTTTTCTACATCTCTTTTTCAGTTCCTTTGTCAGCCATTAGCTCCGTGAAGGTGAATCTTCATGACTCTGCTACTCTGTCCTGCTCTGAGAGATGTTCTGGTTTGGTCAGATGGATCTTATCTCGGAAACCCACTGAAGTTCTGGCTGAGTGTGATCAGACTTCATGCAGATCAGTGAAGGAGGGATATCAGATGATCCATGATCAGTACCTGAAGGGGAATCTCTCTCTCACCATCACTGACGCTGATTTCAGTAAGAGAACCTGGTACACCTGTCAGTGTGATGGTAAAGATCTATGTGATGTGAGTCTACGGCTCGAGCGTAAGTGTCCAGTCAGTGAACCTGGTCATTTTATCTTTTAATCAGACTGTAAACCGTAATAGGAACTAAGTAATGATGTGGCTTTTTATGTTTTATAGCTCCTGAATACATCCTGCAGATGCATCTTGGAGAATCTCTCACCCTGGATCTTCCTGTCTCAGAGCCAGTGAAGGTGACCTTTACCAGGACTGGAAACTCTGATCCAAACACTGTGAGACTCTGTGAAGTCGAGGGTCGTACAATCCACTGTGACCCTCCATATGAGAAGAGAATGATGTTCCAGCCCAGTCTGCAGCTGGAGGACCTGAAGGACTCTGATGATGGTGTTTACACTGTAGTGGACACCAGAAATGAGGAGACTGTGTCTACATATAGAATCACTGTGAGAGGTAAGACCAATTTCCCTGGGAGTTTAATGTACAGGTCAGGTTTACTAGGTCCTGCAGTCCCATGTGTTTGTTGGTTATCATGTTGGGGTGACCATACCTAAAAATGTTACTGCCTGGGATTTCTAAATCACCTAAGATGTCTGTGATTTGGCTTTGCTTTTATGTTGACAATCTGCCCTGTGTTGCCCTCCTGCCCCAGTATCTTCTTTTTTAATGAATAATGTTCAAGAAGCAATTTAATTAGTTTGTTATTACTATAACCTCAAATTAGAGTCAAGTGTACCCCATGCTGTATTGTGAAGTCTATAATCCCATAATCAGAACAGCACTGTGGCTCTATCTCTGCAGCAGCAATGTTAGCCAAAGGACAGATATTTCAGCTCAGCTAGCTACAGGTTAGCTTATAAAGTCAGCTTAATTACTTTCAACTTTACATTATTTTAAGTTGTTGTCTAATGTACATTACATTCTACATTCTCTCCCCAGTTTTTCTCTCTTATTGGCTTTTGCCTTAATCACTTGATCAGTTATATTAATAACCATCTCACACTACAGGACTCATCAAAGAGCCATAAAAATACATCATATTTGATAATGTCAGAAGGTCTCTGATCTCTATAGAGCTGCAGTAGATCTGAGAGCTTTCCATCTCACTCCTCTGGATCATCTGCATAGTCTGCTTCTGTTCACTTTAGACAAAAAAAAAATTGTCAAAAGAAAAATAATATTGTGTAGGCCCAGCTGTAGTTGAAGTTTTTTTATATTACAAATATGTGTGCGTGTGTGTTTTGTAGGTGATCAGTCAAATCCGGACATGGATAAAGGAGCTGCTGTTCCAGTGTGGGTGACTGTACTGCTGAGTGTGATGGGGGCTGCACTTGTAGCTGTGATTGTGGTGTCAGTGGTGGTGATTCTGCAGCTGAGGAGAGAAAATCAGCAGCTCAAGATGAAGAATAAACCAACAGACCGACAGACAAAGGAATCATCACTGTGACTGCAGTCCAGGTGTTAAGAGAGACTGTCACCCCACGGTAATAATGACCAGGAGCTCTGAGAGAGGTGAAGATTAGGATTTGGGATCATAAAAAGCTCTGGGATTTTCTGAAGAGCTGCTATGCAGACGGTACTTGACTTTTGGACCAGTCAGGGCTGAGATTCTGACCAATCAGGGACTGACAGATGCACATGGCTACAGAACAGGGGAAGAAACAGGCACACTCAGAGGGACATGGGGAAACCATGACTCCTCTAAAGGATAATAATAATAACAATAATAATAATAATAATAATATATGACATGATGTGATTTCTAAGGTATTGTAGCGTCCCGCTACTGGCTTGCGTGGCCTTTGGTTCACGGAGGCTGTCGGGAGTGCCAGACTTGCGGTCAGAGAGACTTTAATCTGTAAATAAGTTGTCGTTATGCATGTTAGAGATATTAGTATGTGTTACTTGTGTTACTCTGTGTTGAGTTGTGGGGTGGTTTGTGTGGGTTTGCTGTCTACCATAAACATGAAACTCCATTACAAATGCATTTTCTTTTAAAACATTGATTAAATACATTAATGCAGTTACAGCTGTTACAGCTGCTTGCTGCCCCCACTGTGCAGAAAGCGCTGAGTGGTCTACTAGTAAACTACTGAGACCTGAACTGCGTCCACAGTGAACTACTGAGACCTGCACTGTGTCCACAGTGAGCTACTGATACCTGACCCGCATCCACAGTGAACTACTGAAGCCTAAACTGAGACCTGCACTGTGTCCACAGTGAACTACTGAGACCTGATCCACGTCCACAGTAAACCACTGAGACCTGCACCGTGTCCACAGTGAACTACTGAGACCTGAACCGCGTCTACAGTGAACTACTGAGACCTGCACCGTGTCCACAGTGAACTACTGAGACCTGAACCGCGTCCACAATGAACTACTGAGCCATGAACCACATCCATAGTGTACTGCTGAGACCTAAGCCATGCCCACAGTGAACTACTGAGCCATGAACCACATCCATAGTGAACTACTGAGACCAGAACCACGTCCTCAGTAAACTACTGTGACCTGCACCACATCCACAGTGAACAACTAAGACATGAGAAATGAACAAATGAAGGGAACAAGCTACAGTTAGTCCAGAGTGCTTACAGAGTACTTACTAGAACTAGAAAGTTTGACCACATCAGCCCAGTTTTATCAAACCTACACTGGTTATGAGTTAAATTTTGCATTGATTATAAAATTCTCTCACTGACCTATAAAGCTCTAAACAGACCCCTCAGTACCTGAGTGAACTTCTCTCCCACTATGAACCATCACACCTACTTAGATCACAAGATGCTGGCTTACTGTTACTATTCACTATTACTATTACTATTAGTACTATTACATCATGGGGAGAGCTTTCTCATACAAAGCCCCCCAGCTTTGGAATAGTCTTCCTGTTAATGTTCGGGACTCAGACACAGCCTCAGTCTTTAAGTCTAGGCTAAAAACTTACTTGTATAGTCCAGCCTTTGGTAATTAGTTTTCCCTGTCAGATGCAGACCTGACAGAGTCTCTGCTGCTCTGTTAACACTGTAATCTGTGATCTGTCGCCCATTACAGAACTGACTCTGTGTGTTTTCCTTTCTTTGCCGAGTTGAACAGCTGCCCATCCTGTGCGTCTGATGCTGTTGTTTCTTCTGCCTTGATCAGGTGCCACTGCTCGCCAGCCTTCTGGACCGGCTTGACCAGCATCGAGCTTCATGCTGTACAACACTGTGCAAACCTTACCCTCATGAACCGACCCTCATGATGATGCTGCTGCTACTGCATAAACTCAACTATTCAATTTAACCAGTGCCCCACCTGTTTTCCCTGTTTTTGTACTATAATACTTTATACTAACAATGTTTACTATCCGGTGTCGACCAGAGGAGGATGGGTTCCCCTTCTGAGTCCTGGTTCCTCTCAAGGTTCTGTCCTCTTGTTCTTAGAGAGTTTTTCCTTGCTGCTGTCGCCACTGGCGACGCTCATGGGGGCTCAGACCTGGATTTTTCTGTACAGCTGATTTTTCTGTAAAGCTGCTTTGTGACAACACCTGTTGTAAAAAGCGCTATATAAATAAACTTTGCTTGCTGAAATAGGTAAAAGGGAGCAATGAATTGGTGTTAAACATAATGAAGATTAGAAATGGTTGGTGTAATGCAGACATTCAGCAGTTAGCTTGCTCACTGTGTGATGCAGGTCAGGTTACTGCATGATGGACCTCACTGAAATGTTGATCATTGTTAGAAGCCACAGCTTTAGCAGCCACTGCTGCCATTGTGTAAAGTGCCTGCTTACCATTCCACATTTGAATTTTAGTCAAGATGCCTTGATAACTTTTTCATGTTACTGGGATAATGGCTGACTGAGCAGAATGTCTATCAGTGGTATAAAACTGAACTGAAGTGTATTAGCACAGAGAGTGCTCCTTCTCCAAGAGCTACAGCAAAGAATATTGCAGTTTTAACTGTAGTCAGAAAACATGATGGGGTTTATTAATTCAATTTCATTACGACCTTGAATGTGTAACTAATCCTCAGTACTGACTGATTTTCCAATTTCAAATTGGTCTGGTGTAAAAAGAGGAATGAAAACTCAGATACAGTAATAGTTAAACTCTGTTACTCAAAAATGAAGTATTTAAAAATAAGGACAGTATATTCCCACTGATGGATGGTGCTTTATCTCAGAAAATACTGAGGAAGGTCACCGGGAACATCTGTCTGGAACACTGATTTACAGAGAACGTAAACTCTCAGTACAGGACTCATCACAGTTCCACTGCAGACTGAGTTTAACTGTATTGCACTAGTGTTTATATAGTATAATAGACATATATATATATATATATATATATATATATATATATATATTAGATGTTGCAGTGGTGTTTAACTAATGTAATGAATCTTTAGTTTAATACAGGACTTTAACAGTTCCAGTTCTACAGGGCTGCAGGTTCTCCAGCTCACAAATCTACTAAACCTGTACCTAGTTAGGACTGTTACAGTCTCACACTTTTATAACAGTTCATTATAGGAGCACTTAAAACACATCAAAGTGCTGGAATTAAAGGGAGATTCATAAAATATGATCATCACCATTACCACCAATGTGTAACATCAGCATTAACCGTCAAACATTAGTGGTTCTTTGTACAACACAATGTAAGAGTTTGTTCATGCTTTGTGTGGAGGAGCTCCTTCAGTTCTGCACTGCTGAATCTCTCTAAGACTCAAAAAGCAAAAGGAAACAGACTTATCGGTCAGTTTATGGTGAGCAGGTACTGGACTGCTGTTTACTTCCAGTAATCTGTAAACCAGCAGGTTTAAATTCTAATTTGAGGCACAGTTCTTAGACGATTATTTCTGCATACTGTACACTGTACACTAGTTCAAACAGTAATACCCACATTCCTGTCATTCACAGTGCTATACTGCCACCCTATGGACATTCACCAACACAGACACCGAGCTGTACACCTATGACTCACAGAAAGACCTAATTTCTTACCAGCACCTTAAATCAATCTTCATCAACACTACACCCACACAACTGACTGCTGTTCATCTCCCTCTTATTCTCAATACAGCTCATCTCCATAATGACCACATCCACACTGATCCTCCACAACATACTACATCATATAATCATTATTTTTCTCTGTAGAACCTTAAAATATCCAAACATCACCATCATCAACAATGCAGATAGGGTCGCAGGAGCAGGTGGGAGGGCAGAGAATCCCAGACGACCCTGTCCCCCGCAACCTCCTCCAGGCCAAATTGGAGATGTAATCCCTACAGCGGGTCCTAGGATGACCCCGGGGTCTCATCCCAGTAGGCCGTGGCCAGTAAACCCCCACCGGGTTTAATCCAGGGGGCATCCTGATCAGATGACCGAACCACCTAAACTGGCTCCTCTCAATGCGGAGGAGTAGCGGCTCTACTCTGAGCTCCTCCCAGATGGCCGAGCTCCTCACCCTATCAAATAGAGTGTAGCTGCCACCCTGTGAAGAAAGCTCATTTCCGCCGCTTGTATTCTCGATCTCATTCTTTTGGTCATTACCCACAGCTCATGACCATAGGTGAGGGTTGGGATGTAGTCGGGATGTCGCCTTATGGCTCAGCTCCCTCTTCACCACTACAGTCCGGTACAGTGACTGCATTACTGCTGCCGCCTGACCCAGCCTGCGACCGATCTCACGATCCCTCTTCCCATCACTCGTGAACAAAACCCTGAGATACTTAAACTCCTCCACCTGGGGCAGGCCTTGCCTGGAGTGGGCATGCCATCCTTTTCTGGGTGGGCACCATGGACTCAGACTCGGAAGTGCTGATCCGCATAACAACTGCTTCCCACTCAGCTGCAAACTGCTCCAGTGCGCGCTGGAGGCATGCATGCGATCCAGCCAAAAGGACGACATTATTTGCAAATAGCAGAGACGCCACCCTCCGGCCTCCACACATAATGCCCTCCTGACCTCGGCTACGCCGACACCCTATCCATGAATATCACGAACAGGAGTGAAGACAAGGCACAATCTTGGCAGAGTCCAACACTAACACTGTATGAGCTTGACTTAATGCAGAGTATACGAACACAACTCTCATTGGAGGACCTCCCACAAGATATTTCAAGGAACACAGTCGTAAGCCTTCTCCAAGTTTACGAAACACATGTAAACTGAGTTGGCAAACTCCTATGCCCCCTCGACAATCTGCGAGAGGGTGAGAAGCTACCTTCTCCGGAATATGACAAAAGCTCTCCTGAAGGTGGGAGTTAAAATCATTCCGAACAGGGGCCTCTGACAGTCGTTCCCAGCACACCCTAACTATTCGCTTGGGCCTAATGGGTCTCACCATCAGTCTTCCCTACCATCTGATCCAACTCACCACCAGATGGTGATCGGTTGACAGCTCAGCACTTCTCTTCACCCAAGTGTCCAGAACATATGGTCCCAATTCAGATGTAATGACAACAAAGTCGGTCATTGACTTTTGACCCAAGGAGCTCTGGTACCAGACAGTCCATAACTAGGACACAAGTCAAAAAACAAGTCCAAAAACAATTCACATTCAAGTTTAGATCGGGCAGGCTGTTCTTCCCAATCACCTCCCTCCAGGTCTCCCAGTCATTGCCAACATGAGCACTGAAGTCTCCCAGCAAGACTATGGAGTCTGTAGGCTGGGCCCTTTCCAGAAGCCTGCCCACTCGCTCCAAGAAGGCCGAATACTCAGAACTGTTGTTGTTATCCAAATAATTTATTTCAAATCATACATTATACATTAAAGTGCACTAAGGCCCCTAAAATCACTCCATACCCCAGTGTAACTTTTAGGATTTTAGGAAACACCAGCCTGTATTGACAAAAATAACACTGCCATTCTGAGTAACATTGCTGTGTTTGAGTGATGAATAAATGAAAAATGAATCACATTCAGTTTTAAAGCTTCAACATTCACATTCATGATTATACATATTTAACAGCTGATCTTATCCAGAATGCTGTGCTTTACTGTTTACTTAAAACAAATCTTTAAGCTAGTGTTCACAGGCCAGTAATCAAAGATGGAAATTACTCACATTTTCCAACCCTATTAAGAACTATAGAGCCAATGTGAATCCAATACAGTATCATAACTGATTCATTTTGGCCCAAGAACAAATCAGATATTCTGTAAATGCTGCTTTGTCCTGTACATCATTAGGTGGTGCCCCTCACCCCCCCCATGTCCTGGACACACCACTGAATTGTATGTCTTTGAGAAAGAAAGTGGGTGGGAGGAGAAATATTTTTTTTAAACCAATCAGCTGTACTGTTTACTGTATCTGTTAAAGTGCTGTGATTGAACCGTTACTGCTTTTGTTTTTGAACATGTTCACTCGTCCAGAACTGACCAGAAACTGAGCCGAGTGTTACCTGCAGTGTTTGTGGTACTGAAGCACTGTTTGTGTATTATTTATAAAATTAATAAATTTCATGACTCTGTGAGAGCAGTATACAGTGTTTAATCCAGATTGAGATGATCAGTATTAGTTATTGATTACTGAAAGCCACACTGCTATAATAAGAGTCCTGATGAAATGCACCCTGACCCACAGTACAGTTTAAACCTGTATCTTACAGTCTGTTCCAGATCATCACACTGTACTGACTTTCCTTTAACACTGTGACTGGTTCTGCTTTTTCAGTCCAGCAGGTGACGCTGCTATACAAGCTCATGTGTCAGAACTAGAGGTGAAACGATATTAAAATTTCATATCATGATTATCATGACCAAAATTATCAAGATTATCGGTATTATCGCGATATTGTTCAAATGTGTTGAAAAGTAAAATAAATTAAAAAAATAAATACTGATACACAAACTGAAAATCGTTTCACCAACGTTTATATTAACACAAATAGAATTGGCAGCAATATGCACTTTTTGTTTGCATAAACATTAAAAAATAAGGTCAATACATTTTTAGTATTACTTTTGTATTACAATACTTGTAATACTCTGTAAACAAAATAATAGCAAATGTACTATTATTACTGTTGTTATTATTACTGTTATTACTATTATTATTATTATTGTTATTATTATTATTACTGTTATAATAATAATAATAATTATTATTATTATTATTATTATTATTATTAAGTACAATAACTATGGATTTCCCTGCGTAGAGTATTAAATCTGGACCAACTCTGAGGTGGGTCTTAATGGAAAATGACTACTTCTAAGAAGTGCTGCACTCGGGGGGGATTTCTGTCCGAGCTGCAGCTGCAGCATTATTGTGCCGTTGTGGCGCTGAACCCCTAATCAACACAGCGCACCAGGAAAAACAGCCACAATCACAGAGGAACTGCGTGACGCGCTGTGAGCTGCAGACAGTGTAGAACTCATACAGCGTGAGTTCACCTGTGGAGCTGCTTCTCTAAAAGCGTTTTAAAACTAAAACATAACTTAAAATGAACGCGCATCTGAGCTGCGGCAGAAACACTCCTACAGTTTAATCTCTGAAACACAGCGTTTACTCGCGCGAGGTCCCGTCTCAAAGCACACTTCTTCCCTATCTAGTGCACTTCGTGGATCATGAAATAGCAAATCCTTCACCCAAAGAGTGCAGGAAACGTTCGACT
This sequence comes from Colossoma macropomum, assembly GCF_904425465.1. Classification (NCBI taxonomy): domain Eukaryota; kingdom Metazoa; phylum Chordata; class Actinopteri; order Characiformes; family Serrasalmidae; genus Colossoma; species Colossoma macropomum. Next base: position 30,036,074 of record NW_023494806.1, on the reverse strand, counting down.
AAGTCATCTATAATCAACATTAACAAGAGGTTACAGATTCCCTATTTAAAGCTCAGCTGCTGGTTAATGATGATCGTGTTTGTTTGAACTGTAGCGCCCTCTGTAGGGGACACTGAGTGATTTGAGACGGTGTTATTCTCCTCTCAGACAGTAAACACTGCAAGCGAGACGAGAAAGGGGAGCTGCGCAGATTGAACCTCTGCAGCGTCTCGTTAACTCAGCTCATTTTGGAGACTCTGCTCCACAGAAATGTGTTAAAAGCTTTAGTTTCGATTCACAGCTGATTCACCGATTGTTTTTCTTTTGACGCTAAAAGCTTCATTTTATATTATTAACGAACCATAAGCACAAGTTAAACCACACAAACGCGAAGATGACTCGTAAGGTTTGATGTGTTGCCCCCTTTCGCCGCTGTTTTCTTTAGGCCTGTTCTGCAGACAGGGTGGTCATCTGCAGACAGGGTGGTCATCTTCAATTAACTTTCCTTCTGCATCCTTATAAAACCAAAAACATGACCAAACGTCAGACTTTCTCCGAATCTCCGAGTTTTTCACACCGCGGTAATCGACCGCGGTTTTAACGATACATTTAAAGTTCAAACGGTACTACTAACCGTCATTAATTTTACCGCGGTTTACCGTGAAACCGGTAACCGTTTCATCTCTAGTCAGAACATCTAAAAGAAACTGGAGGACTGGCCCTGATGCTCTGTGGAGCTTCTTCCAGATGGGAGGGGTGTAAACAGTCCATGTGACTTATTCATTCACACTAAGCCTCACTGTCATACTGGTTATCTCTAGTTATATAAAGCAAGTTATAATATTGTAGAGCCTCATGTAGTGCACTCTGTTAGCTAACATCTCTGAAGAACTTCAGGCTGTTTTCAAACCAAGCTCATTTCCTAATGTCTAAACCACAGTTTGGGTTTTTGTGATCTTGTATCTTTTTCATTTGGTTCAGGTTTTTTCATACTGCAGTGACTGAAGTGGACCAAATTAGACATGCAGAGGGTCACAAGTTTTGCAGGGATGGATGCGCTCTATTCTGACATGTTCCACCATGAAAGCATAAAATAAAGACTTATTTTTTATGTGTCAATTTTTGATGTGTTTGTGTTTTATGTGTCAATTGCAATCATAGCAATAATAATAAACCTTACTTGATATCTGCTTCTTTATGATTGGTTTACTGGTTTAGATTTAACCAATCGGGTCCCTGATGACTGGCCAAAAATACAAAAATAAGAATAGATTGTTGTGCCAAAATCAAAATTAAACGCATCTCTTTGCTATTTTTATTGCTGCACCTTTATTAACAGCAGCTCGTGCTGCAGGAACTATATGACAGTCTGTAAAGAGTACAACCAGCAGAGCTGTGAGAGCTTACAGCAGTACAGAGCTGAGAAAGCAACACCCCCCCAGGTGTGTGATCTGGGACAGCCCCCAGTTTAAGCACTCCCACATCATTACTCACATAAGAACTGTAATTTAATAATGTGCTTCAGGTGTGTTTCTCCTTCTCTGCGAAGTCTGAGACCCTCTGTGTGGAGAGTATTATACTACAGTCCAGTGTGGGGAATCAGCCACAGCAGCACAGTGAGTAAACAGAGACTGTTGTAGCTTCATAGACTTAAAATAACTACTGAGCTGTGATCAGAGGGGGCGCCTGGCCTCGCCTCGTCTGGAGTTCCGGGGCTTCAGCCTCAATATTTTAATATTTTTAAGCAGCTCTGAACCTGTGAAATAATTCTTTCAGGGTTAGATGTATGGCAGGTGGTCTTTGGGGAGGGAGTCCCAGTAGAAAGCCTGACTATGTGATGAACTCATGTTGTAGTTTTGGGAGGTTTACCCCTGTAGTGTGTTCAGTAGCATAACGAGGCAGGAGTCAGTAGTGTAATTACTGGAATGCGAGGGGAGGCAAGTGCTCTGGGGCCGAATGACAGGACCCCTCATATAGACATAATTGTACACCAGTGACTCTCAAACAGATCCAGTACCTCAGTTCCTTTTTATTCAGCATTTTTCAGTAGGGGGCTCATTGATCCTAGTTGATCCACTGGCAGGAGCCCCCTTTTTTTGCTAGCTGCTAATTTGTTCTTATGAATGACATGTTTGGTGATGAGAATACAGAAGTATCAGTAGAGCGAGTAAAGAAGTGCTCCTGAATACAGTCTGTACTGTACAGTTTTAACAGAGTGAGTGGGCGTAGATTTCAGAGTGAGACGAGTTTATTCATGTATCTTCAAAGAGGACAAACCTTTTACATTCATAAAGCGGATGTGGTTTATAACTTTTTTACTGATTCACAGAACAAAACAGTCACACCCAGAAAATACAACAGAACTGAATTAGCAATTAACTTACTAGGAATACAGTATTTACATTTTTTTCAGAGTGCTCCAATGAAATATTGTTTTTGGTAAATGGTATATTTTTATTTGTCCACCAAACTAACTCCATGCAGGAGGAGTTCTGCCATAGCATGCATTTAAATATATTTTAAATAAATGCACTAAACTTGAAAGCAGTGCATTAAGAACAGACAAACTCTCCAGCAGGTACAGAAACATCATGTACAAATATGACATGAACTTGGTAAATTAAGATCATTTCCAAATAAATCAAGAGAAATGTACATGTTTTAAACCGCTTGTAGATAAATTAGGATCTGTGCTGCTGGGGTCTGTACGAGTTGTAGAGGATGGACTGTTTTCTCCAATAAGAAGATCATTACAGTGATCAACTCTGCTAAACAAATGCAGCAACAAGTCTCTCTGCATTGCTCTGAGACAGAAAAGGCTGAACTTTAGTGATTTTTCTCAAATGATAAAAAGCTACTTTATTGTCTGTGTTTACATGCAGATAAAACAGAGCTCAGAGTCTAAGATCAAACCCAGGTTTCCTATATCAGGTTTGGTATATGAAGCTAAAGAACCAAGTTTCTCATAAATCATTTTTCTCTGAGTTTCTTTTACCAATGATCAATATGTCAGTTTTTTCATGATTTAATTGTAGAACATTTTGTGACATCCACTGAGAAACATCTGACACACAGCTGATTAGTCTGTCTACAGAGTCTTGATCTTCAGAAGGAATAGAAATGTATAACTGGGTGTCGTCAGCATAGCTATGAAAATTTTACTATGTTTTCTAATGACATTACCTAGAGGTAGCATGTACAAAGAGAAAAGCAAAGGCCCTAAAACTGAACCTTGTGGGACTCTACAAATTTTTTTTTGATGAATGATTTCCCAGTGAAACATATTTAAATATGGTTTAAACCATTCTAAAACTGTGCCCAAGAGGTCGACCCAGCATTCAACATGAGGGATTAGAATCTTGTGATCAACGATATCAAAAGCTGGAATAAGATCCAATAAGACCAGAATAGAAGGACTTTGAGCACTGAGCCTCATTAAGAACCTGAGCCAATGCTGTCTCAGTACTGTAGTACTGTAATAGTGATATTAGATCTGCATTTAATTGCTTTCCTTAAAAAAAGTAAGGTTTGAAATTGGTCTGATTATATTTAGCACAGTTTATAATAATGAAAACATCATTTTGAACACAATCAAAATAGATAAGGATGTCGGAACTGATGTAGGTGGCTTATCAGGAACTTGAGCTCTGCTCTGTCTCCTCAAGGCTGTTTTATTTTGAAAATGAATTGCAGAATTGCAGATTATAGAAGATAAATTACCATGAGACACATTAGCTGAGAACTTGTAGGAGATCTGCTCTCAGTTTAGTTTTCCTCCATACATGCTCTGATTGACGACAGTTTCTCTTGAGCTGGCTGCAGGTGAAAGTGTACAGGTCATTTGGAAGGCACATAATTACATTTTAATTTTAAAAAATTGCTAAAAAACAGCATTAGGTGATAAAATACCTGATTGAGTTGAAGCTGCCTCTAAATCTTCTAAGTATTAATAACATCTGCAAAATCATCAAGATATCATTCAGATAAAGTTCAAAAAGAACCGTAGATGATCAAGTAATGGACTGGTGATATAACATTACATTATACAGCTCAGCATAAAAGACAAAAAAGACACATTTTGAATTTGAACTGGTTAAATTGGTTATTAAGTTTAATCAGCTCAGTACCTGAGAACAGCAAAAACAAAAAACAAAGACAAAATGAAACCAATAGTTTAAAAAGAAGTGCTCTCGCCTCACAGCAGCAAGAAGGGCAGGGTTTGATTCCCCGCCTGGGTGACCAGGGTACTTCCTGTGTGGAGTTTGCATGTTCTCCCCGTGTCTGAGTGAGTTTCCTTCCACAGTCCAAAGACAGGCGGTCAGGTGAACTGGAGATACTAAATTGCCTCTAGGTGTATGTGTGAGTGCATAGGTCTGTGTGTCTGCTCTGTGATGGACTGGCGATCTGTCCAAGGCGTTTCCGACTCTCCACCCAATGAGCACCAGCTCCCCCCACAACCCAGGAGGAGCTATTAAGAAATTAGGCCAAGAAAGAAATTAAGCCACAAAAACTAAAAAAACCTAGCGAACTAGGATTTAGCTAGCTAACTACTGTCTTGTTCATTCCTATATACTGTAAAAATCATCAGACATTACAGTTTTACGCTGGAACTCCTAAATTATGAACCACAATCTCTTCAGCCCTGCTATTCTGTTCACTAACACTCAGATTAAAACCTTCCTCTTTTCTCAAAGCTCCAGCTCATTCTCTTATTCTGTCTCCACTAGTTGCTGCTGATATGGTTTTGTTTATATTTTATTCTATTTAAATATGTATTTGATTGTGATGCTTCTGTAAAGCTTCTGCACAGCACTGTGTACAATGAAGTAAATATAAACTGAAACTAAAGTCAAATGCAACATATAAATTGTATTTATAAGTTAATCAAATGTACACCTAAATATTTCTTTCACAAGTTCTTTCTTTATACTTGAGTCCATTGTATGGTAAAAGTGCATTAAACCAAGTTAAGCTGCAGACGTGAAGCACTGGGGAAAGAAAGTTAATGTGCTGTATTTCCTGTTGATGTTGGCTGGTTATCTAACTATGTTAACTTACTAGTGATCACTTGGGTCGACGTAAGATCACGCTGTACCCGTACACACTCAGACAAAGTTCCATTTTTATGTTTTCATGGTTCTTTATTGTCTTCAAATGTGTAAATATTTGTTCTATGTTATTAGCATATTTGCTAATATTGTTAGTTACCTGGCTATATAGGTATTTTCAAGAATATTCAATATTCTGTGTAATAGATTATGTAGCGAGAGTAAAAACACAGCATTAGCCAGTGAGAGCTTACAGAAAGCTCGGTAAGGGAGAGGCCTGAGGAACAAGCAGAGGAACAAGCAGAGGAACAAGCAGAGGCAAGTACAGAATTTAGCGAGGGCGGGGCTGAGCAGTTTCAAAGCGCAGTGTGTGCAAACACTTCTGGAAGAGTTCATATGAGGATTTTCATCATTATAGTAGAGTTCGTTTCAGTCCTGTCTAAAATCACAGTCACGTGATAGATGATGAACCTTCATGTCCATCATCTGCTCAGCGCTGTGGAGACACAAGGTAATACAAACAATACAGAACAAATCCAGATGTTTAGAACCAAAAGATATTACAATGTACAAAATCTCTGGATTTGTGACCTGAGGTGCCCCCTGTTGTTTCTATTGTCTTTCCTGTCTTGAGCCTATATTCTCGTTCTATAGACTGTTTTTCAGCCTTACCTTTAGATAATAAACTCTTTTGCTGCATGTATTGAAATTTATGACACTGACCATGTGGCTTCATGCTGGTGTGGGTGTTTACTGCATGTACTTGCACTCGAAGATACGGAAAACCACTACTTAAGTGCTAACATTGCCCTCTTGAGGGGAATCTGAGAAATTCTCAATACATTTCTCAAAATGAACATCAAAGAACAAACATACTGCTTGTTTTTTTACACTTAAAATGATAATTTCTTCAATTTACAGAGGTTTAAACTTTTTAGAAGTATGTATCTCAGTGCTAAAACAGTTTTGTGCTTTATCACTTGCAACATTTATAGCACCAGTGCTACATGCTCAAACATTTATGTACAGCCCTGATTATAGAGGTTATTGTAATATTGTGGTATGCTGTATGCAGATTTTTTTCAGAGCTTTCTATTTTCCATTCCACTTTAAACTGTCCAGCACTTTAAAGGTGCCAGAATGTAACAGTTGCACCAATTATAAAAAAATAAGCTGGCAGAAAAGGAAGCCAACTTCAGCCTGTCTGTCCCACTGTGGTGTGTTTGTGACTCACAAAAGAAGTAATTTGGTCAGTGATCCAAACAGTGTTAGCCTTTTCCAGAGTACACTGTGGCTATGTAGCTATGATAAATCTGTTTTCTCTCTGTTCTTGGCGCGCTGTGAAAACATGTAGAAACACAGGGTGATGATATACTCCAAAAGACTGCTTCATGAATCCACTCTGATACTCCAGAAGCAGAGCCGTGCATAAACACTGTGTGATAATAGCACTAATTTAATATGCCTTTAGGTGTCATCTTTTGTCAATAAAACTAGACTCTCACAGCACATTGTCATAAATCATGATCTCCAGTGCTGTTAAATTTAATCTAACGTCACCAAAAGTTTTATTCAGGTTTAGCGTTTAGAGCTCATCAAAAAAGACACTATTTTGGGACTAAAGGGGAAGCACCCCCTTGTGATTTTAATAAGAATTCAAATTTACGGGGAATATTAAAGATTACATTATTTGGGGAAGCATATCATCACTGTCCAAAAAAAAAGCCTCTGCATTTTTATTAGATTTTTATTTTACAAAATGAAAGCCTTTACATTTATGTTCCTAATAAAAGGACCAATAGAAATGCTCCAAAATTGCTTGACATAAAATCTGTTTACATTGGCTTACATTGAACATAAATAATGTTTTCGTCTCCTCTGTAAAAATGCCACGTTGGAGATACTTGTATTGTGTTTTTTGTTTGTTTGTTTGCTTGTGACAGTGATGATATGGGAAGAGTCTCAAGGTCAGGATTGAGGGTTGTTAGTGATCTTCAGTCCAACTACTGAAAATGCTCCCAATTCACTTTCGGTTTCTTGTGACAGTCACTGTGGAAAATGACTGCAGTGAGTTATTGTGTTATTGTGACAGACATTATTATGGTGACAGGGCTCATATGCTTCTCTGCAGCAGTCTAACAGTCGCTTTTCACAATCCAGTCAAATCCTAATGGAATTCAAACAATGGCTACACTTATTCCACACCTGAATATCCCAGGACCCCCACAGAGCAGGTATTTTTTGGGGGGTGGGTCATTCTCAGCACTGTGGGCAGCGTCCTGTGACCACTGATGAAGGACTAGAGGATGGCCAACATAAACTGTGCAGCAGCAGATGAGCTATCGTCTCTGACTTTACAGCTACAAGGTGGACTGACAAGATAGGAGTGTCTAATAGAGTGGACAGTGAGCGGACACAGTGTTTAAAAACTCCAGCAGCACTGCTGTGTCTGATCCACTCATACCAGCGCAACACACACTAACACACCACCACCACGTCAGTGTTACTGCAGTGCTGAGAATGATGCAACACCCAAATAGTACCTGCTCTGTGAGGGTCCATGGGGGTCCTGACCACTGAAGAACAGGGTAAAAGGGGGCTAACAAAGTATCAGAGAAACAGATGGACTACAGTCTGTAACTGCAGAACTACAAAGTGCGTCTATATAGTAAGTGGAGCTGATAAGATGGACAATGAGTGTAGAAACAAGGAGGTGGTCATCATGTTATGCATGATCGGTGTATAACCTCTAGCACAAACAACTGTATTGCACAGATGCGATTCAGCCGATTGAGCAACAGTAAGCTTGCCTAGTCTTGTTTGTAATTTTTACTGTATCATCTATCATTCAGTTTGATTAGTTTTTTCCATTCTTCCTCTTTGATCCATGTGTTATTGTTCTTTGCTTTATGTGCAGGCTTGGTGCAATGGACAACTCATCTGACTACAGATCAGAAGATTCTAGGTTTGACTCTTGGCTTATTTGACTTGTGGATGCATTCATGGGCTGCAGGTCCAGGAACCAGCCTTGTGACCGAAAGGTCGCTGATTTGATCCCTGAGCCAACAGGACATGACTGAAGTGCCCTTGAGCAAGGCACCTAACCCCCAACTGCTCCCTGGGTGCTTCGGGCAGGTGTGCGCATTGTCCCCTAGTGTGTATGCGGTGTTTCTCGGGACGGATGGGTTAAAATGTTTTATTATTTTCCGGTTGTGGGACTAATAAGGGTCACTTAACTAACATTTACCTTTTGCAGCGAGATCTGCATGTGCTAAAAGAACTCACTGATGATGGACTGATAGAGAGGCTAAAACTCCACTGCAAAGGAGCTGAAGAATGTGTTGGTAGTAAAGTCACTGCTGATGACTGTTTAGCATGTGCGCACATGTAGTGACTAACCTTGGGAGTGTTCATTCGTTTCAGCATGCTCATGGTGTGTGTGTGTGTCTGTAGGTCAGTTCTGTTCTCTCTTCTCTCTCTCCTCTCCTGGTCAGTACTGATGGTGTGTGTGTGTCTGTAGGTCAGTTCTGTTCTCTCTTCTCTCTCTCCTCTCCTGGTCAGTACTGATGGTGTGTGTAGGTCAGTTCTGTTCACTCTTTCTCTCTTCTCTCTCTCCTCTCCTGGTCAGTACTGATGGTGTGTGTGTGTCTGTAGGTCAGTTCTGTTCTCTCTTTCTCTCTTCTCTCTCTCCTCTCCTGGTCAGTACTGATGGTGTGTGTCTGTAGGTCAGTTCTGTTCTCTCTTCTCTCTCTCCTCTCCTGGTCAGTACTGATGGTGTGTGTGTGTCTGTAGGTCAGTTCTGTTCTCTCTTCTCTCTCTCCTCTCCTGGTCAGTACTGATGGTGTGTCTGTAGGTCAGTTCTGTTCTCTTTTTCTCTCTTCTCTCTCTCCTCTCCTGGTCAGTACTGATGGTGTGTGTAGGTCAGTTCTGTTCTCTCTTCTCTCTCTCCTCTCCTGGTCAGTACTGATGGTGTGTCTGTAGGTCAGTTCTGTTCACTCTTTCTCTCTTCTCTCTCTCCTCTCCTGGTCAGTACTGATGGTGTGTGTGTGTCTGTAGGTCAGTTCTGTTCTCTCTTCTCTCTCTCCTCTCCTGGTCAGTACTGATTGTGTGTGTGTCTGTAGGTCAGTTCTGTTCTCTCTTTCTCTCTCTCCTCTCCTGGTCAGTACTGATGGTGTGTGTGTGCCTGTAGGTCAGTTCTGTTCTCTCTTTCTTTCTTCTCTCTCTCCTCTCCTGGTCAGTATTGATGGTGTGTCTGTAGGTCAGTTCTGTTCTCTCTTTCTCTCTTCTCTCTCTCCTCTCCTGGTCAGTACTGATGGTGTGTATCGTGTCTGTAGGTCAGTTCTGTTCTCTCTTTCTCTCTTCTCTCTCTCCTCTCCTGGTCAGTACTGATGGTGTGTGTGTGTCTGTAGGTCAGTTCTGTTCTCTCTTTCTCTCTCTTCTCTCTCTCCTCTCCTGGCCAGTACTGATGGTGTGTGTGTGTCTGTAGGTCAGTCATGCAGTCCTGTAGTTCTACTGTCTGTGTCCTGATCTTACTGACAACTACACTCACTACTGGTAAGTACCTCTCCTTTATCACTCCTTTATCCTGCTCTTAAAACATTAATCGTGTGTTTTACTCTCACTTTTGTTTTTGAGAGTTTCTTTAAGCAGTAGCGTCAGAATAAAATAATCTAGTGAATATTCTCATTAGCTAGTTAGACATAGAATGATGTGATATGCAGTAAAGAACAGTAATATGATCCTCAGTGTACAGTTTATTAAAGCTTCACTATGTAAAACTGAAAGCAGCGTCATTACTGAGTGAGGATAACATAAACAGGCTAAAATATGGTGAATGAGCTGCTGTGAGTCGCCCTGTAAAGCCTGAAATAATCAGTTAAAAGTCAGAGGTGTTGGGTCGAGAGTTTTTCACACCATGTCATACGTCTTTGCGTACTAACATCACACACAGCCTCAAAAAGAACGTCCGGCTCAATATTTCGATCTTAAATGATAAAAAAAAAAAACACACTATACTGATAAACTGTTCTCAAACGTCAGATTCATCCCCTCAGGGAAGGGGTCTGAAGCACAACCCACGTTACTAAAAGTTCTTCCACATGTTGGGCCTGCAGTTACGCATTTCCACCAGAGAGGGCCAAATCCCCAAAACATACACAGTGAATCTTTAACTGTACAAACGTATTTAAAGTCTTCACTTCAGGGATGTGATCTGAGTCTTAGGGGTCACATCTCCCAAGTCTGATTTGATATTTATATTTTGTAGAGGGTATGTAGGACATGCTAGGCTGGCAGAACTGAAATCTTTTGTTTTTTCTACTGAGACATACTGTCACTGCTGTTTGTCAGATTTACAACGTAAGTGGATGTAGAGCACAATGGGATAACATGGCCTTTATAAAGCTTTATAAAGCTTTAGAAATACTCATCCATTAAAACATGCCTGGATCTGAATCTGAACCTGTGACTTGATGATGACATTTAGACATTTACTCTTCCAAATTGAGATGTTTCTATTATCCTTATTTGTCTTTATCTCTCTTTTAGATTCTGAGTCAGCAGTTCATTCAGTAAAGGTGAATCTTCATGACTCTGCTACTCTGTCCTGCTCTGAGAGATGCTCTGGTTTGGTCAGATGGACTGTGTACCATAAACCCACTGATGTTCTGGCTGAGTGTGATCAGACTTCATGTAGATCAGTGAAGGAGGGATATCAGATGATCCATGATGAGTACCTGAAGGGGAATCTCTCTCTCACCATCACTGACGCTGATTTCAGTAAGAGAGGCTGGTACACGTGTTGGTGTGACAACAAAGACGTCTGTGATGTGAATCTACAGATTGAGCGTAAGTGTCTGTCTGTTTTCTACAGTTTTTCAAAGAAATCTGCAGGGATATTTTTCCACACCTCTAAAGTTCAGTCTTAGAAGTTAGTTTAGTATTATATCCAAATTGAGGTCTGGACTCTGGGGTGGTCAGTCTGTTCTTCAGCTTCTTTGTTTGATGTGTCCGTCTCCTTTTCTCAGTGAGGTTCTTCTTGATCAGCTACACATCCTTTCAGACCCACAGCGCTGAGTCGTCTTCTCACAGTGGAAGGATGGACAGAAACACCTGTGGATGTTTTCAGATCTGAAGCAGCTTGATTTTCTCCTCTCTCTCAGAGATCAAAGCTTTAAGTGCTGTGTGGAGGAGGGGGCATGGCCAAGCGCCGAATGCAGGATGGAGAAGTAGCTGATGATATTCACCTGTGCCTTCTTTCCACCAGCCTACTTATAGTCATCTCTTCCCTCAGCAGGTGGCAGAGCCCAGAGAGAGAAGGAGACCCGTGAAGGTGAGAGAGCTGAGCCAAGGAGAGCTAAGCTGAGCTGAACTAAAGAAAAGAAAAAAAGGACTGAAAAGTCCCAGCGAGAGTCTTGTCTTAATTTGTCTGTGGGCTGAAAAGCCAAGTGGTTTTTGTGTTGTGTATAAATAAACCAGTTCTCCATCTCCACAACTGCCCCCGGCGTCCTCCCTCCACCCACTGGTGCCGAAACCCGGGAGGATTGGACAAACGTCACCATGGAGTCCTGACCACTTGGAGAGATAGTCTATTAGATAGCTTGTTGACAGCCACCAGTACTTCAACTCCGGCTACCATCTCCATCTCGAAGATGAGTCCACAAGAAGACCCAGAAGCGTTCGTAGAGCTCTTTGAGAGAGCGGCGGAAGACTGGGGGTTGCCGAAAAAGGACTGGGCCATCCTACTGCTGCCCCTGCTCACCGGGGAAGCCAAGCTTGCGGCCCAACAGCTCCCCCACTCAATCGCAGCTGGAGTTCTACGAGCTGAAAAAGGCCGTCCTCCAGAGGGTTGGTCGAACTCTGGAGCAACACCGTCAGCGCTTCCACACTACGCTGAGCTGAACTAAAGAAAAGGAAGAAAGGACTGAAAAGTCCCAGCGAGAGTTTTGTCTTAATTTGTCTGTGGGCTGAAAAGCAGAGTGATTTTTGTGTTGTGTATAAATAAACCAGTTCCAGTCTCCACAACTGCCCCCAGCGTCCTTAAAGTTGTTACATGCTGTTTATCTGATGGGGGCAGTTTTGGTGTCTTCCAGGTCTTCCAGATGGTTTTTAGGAGCCTCATTGTAATAATTTTTCAACTTCAGTTTTGTTAATACATGTTTCACTTTGATGATCTCCTACCTTCTGCAAGTGGATTATCTATCTAATTATATCTATTCTCACTACATATTCCTGAAAAATGAATAACTATATTGTAAATTAAATAAATGAAGTTTTAACTTTTGCTCAGTGCTTTGATTTGCACACAATTCATCAAGTTTCTGTTTGTTTTTTTTTCTCTTCAGCCTTGAATACTCCCGTTCAGATAAAGCCTGGTGAATCTCTGGTGCTGAAGTTGGACATATTAGATCCAGTGAAGGTTATTTATAACAGCACTGATGCAGCTGGACCATCCAGTGGTCAGATATGTACAGTGGATGGACGCTCAACACAATGTAAACCTGAATATAAACAGAAAATGGCACTGTTCTCTGCTCTTGAGCTGAGAGGAACGACGCCATCTGACAGTGGAGATTATATTATAATGGACATCAGGAATGAAGAGGTCATTCACATCTACACAGTGACCATCAAAGGTATGTATTTTTCCAGCTTTAGCTGTGTTTGTTATTGAGCTTGTAGGATGAAAGTGGATGAAAGTGGAGTGTGTAAATATATTAAAGTCTCTCTGTGTGCTTTAATGGTGGTAATGGTGGTGGTAACTCACTATATGGCAAATCTGTGTGTTCTGTAGATGACCAGCCATGTCCATGCAGAGATCAGAGAGCTGTTGTACCAGCATGGATGTTTGCTCTGACGATGGTTGCACTAGTAATTGTGTGTTTGGTATCAGTGGTGAGGAGTTTGCGAAAGAGGAGAGAAACTGAACGGCACTGAATCATAACTGCAGGGAAAATCGAGTTGAACTAAAAAAAAACTGCAACGTTCAACTTCTGTTAAAAATGATGAAAAAGAAATGAGTTATTTGCTGCTTGTATTCAGGAAACCTGCAAGATCCAATCCAAGATCTAAGACCAATTATCCAATCAGCCAATCACATGGCAGTATGAGTCTAGAGGTTCATTTAGGATTCCCCCCAAACATCATGGAAGAAGAAATTGGGATCTAAATGACAATCAGAACAGGGAGAAGCAGCGAAAGGAGGACAAGAACAGGGAGAAGGAGTAAAGAAGGATCGGACAGGGAGAAGGAGCTAAAGGAGGCTCAGAACAGGGAGAAGGAGTGAAAAGAGGGTCAGAACAGGGAGAAGGAGCTAAAGGAGGATCAGGACAAGGAGAAGGAAAGGAAGGAGGATCAGGACAGGGAGAAGGAGCGAAATGAGGATCAGAACAGGGAGAAGGAGTGAAAGGAGGATCAGAACAGGGAGAAGGAGCGAAAGGAGGATCAGAACAGGGAGAAGGAGTGGAAGGAGGATCAGAACAGCGAAAGGAGTGAAAGGAGGATCAGGACAGGGAAAAGGAGTGGAAGGAGGATCAGAACAGCGAAAGGAACGAAAGGAGGATCAGAACAGGGAGAAGGAGCGAAAGGAGGATCAGAACAGGGAGAAGGAGCGAAAGGAGGATCAGGACAGGGAGAAGGATTGGAAGGAGGATCAGAACAGCGAAAGGAGCGAAAGAGGATCAGAACAGGGAGAAGGAGCGAAAGGAGGATCAGAACAGGGAGAAGGAGCTAAAGGAGGATCAGGACAGGGAGAAGGAGTGGAAGGAGGATCAGAACAGAGAAAGGAGTGAAGGAGGATCAAATCAGGGAGAAGGAGTGAAGGAGGATAAGGACAGGGAGAAGGAGTGAAGGGAGGATCAGAACAGGGAGAAGGAGTGAAGGAGGATAAGAACAGGGAGAAGGAGTGAAGGGAGGATCAGAACAGGGAGAAGGAGTGAAGGAGGATCAGAACAGGGAGAAGGAGTGAAGGGAGGATCAGAACAGAGAGAAGGAGTGAAGGAGGATCAGAACAGGGTGAAGGAGTGAAGGGAGGATCAGAACAGGGAGAAGGAGTGAAGGAGGATCAGAACAGAGAAAGGAGTGAAGGAGGATCAGATCAGGGAGAAGGAGTGAAGGGAGGATCAGGACAGGGAGAAGGAGTGAAGGAGGATCAGAACAGGGAGAAGGAGTGAAGGAGGATCAGAACAGGGAGAAGGAGTGAAGGAGGATCAGACAGGGTAGAAGGAGTGAAGGAGGATCAGAACAGGGAGAAGGAGTGAAGGAGGATCAGAACAGGGAGAAGGAGTGAAGGAGGATCAGAACAGGGAGAAGGAGTGAAGGAGGATCAGAACAGGATCTGCTCCTTCACTCCACTCTTCTGCTCTGAGCTAAATGACTGTTCCTGAGTGTTACACAGTGTTAAAGCTGCATGTTGAAGGTGTTCATTCTGTCACTATGTTAGTAACTCAGCTCTGCCCTTTACAGAACAGCTTAGATTCTGTCTTTGTGATGAACATTAAAGTAGCTACATTAGCGCTGCATGTTCTGTAGCTGAACTCTACCTGTCTGCATGTTGTAATCCTCTCATTAGCATGTTTCAGTATAATGGACTGTGATATGCTCCGGTTTATATGACGTACAAAACTGACTACATAACACCTCAGAAATCAGTGTTTACTGATAACGTCTGTTTTCAGTAAAAAATACTGATGGATAACACAAATATTCATCAGTACAACTATAATGAGCCGCACAGGAGGAGTTACCCTTTAAAAAGAACTCATTTTGGGTTCAGGGTAACCAAACATTAATTAATCTTAAAACATACTTAAACCAAATAAAGAAACAAGATTACCTCCTGAGGCTGAATCCTCAAAACGGAAGAAAAGGTTAGAGATGAAGATGAGACATCATGAAGAAGAGCACTTACCTATCTCAGTTTTTCCTGACCCACTGATATGGAGAAAAATTCTCATGCTGTTCTTAAGCAGTGTGCACTGATCTGAATATCTGAAAATATTTTATTTGTACTGTTTTATGAAAATGTTGTGCTCTTCATGCTAATTGGACTGAAGTACTTTATCTGTCCTCTGTGCACCACGACCAGCACAGAGCATATTTGTGTATATTTGAGCTCATTTCCATGCATAATGCAGTCACTAGTCTGTGGGTCAGAGGGAGACACTTTGTTTTTGATAAATCTGTGACACTACATTGTTTGTGTTTAATGCATTTATGAGAATGTTAAAGAATCTCTGATTGATTTGTGTTCATGCTGTACTGCTGTAAACCTTGGTGCTAAGAAGGACCTGCTGTGAGTCAGAACTGATGCTGTAGTTCTGATTTGAATGTTTGCATGTATGTTTTATGCATGATTATGATGAAATGCTGCTTTGCTACCTCTCTTTTACACACAATCCAATTTACTCTTATTTACTTTGTGTATTCATCTTTTGTTAATTGGCTTTAGAAAATTATTTTAATCATAATATAAAAAATCAATTATATTCAGCAATGCTCACATTTAGATTAAGACTCATAATGCAGTTAAAAATGACACCAAATACGCTTAAATAACAATAAATATTAAAATAGCTGAACTCACATGTTCATCTGACACATTTTTCTCTTCTTTTGAGAACATCTCATTTCTTTTTAAAGACTTTCTTCTCTCGTGTCACTGCTGTGAGGATACTTCTGACTTTCTTTTGTTTAATAAAACTCAGTTTAATCTGAGATTCTGTGTTTTATTACTGAGAAAGATGTTGAGGGTTTTATGAGCTGATATTAATCTTCACCATAAACACTTAGACACTAAACAGAGCTCTGCTTTTGTAATAAGCTCTGTAGCTGAAGGATGCTAATCAGGATGCTATCAGAGCTTCATCAGGGCATTCAGCCATGAAAAAACATAGTAAAAGGTCTATTTAAACAGAAACGGTGGTTCCATGAACACATTCACTCCATTCTTGGCATCCTTTTCGAAGAATAGTCAGATCCTGATCAAATGGGTCTAAATACGGTACATTAATTTAAAAATGTCTTCTAATGTCTTCAGTAGTTGTGTACACCGAGCTACAGCAGCGCTTTTGTAGAGACTTTATTAGAATCCACTGTGTGCTGCCTTTTTAATACGGTGGGGTTTATATACACGCCGCTGATTGGGTAACACCTCTGGCACACTCATCAAATGAGAGAATACGTACCACAAAGCCTGTTACACACCACCACTCACCGTTTCATACAATTTAGACAAAACATATGAGAGACTGAATGTACTCCAACTTTATGAGTGGAGCTCCAACCCCAGTGTAATTTGCTGGGCCCTATGCAACCTACATACTGAGCGCAACTACTCCATATTCCATTTAAAGACATAATACACTGCGTTTTTGTTCTAAGCTACTGACTCCGCCCACAAACAAACAATACAGAACACAGCTAGTGTCATACACTGAAGTTTAAATATGATATTTTAATAGAATAGTCACTATTTTATTAATCAAATTATAAATCACATTATTCTACCTTCCTAAAACACTAAGATGTTTTGTTTATTTTACATTTTATTCTTTTAGGTGGTCATAATTGTAACACTATAAAGTTTGGTCAGTAGGGGGGGCAGTGCACTCACCCCTTCACCTCAAACTCAGGCAAGCAGCACAACCATTGGCTCACAAGCTGCTGAATGCTGTCTTTTTATTGGCTCCCTACAAAACATAAAGGAAAACACCCATAAAGACATTATTATTATGAGTAGTACTAGTAGGCCTAGTATTAACAATGTATAGCACTGAGGGTAAAGATGTGAACCAAAGCATGAACACATTTTCATCATCTTTCATGCTGAAAGAGAAACACTTCCAGAATAACCACCTGAGTTTAATACAAATGTGTTGTGTATGTACAATGTACATTAACTGTAGATGTTTATAGGTTTGATAATTAAATCAGGGTAAGATAAATATGCTTAATTACATTTAAATTGGAATTAGCTGTTGGTTATAAAAAGCCAAACTGAAGCTAAAATAAGTTACTGTGCTGTTTAAGACCAGCAGGTGGTGCTGTTACCCAAGCTATTGTTAAACCTGTGGCAGAACATTATTAAAGACCCTGTTCAATATAAACAGTGTACTGAAGAGTGATTGGGCTATATAGCCATCCTTACTTGTAGTTCAGTAGTTCATAGAATTATGGGTAGTGTAGTCCCTCTTACAGTAAAAGTTAATGTGACTCTAATAAAAAATACAGGTGGTGAAGTCACTTATTCTAACTTCTGATCCTGAATAATCCTGGAGTTCCATATGAGCAGTAATCACTGTGTTAGAACTACAGAACGGGCTGAGGTTTCCTGCATTTTATACATTTTATGCAGTTTAATGAGCTTAAATCCCAACATTTAATCCTGTCAGCAGCTCCGCAGCTCTTCTGTTTAGGTTTTAACAGAGAATTTGTAGAGAGGAGAGGAGAGGAGTAATACCAACCAATCAGCACTCAGTAGCAGTAATGTTAACCAATCAGCACTCAGTATCAGTAATGTTAACCAATCAGCACTCAGTAGCAGTAATGTTAACCAATCAGCTCTCAGTAGCAGTAATGCTAAATAATCAGTGCTCAGTATCAGTAATGCTAACCAACCAGCAGTCAGTAGCAGTAATGCTAATCAACCACCATTCGGTGGTAACAATGTTTACCAATCAGCATTCAGTAGCATTATTGTTAACCAATCAGCACTCAGTAGCAGTAATGTTAACCAATCAGCACTCAGTATCAGTAATGCTAACCAATCAGCATTCAGTATCAGTAATGTTAACCAATCAGCTCTCAGTAGCAGTAATGCCAACCAATTAGCGCTCAGCAGCAGTAATGCTAACATTCTGCTTCCCGAAGTCCGTTTGCTGTAGTAAATCTAAATTCTAAATTTTAATTATAATAAGAAACAGAAGGTTTTCTTTGCTTTTTGGTTTTTAGAGAAATACATCCGTCTACATTCCAAAATTAAAAGAAAGGGAAGAAAAGTGTAAAAGAAGGTTCTGGGCACATAATTAGAAATATGTTTAACTTTCTGTTTTTAGCCATCTATCTGCTAACACCCACATTTACTGAGGACTCTCTCGCTGGCACCCTCTGGCGTTCAGCCGTCCTGTTTTTGATATAAGGGCTGTAGTTTAAACTGAAAGTACACAGTTCCCCATTTGACAGACGTCTCTGAACAGTCTAAGTGACAGGATGAGCTTCTCATGGTGCGGAATTTGAAAATTTACCACGAACAGTACAGTGAGTACATAAACTTTACAGCAATGAGCTCTGACTCTCAGCGCGCTGATTCAGCTGTGCAGCATCTTCTGACTTAGACTATCCAAATAATTAAAAAAAAAAATGTGTAGGACCCCCGCCCCCAAGGGAGGACCCCCACGGTAAGCACCACTAAATATTTCCTAGCTTTTTATTAATAAAGTGTATTGAACACTTCTACAGAGCGCAGGTTTCCCAGCACTCTCAAACACTGTGATGATGATTATGATGATAATGAATTGTGACTGAGCTCATCAGGTCTTAGAAACCATAATGAGGTCCGGCATTATGGGCTCATGTAGTGACCAATAAACAATTTAATATCCCAATGAACCCACAGGGCTTTAGAAACGCTTTTATAGCGGCCCGCTTTGAAGTGGTTCATATGAGTGTGTATAAAAGCATTCAGAGTGTTTCTCTCTTCTCTCTCTCCTCTCCTGGTCAGTACTGATAGTGTGTGTGTCTGTAGGTCAGTTCTGTTCTCTCTTTCTCTCTTCTCTCTCTCCTCTCCTGGTCAGTACTGATGGTGTGTGTGTGTCTGTAGGTCAGTTCTGTTCTGTCTTTCTCTCTTCTCTCTCTCCTCTCCTGGTCAGTACTGATGGTGTGTGTAGGTCAGTTCTGTTCTGTCTTTCTCTCTTCTCTCTCTCCTCTCCTGATGGTGTGTCTGTAGGTCAGTTCTGTTCTCTCTTTCTCTCTTCTCTCTCTCCTCTCCTGGTCAGTACTGATGGTGTGTGTCTGTAGGTTAGTTCTGTTCTGTCTTTCTCTCTTCTCTCTCTCCTCTCCTGGTCAGTACTGATGGTGTGTGTGTGTAGGTCAGTTCTGTTCTGTCTTTCTCTCTTCTCTCTCTCCTCTCCTGGTCAGTACTGATGGTGTGTGTCTGTAGGTTAGTTCTGTTCTGTCTTTCTCTCTTCTCTCTGTCCTCTCCTGGTCAGTACTGATGGTGTGTGTGTGTAGGTCAGTTCTGTTCTCTCTTTCTCTCTTCTCTCTCTCCTCTCCTGGTCAGTACTGATGGCGTGTGTCTGTAGGTCAGAGAGAACATCATCACTGACACTGATTTCACTAAGTGGAACTGGTACACATCTGACTGTGATGGTAAAGATCTCTGTGATGTGCATCTTCTGATTGCGCATAAGTGTCCATTTGTGGCCTTAACTGACCATTACTGACAGAACTCCAGTGATTTAGATGCCGAGCTTCATATGGGATGTACACAGAGTTGATAAGGTTTTAGTCTCAGAAGCCAGACTTCCACATGTGGTCAGAGAGTCTTGGGTATTTTGTACTTTAACTTGACGAAGAACTGCCCACTTTTACAGGAAAAGGAAATTGGACTGTTATGTACAACAACCACCCGCAGAGTGTTGTCTGTGTGTGACGTGTAGGAGCAGGAGATTTTCAGAAAAGAGCTACAACAAAAACACACCTGCAGGAAACAAACTGATGAACATCAGCAGACATGAGCTTTACTAGCTTTAAAATCCTTAAAAACCTTGCAGCCGAAAATGTTTGAGGATGTAGCAGTTGTATCTATATTTGTCTCTGGGCTCATTGTTGTTGTGACACACAGAACGGGCTGCTGTAAAATGACAGACTGATACAACCTGACGCACAATCAGAACACAGCTGACGAAATAATGATAGTTTTACTCCTGAAGTTCCTGTTTTGTTTTTCTGAACACTACAGTTCAAATAAAGCCTGGTGAATCTCTATTTCTGGATTTGGAGATACCAGAGAAAGTGGAGGTGCTTTATGACAGCACAGGTGCAGCTGGACCGTCCAGTGGGCCGTTCTGTACAGTGGATGGACGATCACTACAGTGTAAACCTGAATATAAACCAAGAGTGTCACTAACATCGGTTCTTCAACTGAGAGGAGTGACTCCATCTGATTGTGGAGTTTATACTGTAATGGACAAAAGGAATGAAGAGGTCATTCACACCTACACAGTGACCGTGGGGTCAGCAGGTGGAAGTGATGAAGTGAAAGGTATGTAACCTGCTTTCTTCAGTTCAATCAGAATTCACTGAGCAGGAATCTGCTGCTGAGCTTTAATGATGGTGTTCAGTTAAACTCACTGTATTCAAACCTGTGTGTGTGTTTTGTAGATGACCATCCAGATCTGGACACAGATAAAGGAGCTGCTGTACCAGAGTGGGTGACTGTACTGGGGGTTGTACTTGTAGCTGTGATTGTGGTGCTAGTGTTCATGATTTTGTGGCTGAGGAGAAAAATTCAGGAGCTCCAGACGAAGAATGAATGAGACATAAAAGGAAAGAGTTTAAATGAATGACCTCAGTAAACACAATCAAAAAGAGGAGAGCCAGTCATCCTCCAACAATGACCAGAAACTCAGGGAGATCTTCACTGATCAATCTCTTGCTTTTTTTTATTTTTGATGGTAGAAGTTTCTGTAGCGTTACTTTGCTGTAGAAAATTTTTGTGGAAGTACTCAAATTGATTTTTATTTTACTCCAGATATCAGCAAATGCAGAGATTATTCTCAAGCACAGCTAATTTTTAAAACGTATGCAGGGACTCTGATGGGAGACAGGAGGAGGAGTTTCACGGTGTCTTGGTACAATATCCACCCCGACATGTATACCCAGCATATGGCTTTGCATGCAGACATTTTAGTCCTCCCAAAACCTCTCAGAACACAGTGAAACTGTAACTGAAAACTACATAAATAAAATGTTAAATGATATTGAATACTGACTTTCACCTCTAAATGCCTGCATTGCACAAAAGGGTAAAAAAGAAATTGGGCCCTCTAACATAGCCACTGGCCCCAGCCTGGCCCCCCCAGTTCAAATGATCTAGAACCACCTGGTCTGATAACACAAACTGTGTCATTATTGCGCACCATCAACTACATCACACACAAATATAAAACATCTGTTTATTAAACTGCAATCAGGCGTCAACTAAATGATCTGCCTTCACTTTACACTTTATTATTGTACCTGCGGGAGACGCTCAGTACAACACAGATACAGTAGGATTTATTTTTACTGCTGAAATATTAAAAACAGCTTAGAAATGTGCTCATATAAACAACATCATCTGTTCTTAGAATGGGAGGTATGAATGCATAATGTATACCTGTAACAGAACAACATCATGTTATGACTGTTTCAGTTACCGTCTCACAGATGTCTATGTAATGTGCAGATGTATGACTTGGGTTGGAGTGTTTACATTGCTGGAGTTATTATTATTATTATTATTATTATGGGGTGAATATGGGAGGGGTGAGTGTGCTGTATCTGGAGGTGAGGATGAGGAGAAACAGTGGTAAAACAAGGAACATAAACTCAGATTTCTATTATTATTAATATTATTTATAATGTGTCTGTACAGTGTATCAATAAATACCAGCCAACCTAAAGCACTAGCAGTACTGTCAAACTTTTTGAGCAGCTTTCAGCAGAGCAGAGAAGACCTCTGTAGATTTATTTAAACTAATAAGTTAAATTAATATTTAAAAACTGAAGATGACGCTACATGTAGAACTGAAAGTTCTCTCTTGTTCCAGTGAATGTTTGGTCTAAATTTTTGCTCTCTACCACAGTGGTGATGACTTCAGAAAGTTACAGAGTACTCAGGTGCATTCGAGGGGCACAAACCTCTACACACTCAAGTATATGGAAGTAAATGTTATAACAGATAAGTTGATAAGGCTTGTCATGCCTTTTTCTTGCATTTTATTTTCCCCCTGATTATGTTTCTGTGGGTTTACGTACCAAAAACAATGTTATTTAATTTTTATTTGACCACTTTCCAAACTTTCTTTATCCCGGAATGTAACAGTCTGCTTTTGTTATGATGCTTTTAAGACTCATACATGTAAATGAGCTGTGTTTTGATTAGCTGCCCTGTGTTATGCCTCAGCCAAAAGGCAGCCCAGGCTGAAACACTCCTTTTAACTTCAGTGTGAATTTAACTGTGAATTCAAAACAAATTGTTTTTACAGTTTCCCCATGTTGACAGCATGGAGTGAACAGTACATTTTGAAACTTTAACAATGTTTACATACCATATCAGCCTCTTTCTTTAAAAAAGCAAGGAAAATGTCTATGACATGGGCCATTTCAGAGCCAGGGTATGCTTTAACCTTAACGCAGGGCACAAGCTGACGAGACTTAACTCTGTATCGCATACTGTGGGTTGGTATCTGTCCTTGCACAGAGGGGACGGTTCATTGTACACTCATGTACATTATAAAATAATAATATTGCGGGAACTCGATTGGCAGGAGATAAAAATTTGTAATATGAATTTTATTCAATTTTAATAACATTTGAGTAAAGTATAAATTTTCTGAAATGATACTTAAGTACAGTAATGAAGTACAATTGATCCCATATTTGCCTCTTCTGTATAACTATTCATAACTGTAACTGTAGAATGAAGATACTTTCATTCTGAAGATTTCAAAATAAAGTGTACAACTTCTGTAAAGTACACTTCTGTAAAGAACTTTTTAACTTGCTTAGCAGAAACAATGGAGTTGTTATTTTAAAAAATCTCCATGTACAGTAGTTGTAAAAGCCCACATCCTGCATTTTTGTTTTTATTTTTTGTGGATTTATTTGTAGAAATGGTCATAATTCATTTTCCAACCTCTCTTTATCCCTTAGAATTAAACAGGCTGTTTTCATTACTATGTTTTTAACACTGATATATGTAAATTAATTTTGTTCTGATTGGCTGTACTTTGTGCAAAAAGCATTCATGCTGAAGCACTGCATATATCTCTGTGAGTGGGCAGGGCTAAACCGCTGTGGTATGTAAATGTGGTTCATGACATCACAAAAACAATGAATTTACAACAGGCTGGTTTGCAGGTTAATGTATGGACTGTATGTACTGGGGAAAACAGCATGTTTCGAAACTTTAACAGTGATCATGTACTATGTCAAACTATGAGCGAGTGAAATTGTGTGTGTTTTTACATGATATGGGCCTTAAAGATTTAAAGTTTTCCTTTAGAACTACAGTCCAAAATGGAAACTGTCCATAAAGATAATGTGTGTTAGTAAACCAGGATGAAAACGATTTGTTAAAACTGGCATTGCAGGTGTTGGAGCTAAAGCTAAAGCTGGAGTGAGCCAATCCAGGTTGGGCAAGTAAAAGCTGGAGCAAAACAGAACAGCAAAAGTAGTCAAGTCAACATTAAAAAACTTCACCCTTACCTTTACATAGGTGCTTTTATTGGGAAAGATGCAGATAACATTCAGTAAAGATTTTGGCATTACATATTTAACAAATGACTTATCCAGAACAGCCTACAATGGCAGGTAAATGTCTCTTGTTAGCATATTACAGTCAGCTACATAATTATTGGCACTTTTGATGAAGATAGGTAAACAAGTGAAACAATTGTCTGTGCTTAATTAGGTCCATCTCACAATAAAAATATGAAATAAGTTAATTTACTGTAATCAAACAAAAATCCCTTATTGTCTTTTTTAATGGCTCATTATTGGCACTTCTCGAAATTCTTATGAACAAAATGCAATTAAAATGTGTATTTATATTTAACTTTTTTAAGTCTTTTTAAGAGAGGATTGTAGCATTTTGGGCTCACCAAGTCTCTGACCTACAATTAGAAGTACAACATCAGCTCTATGTCAGCAAACTATTTGGAAGGTGTGCCAGAAGAAAGTCTTTTCTTTCATTTAGCCACAAAAGTAAGCACCTGGAGTTCACTAGACACTACAAATGTAAGTAACTGTAGTTCACTACACACTTCTGGAACCCTGACCATTGCTATTCATGCTATAGTCAGATGACACAAAAACAAATTGCTCTGGAAATAATCAGTAATGGCAGGTTTGGTGTAAAGAGAAGGATTACATACGTTTAATGAAAGAAATAAAGGATAATCTAGAAAGGTGGAATAAATTACCATTAACTCTAATTGGTCGAATATCAGCAGTTAAAATGAATATCCTCCCTAAAATCAATTATCTGTTTTCTATGACCCCTGTTACCCCACCGTCAGGCTGGTTCTCCTCTCTTGTTCTATTGGAAGCACCAAAAGCCTTGAATCAAGTTAGCTACCCTCCAGAAACCTAAACATCTTGGAGGACTTGGAGCCCCAAATTTCTACTACTACTTTCTATCACATCAATTGCTTTACATTAGACATTGGACAACTAGCTCAAACCAACCCTGGCAAGACATCGAGGAAAGTTTAATTCAAGAACTTGACATTAATAGTATTCCATTCATAGACAAAGCTATAAAAAAAAACAAAATTTTATAAATACAGTACAATAAGTACCACCATGAATGCATGGTGGAATTCAAACTAAATTCTTAAATACAGCTACTCTCCCTCCAGTCAAACTCCTCTGTGGAACAACCCCATGTTTCTAATAAATAACAAACCTTTCATATTCTCAGCCTGGAAACAGAGAGGAATAACCAGCCTGGCACAGTTGTTCTCTGGTGGCTTGCTCATGACCTTTAATGACATCAAAGAAAAATACAATATACCAGATAATTGTCACTATCAGTATATACAACTCAAAGATGTTCTAAAGCAGACAGTTAATAGTGGAAATCTCTGCAATCACACTCCTCCCCTCTACTTAAAACTACACTCCCTTAAACCTTGGAAAATGTTATCACAGATATATAAACTTATAGCCTCAAAGGACAACACTATCTCACTCCCAACTGAAAAATGGATATCAGATATAAAAGAAACATGTAATGTCAACTGGCAAAATATATGCAGTGATATCTTCTCTATGTCCAGCAATTCAAAACTCCAGCTAATTCAGTATAAAACCCTTCACAGAACATATATCACAGCCTCTAAACTACACCGTATGGGATTCAGTCACAGTGATAAATGCCAACATTGTCCAGCTTTAACCGACAACTACTATCATGCTTTCTGGAATTGTCCCCCGACCCAGCAGTTTTGGTCAGAGGTCATGGACAGGCTATCAGAGATTTTGGGCCTTGTCATCCCTTTATGTCCGATTATAGCGCTACTTAATGACCTTTCCTCACTTTCAGCACCCAATCACCTCAAATGCTTTATATTCATATCACTTACCATTACCAAAAAAAGTAATACTGCTAAACTGGAAGGACAGAACCAAAATTTCAATAAAGCATTGGCTTAACCTCCTCATGGATCACTGCAACTTGGAAAGACTCACAGCAAATTTTAAAAATAACACAAAATCATTCAAGGAAACCTGGTCACAATTTTTACAATATATTGAGAGCTGATTTCTCTCTCCAATCTCATCAGGGGAAGGTTAAAACACCTACATAGGATTTAATAACTACCCACGTTATAATTACATAAAAAGGGGCATTACTGTCTTGTTTATTGTTTTGTTAAGTGTCTGTGTTTGTCTGTCCTGTATGTCCAGTTTGTCATTATTATTATTATCATTTATTATTATTATTTTCTCATCCTTTCTCTTTACTTCTTCTGTTTTTTTTTTCTCTGTTATTTCTGTTCATTGTTTCACTCAAAGCAGGGGGTGGGTGAGAGGGTGGGGGGGGTGTTTGGAGGGGTGTTGGGTGGTTGTGGTGCCACATCACCTAATATCTATATGATCATTAATAAACGATGAGTTGTGACATTAATAGCGAAGTGAAAAGAAAAAAAATATAAAAAAATATATATATATATATATATATATATGTCCCTGGAAAGGGGGGGGGGTGGTGTGGTGTGGCCAAGGAATGTTGGCCCGGGAATAAAATTAATGCAGATTAGACTCACTGATTCTTTCCCCAGATGCCCCCGTTGGCAGCTAGTTAAATTAACTAGTTAGCTAAATTAATGCCGCATTCAACTTAACTCAGAATTACATCAGTTTCGACCTTTTTGATTCGAGCTACAAACTGGGAAAAAACACAAACGCTTCCACGGAAGCAAGTATTCTTTGCACAGAACAACTCCTGAATTTTCTAAATATGTTTCTTTCTTTTGAAAAACTTTTGTTTCTCTGCTTACCACCACAACAACAATCCATATTTCTGCTTGCTGTGTTTATTACCGCCAAGCTAAAGGTGGTGTACATTCACTTTTCCACACTGATTTTAACACTACTTATGGCAGTACGTCTGTCATGGTATGAGGGCATAACGGTGGCTAATCTGTGAAAGCACCATTAACAGCGAAAGACAGCACATTTTAGAGCAATATGTCTTTTTCAGGGATGTCCATGCATTTCAACATGACAACACCAAGCCACAATCTGCATGTGTTTTAACAATAAGGCTGTGTAATCAGAGTGTGTGGGCCTGCTTGACTGTCCCGCCTGTCTCCTATAGAAAGTGTGTGGTACATTATGAAGTGCAACATATGACAACTAAGGCCCCATATGGTTGTACAGCTGAAGACTCGTATAACAGAAGTAGGGCGAAAAATTTTGCTTTCAAACCTGAACCATTTTGTGTAGTCAGTCCCAAATGTTTAAGTGCTGTTAAAGGAAAGGTGATGCAACACAATAGTCAACATGTGCCTGTCCCAACTTTTTGGGAACATGTTGTATGCATTATATTAGGAATGAACATATCGCTGTTCTTGGAAGAAAACCTCATATCTCTAAAATAGTAACTTTACAGGAGAAGGAAAAAACCTACTTTAGTCATTTATGTCATTTATTTTAGTCCATTCATCATGAAATTTACATATCATGCAAAGGGTAACAGGTATTTTTAAATTATGTCAAAAAATGAAAAACGTCAAAACTGGAGATACAAGGTGTTCTTCCGACAACAGTGATATATTTATGAAAACAAAACAAAAAAAAAACAATGTTCAAAGTTCAAAAGGTAAAATTTAAAATATTGTGTTTTTGTATTATTTTAAATTAAGTACAGGTTAACAAAGAATTTACTAATCACTGCTTTCTTATGTTAATGCCATTTACATACCTTTTTGGAATTGAGTTTGTACTTCATGTACACAATTTGTGCCTGCAAACTTTGAGCATTCTCTGCTGTACTAGGCCACACATAGCATATTACAATAGCTACATCTACCTCTTCAAAATAATTTACCAGGTAGCCTAGATTATGCTATTTTAGTTGTGAAATACGACCATGGAGAGCAATTACTCAAACCAAGTGCCTTGTTAGCAATCCATTCTGGCAATGACCCCTTAAACACTGACAGTCTGAGTTACAGCATGTGCATGTTCAGCAAAACGCATCATCATGTAGAACTGGAGCTTTCCATGAGCTACCATGTTTCCTATTACTGTATAAAAGACACACAAGGCTTATTTATAGTTGGATTGCTCATTTGGAGTAATTTGGAGTAAAGTGTTTACTTGTTCAAAAATATGATTTGTGAGAAAGACTAAAGAAAAATCCATATGTTTTCGGTGTTCAGTGATCATGTTCTTTACATATCAGATAGATAAGAGCAACAACCGCATTCTAGAATCACTTTATTAAATGAAAAGAGCAGATCAAACAGCATAAATGGCCACATTTTTTTCGGACTTAAAGGTTTTTTTACTGAACTATTGAATTTGCTCTGATAAGTAGTTGGTACTGTGAAACCCAGGTAGCTTGTTAATCTCTCTACTTTCTTCTTAATATTTATCGCAATGTCCATGCTTTGTTTCATGTCTATTGATATTCAATTCAACATCTTCTTCTGTGAGTTTATTGGCAGGTTGCAAAGCAGAAATCTGATTACTGCCTGACTCAGAGATTCCCATTATCTGATATCTGACAAAATCTGATTTTCTGCAGTGATCGGATTATTAAGTGTATGTAAACACACTCAATTTCAGGACTTCGTATCTCCAAAATGGTTACAAGTGGTAAATTTTTGATCATTTCTTTTGGTCTATTCACCATGAAATTTTGTTGTAGTGTAAAAGCTTCCCAATCATGTCAACATAAAAAATGGAGATACAAGATCTTGTTCTGACAGCTACCATATCTATGATGGATGTGAATAAATGTACTTATGGGCGGAGCATTAATAGGTCAAATTTTCATATATTATTCCAGTGCTGAGGTACTTTCAGCTGGTTTGTGTAAAATTTGAGAAAGAAATTACATAATGAAATGCTGTAACTAGTATGAAGGCAGCACATGCCATCCTGTACTGCATCCTGAGCAGTGATAATTAATGAAGCAGTTAATGAAAGTGTCAAAGGTGCCTCCTCTTCCTCTGCTCACTGGCCTCACCCCCAACTCTGAGGCTTTGCTGTACTGAACTGACCAAATAATTATTGCCTTTTCATTCCAGCTGTACTATTTGTATCTCTTTTGCCGCAAAAAATCCTTTGTGCTTTTTCACTTGTATAAGAGCTTTCTTTAAATGTCACAGCATGTTTGACTTCATCCGGCGCTCACAACAGCCTAGTCGGACGCTCTAAAACTCTTGCTGAGTGGCAGCTCAATGCCCCCCCCCATCCCCCTCCCCCAGCTCTTTCTGATGACTGAACTGACACCAGCACTCCATGCTGGAGAACATTATGCAAATACTAAACTCCCATAACTGAAGCATGTCATTGTTGAGTGTCATTGCTGGTTTGCACCCCTGCTGACGCTTTTTTCGGACATAATCGCGTTAACGCAGGGTGAGAGAGTCAACCACGTGAATCCAAATGAGTGATCTATATTTCATAACAAGGATTGCGAAGAGACAAAGTCGCTGTAAAGGCAGGAAACACCATACTTTTTTCCTTTTGTACCTTATTTAGCATCTGTTGTGTGTCAAGAGGACATTTAAAGGGCCCATATCAAGGAAAACTGAATTTCCGTCACTGTATTGAAGTAAAAGAATCTGACATAGTATGTAAAAAAATAATAATAAAAAATAAAAATAAAAAAAGAGAAGGATGCTTATACAGAAAATATATAACCATCCTGCTAAGTATGGTGGAGGATCTGTGATGTTTTGGGGCTGTTCTTCCTCCAAAGGTCCTGGGAACCTTGTTAAGATACATGACATCACAGGCTCAATTAATTATCAGAAAACTTTAAATGAATGAATGAAATCTGGTTGCCTCTGCCAAAAGCATAAAACATGGATCCTGGTTGGATCTTTCAGCAGGACGACAGTTCAAAACATTGTTCAACCAAGCTTTTGACATGGCCATCCCAGTTCCCTGACCTAAACCCCTGAAAATTTTGGGTGAGCTGAAGAGCAGAGTCTAAAAGAGAGGATATTGGTAAGTTATATTTATTTCATATTTACATTTTTGCACATATTTACCAAGGGTGCCAAAAATTATGGAGCTGTACTTAAAATTCACACTGAAAAAAACATGGGGAACATTTCTCTCTGCATGTATACATCATTTCATTTCACATAACAAAATATACACATGGGTCCTCTTATTGGGACTCAGAGGCCAGTTTACATTATTGCTGTGTTCTCTTTCTAAACAGAACTGAGTCAGGTGAGTCCTCCATCATTATCACCTGACTGAGAACAGTTTAGAACAGAATAGAAGATAAATGTGCAATAAAAACTCCTCACTTCATTATTGCAAGCATTCAGGATGTACATTAAGGCACAAAATAATAATGTACACATTCTTAATAATCCTGAGCAAACAGTAAAAAAAATAAATCATTGACTTTGCTTCCAGCTAATGCGAGCTGGACCAGTTAGGCTAGCTACAGCCACGCTCTGACTGCTTAATTATGTCCTTAACAATGCGTCCTTTGGTAATACTTACTTGCTTTCTACTGTAGAGTCAAACATCCCTCAGTTCAGACTTTCAGTAAAGCCCTATAGAAGCTGAATTAGTTTTACGTGGGCAGACGGTGGAATTTGAGAGTTTACAGACAAGATTAATAGAGCATGGAGCCAATCCAGACGTATTTTAATGGATTGTCGATTGGTTGCCAGATCTGGTTCTGATCCTTTGTTTCTTTTTTCCACTGTTGTCGAGGTGCAACATTTAAACTAGTCACACACACACCCTTTCTAAACAGCTAATCCTTCGGACTCGTTGGGGGGCGGGGGATGGGGGTGCTGGAGCCTAACAGCGGTCATGGGGCGGAAGGCAGGAAAGACACTGGACGGGTCGCCAGTTCATCATAAGGCAGACATACAGACACATACATTCACACACATTCACACCTAGAGGCAATTTAGCATGTGCAATCAGCTGACTGCATGTCTTTGGACTGTGGGAAGAAACCCACACAGACATGAGGAGAACATACAAACTCCACACAGAGAGGATCCTGGTTGTCCAGCTGGGGAATCAAAACCTGGCCCTTCTTGCTGTGAGGTTACAGCGCCACCCACTGTACCACCATGCCTCCTAAACTACTAACCGGTAGCCAAAATCATTAGTCATATTAAAAAATAAACCAAAAAAATCTGAATAAGCAAGATCTCCATGTTAGCAGTTAGTCTCATCTCCCGCTCATGAAAAAAGAGGTACCAATGTCTATTAGCAGGTTTTGTTATTGCATTACTGTGAGATCAGTTCGAATAGGACTGTGTATACCTAAGGATTGTAGGAGCTTAATAGTTTCTCAGCATTTTCTTTTCCATTTGCATCTGTCTCTTTTTTGTCTTGTTTCATTGCCTTCGTGAGCTCTTGAATTTCTCTCCTCAATAGCTCGTTCAGTATTGCTGATCCACCACACACACCTGCAACTATGGCCACTATGAGCACCTGCATCCAGTTTGGTTCAGCAGCTCTTTTATCTCTGTCCAGATACAGCTGGTTATCTACAAAAATAAAACAAACAAACAAACAAAAAAAACACAGATTTGTAATATAATATTTTAAGTAAATTATTCTATTAAAGTCCAGAGCAGCAGTTCCCTACTCTCTAAATTATGATTTTTCTGCATCGTATTTTTTTTTGTGTTAGCACAGAATATTATAAAAAGCCTGAATTTTACCACCTACTTTTTGTCAATGAATACATATTATTACTAGTTAAACTACAAATTATTATTATCACTATTATACTACTACTACTACTACTAACAGTAGGAATAATTTAAACAGCTGAGTTATAAGGGACTCATTGTGATAGTAGTGGTGTTGTTGCCCAAACACTGCGAAGTTATAAACTATGTAATGAGAATTGGAATCTTGTTTTGACAAACAAGGAATAAAATTGCTTTTGATATTGATTTGTCTGATAATTAAATTCAGTATCTTGATTTTTTTTTTGATTTTCACTTTTCTACATCATTTGAACTTGGCAGTTGCCCTTTACATTATTTGAAAACTTAATGAAAAATGGATCAAATGAAATGTTCCCAAATTCACTGAAATAAAATCTCTTTACATAAACTTGCCATTTGGAGATACTTTTTTTTCTTTGGACAGTGACGATATCCTCCAAGCATTTAAATTATGGTATAGAATGGGGCATTATTTACACTAGACTGTTTAAGTGATTGAGTGATTATGATGCTGTCATGCGTCATGGATGGGTGTCGTAGTTACGTAGGCTATTTGGTATCACATGATACAGATACAGTTTAAACATCTAGAATCTCTTATTGTAAACAAACAATGATATTGTAATATTCACTAACCAGCCACTTCACTAAGTCCACCTCCTTGTTTATACACTCACTGTCCATCTTATCAGTTCCACTAACCATATAGTTTCACTTTGTAGTTCTACAGTTACAGACTCTTTCTCTGCATACTCTGTTACCCTGTTCTTCAATGGTCAGGACCCCCACAGGGTGTTGGGTCATTCTCAGTACTGCAGTGACATTGATGTGGTGGTGGTGTGTTAGTGTGCGCTGCACTGGTCTGAGTGGATCAGACACAGCAGTGCTGCTGGAGTTTTTAAACACCTCAGTGTCGCTGCTGGACTGAGAACCAAAAATATCCAGCCAACAGCGTCCTGTGGGCAGCGTCCTGTGACCACTGATGAAGGCCTAGCAGATGACCAACACAAACTGTGCAGCAGCAGATGAGCTATCGTCTCTGACTTTACATCTACAAGGTGGACTGACAAGGTAGGAGTGTCTAATAGAGTGGACAGTGAGTGGACACAGTGTGTAAAAACTCCAGCAGTACTGTTATTCCAGGGATTGATTAACACCTTAAATGGCCAGGGTCCAAGTTTTCTTACACATGTCTATAACCTAAGAATAGCTCAGCCAGTTTGCACTGAAGTCCCTGTAGTCACTGAATAATAAGCCTTAGTACATAATGAGCCTGGAATTTTAAGGGATTAATATATTAGAAGGTGTTTATATATTAATTTGGGGGCACTCGTGGGCTGGAGGTTGGGGAACCAGCCTTGTGAGCAGATGATCGCGGGTTCAATCCCCTGAGCTGATGGTACATGGCTGATGTGCCCTTGAGCGCCTAACCCCCAACTGCTCCCAGGGCGCCATAGATAGGGCTGCCCCCTACTCTGGGTGAGTGTGCTCACTGCCCCCTAGTGTGTATGTGAGAGTTTCACTGCACAGATGGGTTAAATGTGTAAGTGAATTTTCCCATTGTGGGATTAACAAAAGGTCACTTAAATACTTAAATTCAATGTATTTATGTAGTTAAAATGCAGTAATGATTTGGTGATCTTTCTCACTCAGGGTGCTAGAAAGGACTTGAGTTATTCGTAATCCTAGGTCAAAACTCCTGAATGTTAACTGCTAGCAGATTGATTAATATCTTAAAAGTGGTAATCTTTCTCGTTACTGCTGCATTTGCACTGGTCCAGTGCGACAACGCACCACAACAGATCCCATTCCCCTTCCTTACCCAATCAGAAGGCAGGTGGTGTTGGCATGATTTGTGTCTGTGGCTTTTCTGAAATATTCTCATGTGCCGTGGAAGAACAGCAGCAAAAACTTGTGTAATTAAACACAAATGGATTACCTCCAAAATTTAAGTTTGAATGGAAAAATTTGAATAAATTGAAAAAATAGATGTTAACTGCAAGTGGTAATCAAGGACCTCTACTCTATAAACGTGTCCTGTTTTGCCCTACTCAACCTTTTCTAAGGTATCAGTTTAAGGATATGTCACACTCTGTTGACTTTCTGATTATTCAAAAACACAGAAGCATTAATGACATAACATGCAGCCAAGGAAACACACTCACATTTTTCACTATGCCAGACCAGTATAAATGCAGTGTAAAAGACTAATATTGTGTGTATTATTTTTCTTTAACATTTAGAGCTTTTATATTCTTGTTTTATGTTTTGATGTCCTTTATTTTAATTATCTTTGAATTGGTTTTATGTTGCTTTTAGTTAAGTAAAGCACTTTTAAATGTGCTATATTAATAAACTTGCCTTGCCTAGACTGTTTCAGGTATTAGTCTGTAAAAATCACAGTAAATTCATACCTTGGACGGTCACTTTGTAGATGTGAATATCCTCTTTATTCTTGGTGTCCTGTATGACATAAACTCCACTATCAGATGGAGTCATTCCTCTCAGCTCAAGAGCAGATGTTAGTGATACTCTGTGTTTATATTCAGGTTTACACTCTAGTAAGCGTCCAGCCACTTTACAGATTTGACCACTGGATGGTCCAGCTGTGCTGTAGAAAAGCACCTCCACTGGCTCTGACACATCCAAATTCATCTCCAGAGATGCACCAGGTTTTAATTGAACAGGAGTGTTCAGGGCTGAGGAAAAACAAGAACTTAATCAACTCTGTACCAGTCTCATACAAAGGACTGTGTTTTAATTAGTGAAGTTCTGTCAGACGGACACTTACGCTCAATCTGTAGACGCACATCACAGATGTCTTTACCATCGCACTGACACGTGTACCAGCCTCTCTTACTGAAATCAGCGTCAGTGATGATGAGAGAGAGATTCCCCTTCAGGTACTGATCATGGATCATCTGATATCCCTCCTTTGATCTACATGAAGTCTGATCACACTCAGCCAGAGCATCAGTGGATTTATGGAACACAGACCATCTGACCAAACCAGAACATCTCTCAGAGCAGGACAGAGTAGCAGAGTCATGAAGATTCACCTTCAGTGGAAGAACAGCTGATACAGACACTGAAAGTGAGAAGAAGACAAACAGATCAAAATTGAAACAGGTCAATAACAATGCAAGCTCTATTTGTTAAAACATACTTATTAAAAGTAACTTATTAAAGTAAATCTTTCATTGTCATCAAGCTTAAGATTTAATACGTTATAGGTCCTCCTGAACTGTTTGTACTCACACACTCCATTCAATATATCATCTCTTTCAATGCTTAGCTGACTTAATACAATGTCAATGATTAGACAAACTGGATCACAAATCAAAGTGAAAGTAAGGTACAGGAGTAAAGTCTATAGGCAGATAACAGTGCAGGACTCACCAGTAGTGAATGTAGTGATCAGTAAGATCAGGATACAGAGAGCAGAACTGCAGGACTGCATGACTGACCTACAGACACACACACACCATCAGTACTGACCAGGAGAGGAGAGAGAGAAGAGAGAAAGAGAGAACAGAACTGACCTACAGACACACACACTATCAGTACTGACCAGGAGAGGATTCACCTGCTTCCAGAGCCCTAAATATGACCTGCTTAGGGGAATACAAGAACTGCACTATTTGTATACATGTCGTTCTTTTTAATTGACATTTTCTAGCTACCAAAACATTTTTATAAATGGAACAACTCTGATGATGGTGCTAGAGTCTCATGATGATGTGCTATGGTTTGGTGGGCTAGTCCTAGCAGTTACAGCTGCTCTGAACATTGTGTGAAAATTTTATGATTAATCATCCAATAGAAATGATCTAAAATTACTTATAGAATGATTCATCTTATAAAATCTTGTTAGATCAACAACTTAAACATTGCTTTCCCTCCACTGTAAAGTTACCATTTGTCAGAGAAGAACCCTCAGGGTCCTCTAGACCTTAAAAGCCAGATAAGGGCTAATAATTTCTGTAAAATAAAAAAATACATGTCTGTAATTTTTGTGACCCTGGTCAGTACTTGTGCGCTATGAAAAAGTCCTTTCATCAAACCACAAACATACGCACCTGGAGTTCGCAAGACGCAACTGGGAATCAGTTTCTTTGGTCAGCTGAGACAAAAACAGAGCTTTGGTTGGATCTTCCAGCAGGCCAAATCCACACAAATAAAGATTATGACATAGCCATTCCAGTTCCCCTGGTTCCCCCTAAACTAGTGAAGTAAGCTGAAAAGCAGAGTCCAAAAGAGAGGGCGCAGATCTGTGGAGGATGTGGAGAGATTCTGTGTTGACGCTCAGAAGACTCTGTATTTTACAGTCTCAGCAAGCATTACAGGAGAAGACTGATTACTCTCATGTTGGCAAAGGCAGGTTTCACTAAGCACTTAACACTATAGATGGCAATACAGTAATATCAGAATAAAATAACAGCTGGTAATATTTATCATTATTGTGATATCATACACAATATATCACAATATACTTTTTTTGAGCACATTGTGGATATGGTCAGTACTAACTGCATGTTTGATTAAAAAGACATCACAATTAGAACTGCTTAACTGGATTAAGTTCAGCACGGTAGATCAAATGTTCAATACTAATAATTAGTTTCATAGCTTTTGATAGTATTTTAAATGTGGTCACACAGCAGGTAAAAGTGGCCCAAACACGCTGAATCTGACATTTTCAATTTTGATTTGAGGCGCTTTCATATGTGGTACTGAAATCTGATACGTATCTGATCTGCGGCAATGCGACTCAGTCTGAACAGCCAGATCAGAATTCATGTGACTTTTAAGTCAGTCCAACTCGACATTCATCATAATTTCACGCTGCTCAGACCTCATTAACATTTAAGCTGATGTGTCTGTAAAATTATCAGAGACTCATCCAAAACCCTCCATGTTTGAAGAGATTTCTAAAGAAATGTCCGAACGCGGCCGTAGGAGAACGAGGCTGCAGCGTCAAAGAACAGTTAAAAGTCTGAACGCTTAAAGAATCCGAGGATGCGAACCAAAGAAGTGACCTCGCCCTTTTTACGGCTCGAACGTAGACGTAGATTTAATTGACTAAATGACTGTGTGTGTGACAGTATCTATGTTATTAATATTTTTTTTAACAGGCTAACTTGTAGAAAGTTAAGTTAACTTAAGTTCAAAGGTCACACTAACAGTTAAACAGGAAATGTTATTCATAATCTCCCACTGTTTAGGTGACTTTTTTTTGTTATTACTCAATTTCACACGTCCTAATATAAACGTATTACTCCTTTGCCAGTCTTTGCTTTCATTTATTTTATATTTGCTAATATATTTTACATTTAAATGTATTTATATATATTTAAATATAATCATATTTATTAGTTAGGCATACAACCCTCTGATGAGCACTCGAACACAGCATGAGTGCTGCCTTCAGTGCAGCGTTGTACTGGCCTGTCTGACATTATGAACAATGTTCACATTCCTTTTAATTTATTAATGTAAGACATGTTTAAGGTCCTGTTTCGCCCAGTTTAAAAGGATCTTTGGTGTCTTCTTTGGACTAAAAATGTCATCAGACCCAGAGTCAAATATCACGTGTACCAGGAATACATCATAGAAGGCATTACCACCCACAGTGGACAGCGCAGTGACCGTCCGCCGGTGCCTTATGATCATGACCGGCAGCGTCTGACTAGAACTGTCTATGCGAACAGACAAGAGACTCTGGCAGAAACCAAATACACATTCACTGCAGGAGGCCCCACACGCACATCCCACAGGTCAGTGCAGCGTTCTTTAGGTTCCATGGGATACGGAAGCAGAAGACCCCAGCATTTACAGGATGTGGTGTAGAGGTCCATTCACATCAGATCCTGCAGCTACGAACACCACAGAGCTGTGAGTGGCTGTCCAGACAGCACGGCTCAACATCCCTCCAGACGTCTTCTGTCCACTTCTGTAAAGTTACCATCTTGGAGATACACTTTTTACACTTGGAGAACAATTTTGCTTGAATTTTTTGATAGGTGACGTCATGAACTTACCTGGGGGGCGTTTCCCAAAAACATGTTTGCTGAGTACATTAACATTGGAACCATGCAGTTGCGATGCAAGTGTTTCCCCAAACCGTAGTTGGAACTATCGAGGTGGTTACGTCTGGTCGATTTGATTAAAAAAACACTCTTATTTAAAAGATATTGTGGAAACTGTATTAGCGCTGTATCATATATATATATATATATATATATATATATATATATATATATATATATATATATATATATATATATATATAATGATTTTAGCTGTTTTCGTGAGCATTGCTGCTGCAGCGACCCTCGGCCCACAGATCCCACATCAGTCCATCTAATCCCGTTTTCTGTGTTTGCAGTTATTATAATAATACTCACCCCATACTAACGTTCTCATGACCTTCTGTTCACAAAGAGTCCGGGCGGCCTTCTTTAGATCAGAAGCCCGTGCAGACAGACATAATCTCTCTTCCTCGAACTGTACGAACTAGAAGACAGGGAACTTCTCCATAAGTGTGAAACTACATCCAAAGCTTGGAAACTCATCCTCTCCTCTAGTTTAAACGGTGCGTCTTCTGAATATGAGAATAATCTTCAGTAATACTTCATGTTTTGTCCGTTTTGTTCCCACTTTCGATTTACAGTTCCGTACCGTCTCACCGTCTGCTTGTACCGTCAGCGCGCATGCGCAGCGCGGATCCTGCCCAGTGAAACAGAAACTCTACACTAGAGGGTTTATAAACAAGTTAAAGGTGTAACATCAGATGACAGACAGCTCACAGGGTCAGTAATGCGTTTGGTAGTGACCACATATTGTTAATAAAGGAATACAGTCATATATAAGAGCACATATTATTATTATCAGCCATAAAGGTTATCATAAGCATGTTTTAGTGCATTTAATATTTACAATATTCATTTCTAGTATGGAGTAACGGGAATAACGAAGAATGCTTGCTGGACTTTGCATGGCAAAGTATGTTCCTTGAATTATAAGTACAGAAGTAAATAAGTCTAAATCTCTCCGTTATCATGTTTAAATAAGTCACTGGCATTTCGATTGAGCTGCGAGGGGAAAGAAATGACATTTCATCCATCTATTCCGACGCACAGGCTACTGACGTCTTGAGTTTGTCGCTCCTTTTCACAGTACATACCACCAGAATCTTGGAAGTATTAGACTTTATTGATACTATTAATACCCTTAGAATAAACTGGCTCCGAAGGTGTCTCCTAAATCCGAATTCAGTGTGGTTTTGCATCCTCAATCATATTTTTAACAAGATTGGAGGCTTTTCTTTTCTTTTGAAATGTAATTATTTGCCAAATAGGCTCCCAGTTTCTCTCTCTAAGTTTCATCAGCAGGCTCTTCTTGCTTGGAAATTGTGCTTTGTAGAACCCTTTTCTGAAACAACTCTGAAATAACTATTAGGAATAAGTCCTTGTTCTTTTCCAAATGGTTTCAAAGTAATATTAATGATATTTTTTCCTTATTTGACAATTCTGGAAATGTGCTCTCTTATGATCAATTCATGACTACACATGACTTCCCATTCCCATATAAAGAGTATAACTCCTTGATTAGAGCTGTTCCTGAGGGCCTCATTCATCTTGTAAAACTCATTTAAGTTTTAGTAATACTGACATTATGCTACCCTCATTGCTTTTGGGTGGTATAAACATACTTGAAAAAAAGTGATAAACATATTCAATATATTCTTCAACAAAGAAGCAAAATAATAAAATAAAATAAGTTCTATTGGATGTCCTTTATAGAGGATATCCGTTGGAAAAGGCGTGGCTTTTGCCTCATAAATATTATATATTCAATAAGATCAAAGAAGTTAATTTTTAAATTTTACATAAAATAAGCCCTGTGAATTCTGTTATTTCCAAATGTGTTGACATTAATAGCTTTTGCTCCTTCTGTGGATCTGCTGACGAAACTCACCTATTCCTCCAGTGTGAGAGAACGAGTGAGTGCTCACATTTTCAACCCTGTCAGAATTACTTATTCCTTTAATCTCAAAGATTATTTGTTACTACAGTAACTTTACTAACAAGCCTCTTGAGTATATTGCTAATTTTTTCATTCTACATGCTAAATTCTTTATTCATAAACAGAAGTTTTCAAATTCTCAGCCAACCCAGTGGAATTTAAATCACTACTCCAGTCCTTACATCTCGTAGAAACTAAGAAAAGTGATAGATTTTTGAATTTCTATGACCGGCTTTATGGAGAGACACTTGATTAACTGGCTTTCCTCTTGTGTGTGTATATGTGTATGTATGCATCCTCCTGTACTGTTCACATATTCTTATATGGTGTCTGATAACGTATTGGTCTGACGTTGGTTGTATATTTCGTATATGTTGTTTAAAAGATCATTAAAAAGTTCCTCTTCTGGTTGATGTAAGACTCT
This sequence comes from Colossoma macropomum, assembly GCF_904425465.1. Classification (NCBI taxonomy): domain Eukaryota; kingdom Metazoa; phylum Chordata; class Actinopteri; order Characiformes; family Serrasalmidae; genus Colossoma; species Colossoma macropomum. The sequence continues at coordinate 29,996,430 of NW_023494806.1, read as the reverse complement.
GGATAAAGCTGGAAAGGTTAAATTAGATCTTTAGGTTCTCGTTCAGTTCATACAGATTATTTTAATAATAAATACAGTAATGTGTTTAGTTTATACAGCGTATTTCAACACTACAGGACTTGCACTCCATACTGAGGCCTACATTTCTGAACAGTCAGTGTTCCTTTATAAACAGACATAAAGAGCTGAGCTCTCTGTTCTAAACTCACAGATAAAATGATGCAGTAGCTGTTTAGCAGTTTAAACAGGCTCTTATTAGACTGGAACAGTTATCAGCAATTATTCCCTGTTTACTGGGTCAGTTTAGGAAGCAGGTTCAGTTTGTAGCCCCACAGCGCCCCCTGCTGCACACTGTTCTCATTCAAACTGTTTACAATCATCATCTTCAGTATTGCAACAGATGATTTTTACTGGTTTGGTGTATCTATTTCTTATTTCCTAGTCCAGCCTTTGTGTATCTGAGAATCAGATGCTGTTTATGGTTTAATTATTTCAGATTCTACATTAAAATACATTTATCATTAACAGCAGAAGATGGATGACTAAAGAGAGGAACATCTTACTGAACCGTATTATATAACTATGATTATACAGTATTAATCTTCAGTCATCCTGTACTTCTGAACTGAAGATATCAGTGTTTTACAATAAAAGGTGTGGATTTGGTCTGAGAGATGATCTAATTAATGCTTTAAAAGATGTTTATGATACATATTTGTGAAGATCTCATATTCACTACAACCCGTAAGTACAGATATATCTAGAACAGTTCACTTTGAGTTTTGACTGAAAGTTAATTTTTAAACGGTTTCATCATGAAGTACCCAAACCTGTGCAGCAGAGGGCGCTACAAACTGAACCTGCTTCCTAAACAGACCACAGACTGACACAGTTAATAGAAAATACTGTGTATTTACTGTTGTACATAAAAACCCATTTTACAAAGTGAACCTGTGTTTAGTAAACACGTTATTTATCAGTTAGTATGAGGTGGAAAATAACTGTTAATGGTGTTGTTTAATTTAATCATAATTTTACCTTCAATTCAGCTTTTTACTAATAAAGTACTCGACATTAACTTACAGTTGAAGTGTTACTGTTGATTGTAACTGACCTGCTTTTCCACTGTGAGTCTGATAGTGAAGATCTTCATCAGCAGGAATCTGAGTTTATGTTCATTATTCCACCTGTTTATCTTCATCCTCATCTCCAGATACAGCACACTGATATTCACCTCTCTAATAATAATAATAATAATAATAATAATAATAATAATCATCATCTTTAGAGAATAAGGCGTCTGTACAGTCAGTGCTCTGAATATAAATGAAGCTCCAGGTCTGATATTTTCAGCCCTGAACTTCCTCTTTTTCTGGCTTAAGGCCTGAATGCTGAACACAGTGTTCCAGACTGTCAGTCAGTCATGGTTGTGATGTCACAGCACATGGGTGTTTGGTTGTTTCTGATTGGTCCATACATGAAGTTTTGTTGATAACCGTCTACAGTTAAAATAGCAGCTCTTTAAATTGTGATGTGGATACAAAGTGATTAATCGTATAAACAGCAGTACAGTTTCAGGATCAATACGGTCAGCAGAGACCACCTCAGTGTCTGATCCCTCCTGTTCTCTGCAGGTTCTGTCCACTGTGGTCCAGCTGATGAAAACTCTTCAGCTCCCAGAAGACAGTGATGTGTTCATCAGACGGTTCCTGGTATCTTTGATGTTCCAGCTCTTCTGTGTTCCTACCAGCCTCCTGACCGCTCACTCTAGACTCTGAAACATGTCCACCTGCTTTGCTTCACCCCTCGTCTCATTTCAAATGACACACTGTCAAATATCCCATAATGCTTCACTTCTATTGTTAGTTTTGCTGTCCTTTTTAATTACTATTTATTACCCATTATTCTTCATGCAGTTGGTCATAAATGTAGATTATACACTGTTAGTAATGAAGGTTCTGTTCAGGTACATTTTACATTCATCAAGGTACAAACAGTGTAAATGTTCCCTCAAAGGTACAACAGTGGTTTTAAGGTCTGATTGTGAACCTTAAAAAAGTTTTTCCAGGTGAAAACCAGAAATCGTTTCATAACCGAATGTTTTAAAACAGAACAGTAAAATAAAAGCCTGGAGACGAGACGGGGTGTGTGGAGTCAGTACAGTTTAGAACATATCATTTCAGTGGATTATGGTTCAGTTATGTTCCCTGACTAAAGGTACTGAGATGGAGCCATGAGGGTTCCAACCCAGTGACAGGAGGGGAACTGACCCAGCGACAGTTTAGCACTTTTTTCTGAGAGTGTATATATTAGCATGTAGGTTATATATTGTTTATTCTCTCTGTTACAGTGTCAGTTTAGACTGTCAGAGAAAAAAAAAAGCTCTGCAAGCTTCTTAACACAGCACTGATTTAGACTCGTACCTGTAAAACATCTACTGTACAGGACAGTCTCTACATTACTGGGTCACAGGTCAGGCACCTCCACATCTGCTGAACTGAAGGTCAGTGCACTGCAGGGTGGACACACCCAGTTACCTCAAGTTCAATCAGGCTGGAAAATGTTATTACAGAACATCTTAGACCTTCATTCACTGATTCCTGTTACAGTTTAGCTTGAATCAACATCAGATTCAAACTGAGAAAATAACACTTTATACAGACTTATAAAGACACCAGTCTCAGGATCAGAATACAAGGGCTTTTAATTCATACTAAAAAAAAGGAATAAACTATCAGTTACTGTTGTGGACAGAGCTGATGACACCGTCACTGGTGCTTTATTAGTGTTGGAAGTTCACAGATGGTTATGGATTGAATTAATAAGTTATGGATCAGTTTAAACAGTTTAAACGTCAGTTTTATTGGTTAAAATCACGTTAGTGTTCAACAAATCTAGTAAACAAACTGCTGCATTATAGAGAAAAAAAAAACAAAGCAAATTTATACAATAAGAGAAACTTTTTACAGTCATTTACATATTTACAGTTTCTTTCAGTGCATGCAGAATGAAAGACATTCAGTTTTCTATGTAAAATTATTTCCTTTTATAAAACCTGCATATCAAACACATCTCATCAATACTCTGGTTTAGAGTAGAGATGAGACCGATACGATCCGATCTGATATATCGGTGTCGGGTCTGATATTTTATAATATGTTCCGGCCGCACAGTCAGCAACGTCATTGCCACAAGCACAGCCGCAAGTCCAGCTAAAAGGGCAAATTTTGCCAGGACTTCCTTCCACACCGGCACAACAGACCTAAGATCTCTGTCCAGGCTTTGTCTGTTATCTACAACACACAAGAATGATGTGAATTAAAAATTAACAAAATCAAAATAAAAAGCAATAATTAACTGATTAAGGTGTATCAGCAACACTGAAGACGTACCTTGGACGGTCACTGTGTAGACATGAATCATTTCTTTATTCTTGGTGTCCCAGATGGTGTAAACTCCACTATCAGCTGGAGTCATTCCTCTCAGCTCAAAACCAGATGTGAGTGATGCTCTCTGTGTGTATTCAGGTTTATACTGTAGTGAGCGTCTATGTACTGTACATATGGGACCACTGGGTGGTCCAGCTGCAGCTGTGCTGTTACAAATCACCTTCACTGGATCTGATATGTCCAAATCCAGCACCAGAGACTCACCAGACTCTATCTGAACTGGAGTCTCCAAAACTGAGGAGGAAAACAATCAGGAACTTTGTCACTCAAGGGCAAATCTGATCCAATCACTCCACTTAAATCATGGTTCTTGCAGAATAGCACAGCATACCATTACAGTCATTAGAGCACTGCACAGTATCATAGCCTGGATTAGTGGATTTTGTGTGGTTACTGTTACATTTGCACTAAGAGAAGATGCAGTCCACTCTGGCACTCACAGCCATGCACTGATAATTACACTGTTTTTTTTTTAATTTACCTTTTTTATACATGGTTATTTTAATCATTACATAAACAGTTTTTGAATGCATTTGAAAAGGCGATTTTGACTTATTTTTGGCCCAGTAAGATTCAAAACACAACCACCTATCACCTTCAGGTTCATGTGAACGCTTCTGTGAGTTTATCATTACGCATATCTAATCTGAGGCAAACAACTGGAGCTACAATCATAAGGATATCAAGGATATCATCACTAGGGTTTTCCACAATAACAGTCTTAAATAACTCCACTTAAATCTGGAGTTTCATCACTGATAAGAGACGAACACACTCAACCTGTAGAGTCACATCACAGACGTCTAGATAATCACAGTCGCATGTGTACGTGTCCCTCTTAGTGAAATCAGCCTCAGTGATGGTGAGAGAGAGATCTCCCTTCAGGTACTGATCATGAATCATCTGATATCCCTCCTTCACTGATCTACATGAAGTCTGATCACACTCAGCCAGAACATCATCAGGGTTGTGGTACACAGTCCATCTGACCAAACCAGAGCATCTCTCAGAGCAGGACAGAGTAGCAGAGTCATGAAGATTCACCTTCACCACAGTAACAGCTGATTCCGACACTGAAAGAGAGAATCAGAAAAGGAGAGTTAAAAATTGGTCTAATAACCATGTAAGAAGTGGTTATTAGGTTAGAATAATTGTTCTTACTACTTGTAGAAGAAATAGACCTGTAGTGGTTTAATAAACTCCAGTGAAAGCTGAAGAACTAACACATTTCTATATTTTACACTGCAGTTGGCACTGGGTATGTTTATGTTTGTTTTTTTATTTATGCATAAATTGTGACCAATACTGTTTTTATGGGGCTAAAAATTGCAGTATCTGATACTGGCTGATATAACACCTTACACCACAGCGTGGCTACACCACAATATGTAAAGCAGCAGCTGCATGTAAATGTAGTAACACCAGCAACCTCGTAAAACACAAATACCCTGTATAAATCTGAAGCAGGGCAGCGTGCTCGCATTAGCAAAGCGGCTGCTGCACCTGCGTCCTCAGTGCAGCCTCCCAGTGTTCTGACGAGCTGTGCTACCTTGTGGAAACATCCTACCGTAGCACATATTTACAGGTAGTTCTCTACATAAAAGTCTAGGTACGATATTTCAATAGCTTAAATCACCTTGTCAAAAAAGCTAGCAGCATTAAAACTATGAAGCTTCCTATCCACAAACGTCTTGTTCGAATTTTCCTCTTTCCACTTTCAACGGTGTAGCAGTTAAATTCTGCCTTCTAATAATAACAACTGCTGCCCCATTTAAGATGGACTGGGAAAATTCAAACAAGAAAGTGTCGTACAGGAAGTCGATTTCAGCCTCATGTTAAAACTACAGTTAGAACAGTCTGATAGTCTAAATGTTCTCATCAGAAATGTTTCATGTCTCCAGAATTAAAATAATAATTAGGATCTTCTGACAGCCTAATTCAGCTTATTGGGGTTATTTGGTGGTTAGCATAGCATAAATTGCTAACTTCTAGGTAGCCCAAGTTTCTGACTTAGTGTGAGCTGTGGTGATAACCGGGGTAACTGATTTTGTATTACTTGTGGTTTTTACTATGTTTAACTGTAGGGAGGTGACCACAGCCTTTTCACATGTTCACTTTGAATCTTTTCACATCCTTTCATGTCAAGGTTTTTGCATCAAATTATGGAGAGCAGTATCAATAAGGGTATCGATAAGTATCGGTACTGATGAATTCCCAATGATACCCATCCCTACACTGCAGGGAGTGTGTTATCAGTATCTCAGCTGAGGTTTCACTTCACTAAAGTCTAAATTATAGAGTTAAAACATTCTGTGAAAAAAACAAGAACCGTACACTTACCAGTAATGACCGTAATGGTCAGTAAGATCAGGACACAGTGAGCAGAGCTGCAGGACCGCATTACTGATCCATCTGTAGGAATCCTAAAAAAGACACAAACATCAATGAATAATAAATCACCCACATTCAGTGTCCTAAACAAAAACACCTGTTCTGATCTACAGCACAAACAAATTTCACTGCACTACCATCAGCATTATTGCGTAACTCCTCACTGGTACTTTTTACATATATTTTAGACATTTTTTTCCTCCACTTTTTCCAGAGTTCACCTTTGAAATGACCATTTCATTTCATTCTTCATTCATTTAGGAATTTCTCTCATTTTAGGTTTTCTAAAGTTCTCCCTCTGAATGCTGTTTAGATGAACAGCAGCTGTTTATGCACACTTATTTATGAATCACTCCTAATGCATCTTTTTCTTACACTGTCTTACACTGATGATATTTCTGTATAAAATCTGAGAACGTTTTGGGATGTGTATGAAAGCATAGACAGTAGAGAAGTTTTGAAAGCTACACCTGGAACGAGTAGTAAAAAATCTAAATCAAACGTTTCTTTTTATACTTGTTTTGCTGTATATGTATGACACACCAATCACACTGCACACAGAACACACAACTAAATGTCTTCACAGCACTTATTCTATCAAGTCTCTCTAAGAAATGTGATAAACCTTTGTAATGTATTAATGCAATGAAAGTAAAGAAACTCCAAAGGTCTTAAACCTCAGGGACATAAGCCTGAGGTTCTGGTTGCTCTCCACTGTTTCCTGTTTACCCATTTCCTTTGTGAACAAAACTGAAGCTTCTTAAATATCTCCTCAAGTCTGAGTTAGAGGTCTGGACCAGGCAGGTTCACCTGCAGGTCCCACGTGATCTGCTAAATAATTTGCGGGCGGAATTCATTTTGAAGCACTGTGGCTATTGTAGATAAACAGTCAACAGGTTGCGGGCTTGTGCGGGTGGGTGTTAAGGCTGGCTGAGTGGGGCGGGGCGGGGCTTGGACAGTCATTGTCAGCTTGTAGAAGCAAACAGGAAAGCAATTAACAAGCTGCAAGTGAGCACAATAGTAATCACAAGCAGCAAAACACAAAGCTACAGAGCATCCAGTAAATATCTATGTAGAAAAACTGATTTTTTCCCCCATGAGAAATGTTTGGCGTTTTGACCTGTTTCACAGCCTCAGTCTCTGTTTTAGCTTCAAATTACATTCAGCTGACTTGCAGACGTCTTTTAGAGCAATTAGCTAACAACATAACGCTGACACAATAATCTTAAAAGTGACGTCAAGCTTGTCGGTCGACACTGACGTCACGTGACGCGACGCTCATTGTGTGGTGCCACGTTAAGGTTTACATGGTGTTGATTTGCCTTAAGCACACAAAATATTTTCAATTGAAGCGTTTATGTGTGCGGCTGGTGTGCAGAGGCATGATGGGTCTGGAGGCTCTGCCGTGTCATTAGATTTGCACAGATATGTCCTAATTCAGTGAAGCAGGTTACAGCAAACGCAGGCGGGAGTGGACGACGACCACAAACATAGCCCAAAGTAGGTGGGTGCAGGTGGGCATTGCATGTGGTTGAAGCGGGCCAGTACGGGCAAAAATGGTGCCTGGTTTTGTGGGCAGGAGTGGACAAGAATCACACTAGATTTTGCGCCTCCCTGTTGAAAAAAAAAATACAAATCACAGAACCTATTAAAAGTGTTGGTTCCTGGTGGTTTTCAGTCGCTAATGGTGTTCTGTGTTTTCCTGATGGGTTGATATCACAGTGTAAAGGATTCTGATCGTTTAATCAGGTCTTCTGGGGCTGATTCCACATTTGATCGTTTGCTAATGGCGTCTAACGGCAACCATCAAGCCAATTCCTGTTAGGAAGCAAAACCATCAGGTTTCATTCCTAACGGCCCTGCAGACACAGTTACGTTGTGACCCACAGCGTCGTCTGCTTGGAGCTTTTCTACATTGTCACAACGTTGAAATGTGATTCCTCAGAAAGTTATGACAACGTTGTCTGATAACTTTCAAGGAGGTTGAGGAGACAGCAAAAGTAATCAGTGCTACATTGAATTGCGTCGTCACAGCCTCCCAGAATCCTTAATGAGTTCTATTTTAATCAATATTACAGTTTTTGAAAACTGGCTTTGATCGTCTTTAGCGTGGCTTTCATGAGTTTCAGCAGCCTGTTTGTTTTGTTCTGCTAATAAACCCAACATTATGTTTTATCGTCGTGATTTTATTTTGAAAGTTTCCTTCCACTCCTCATGAACACACACAGTCTCAAAGTGGGTCTGTTATATTTTATATAAGGTTCTCCTGGTTCAAGTTTCCACTGTACAAAGATCCCAAAGACGTCCTTTCTATGTACAGGGCAGACTTTAGTAGCCCTAACTAATCCTGGACACTAGTTATTGTCTAATTCACAAATAAAAATAAAGAGAATGCCTTGAAGTTTTTGTTCCATATGTGTGTGCTTGAAGCACAGGGGTGTGAATATTTATGCAAGCAGAACATTTCTTGTTTCTTTTCATTTCTTGTGTCAGTTCTTGTTCGTTTTTTTCCTGTTTTTTTTTTTGTTTGTTTGTTTTTTTGTGATGGCTGGAGTAACTATGGAAACCAATTCCCACCAGGTAGAACAAAATGTTCACAATTTTTCGCAAGAGTTTGTCAAAATTTTCACTTATTATTTCTGATGTTTGGCTTTCACCTTTTTCAATTATGACTTCTCAGAATAATGACTTCTTATCCTTCTTATTACTTATTTTCTGTTAATCTACATTAAATTCATTAAGTGTTTATTCAGAGCGGTTTGGTGTGAAATGCTCTGTTCTAGAGAAACTTTCTGAAATGGTTATGAATGCTGCCTCATATCTGAGGCCTAGTTTTTCCATAGACTAGTCAAAAATCCTGTTCACTGTCGTCTATTTTTCTGTTCCACTTTAAATGCTGCACCAGTTACATGCTGAACCCCAGCATCCCAGAATGTAATCACTGAACGGCACCATTTAAGGTGGAACGTGAATTTGGAATAAGAAAGCTGACTCCATGTTTGTGTAGAAAGGTTTGATAAACAGGACAGTAGATTTTGAAATAAACTCCAAAGTTTATTATTACACTTCAGTCAGGTAAAATACAGTTAACTACAGAACGTCTTACAATGTTTATGTTAAGCTTCTCTTTTCTCCTGATGAGAGTTTAGTGCACAAATAATTCAGAAATCGGCCATCAAAGACTCTTTACTCTTCTGAGACTAAGAAAATGTGATAGAAACACATTATTCTTTGGGGAACTGCCACCACCTGTCAGCATGCAGCCCTATAGATGGACATTTTGGTGGAAAACTGTTTGAACATGTGATTCCTTCCAATAATGTCACTACATGAACTGTGTATTTATTTACCTTAGATTATTTGCAGACGTTCATTACCAGCAGCTATAATTAATGAGGGCACAGAGAGATACAGGATCATGATGAACATCAGCTGTTCCACTTCTCTAATGGAGCGATTTTGACCATCAGAGGATGCTGAGGTAAAACTTTAGATCAGGGGTCTTTAATTAAAGTTCAATAAGGTCCAGTTAGAGAAAATATCCTCAAGCAAAGGTCCAGAACATCATAATGTCTAACTTACATCATGATTCAGTGCCATATACTGTTTACTGAAGGAGCCTAGTAGGTATATCAGCATCTTATACAGTCAACAACTGAATGTCCAATCAAATAAAGTACAGTTCAGTGATATTTCAACAATATTTATCAGTTTTCTCTTTTTAGATCACGGCATATGTAATAACCTCCTTCTGACTCACTTTCTTCTCTGACTGCTGTTTCTCGCCTCGTCCCTCCCCTGTGTGAGCGTCACTCACTCGAGACTCAGTGCTCATCATAATGCATAGATCTGATTGGCTGAGTAGCGTCATGTATGATATTTACAACACATGCGATTGGTCTGTGAGTCTCCAGGCTGCTAAACCGGTACTGTTATGGCTAGAAAAGGTACGTGGATTAAAACAGGACCACCCCGTCAAAATTAAAGAATTCTCCATAGTTTATTGGTTATAGGTCCAGGTCTGCATAGGACAGCGTCTGGGTCCGGACTCAGACCACAGACCACCTGTTAGTGACCTCTGCTTTAGGGTGAGCAAGCAAAACACATTAACTAGCTGCCGTAAATTCATACAGTCACAGCTCATAAAAGTCATTACTTTTGGTAGTTAATATAATATCATCCTACGTTTGTATTAAAAAATTGCCCTGTGGTGCCCTCTGCTGTGTACTAAAGCTTGCAATGCATTATGGGTATTCCATAGTGAACTATTTAGGGAGTGAATTTTCCAGCTGAGATTTCGAACAACACTAGAAAATGGCTGACACTATATAGCGCATTATCTCTGTTATAAGGAGCGATTCTGAACGCAGCGTCTGTGCTGATGTGTAAGGGTGCCTTCAATTTCCCACAGGGACACATCTGTTCCAGGACTCTCTGTCATCATACTATACAGCCATACGAGAGTAACCTCACAGAGCTACACTCTGAATAAGAACATCCAGGGACCACTGGGCTAAAATTGGGTCAAGGCAGAATTAAACCAGAGACTCCCTCCTTATGTTGAAGAATCTCTGCCTAAATCAAACCAATGCCTCTTTAAGGCAGAGGGCGAGGCACTCAGACTTGTATTTGAGCTAAACGGTGGTCACACCCACCAGAGAAAAACGAAAAGGACACCAGTTAATAACAGCCAACAACAATAACATTAGAAACACATAAGTACATGTACTCACCACTGAACAGCTGTGGGAACCTCGTCCACAGCTACTCCAACAAGCCTCAGGCTGAATAAGCCTGTATGAACTGAGTGTCTCCATCTGTCCTGGCTGACGGTCACTGCTGGTGCTCCAAATACGTTGGTGAAACAGTCTCAAGCTGCTTTCTGCTCCATTTCTGTGCTGAGACCTGGGTCTGCAGCTGGAATCCTCTTTACATTTGAAAAAGTGAACTGGATCCTCCATTATGGACAGTAATGGACATCAGTCAATCATCAAGCTGGAAAAGCTGTCTGGATCCTGAAAAATGGAAGAGTTTAAAGTGAAATGTGCTGTTAAAGATCGTATGTGAGGTCAGTGCTGTCTGGTGCTGCAGAGCTGACACGACTAAAGATTATCCCACCTAGAAAAACAGTATAAACCAGCATAGCTGGTCACCAGCTCAACCAGCACATCGCTGCTGTCGGACGAAAACCTCGTATCTCCAAAATGGTAACTTTACAGGAGAAGGAAAAAACATGGTTTACTTTTAATGGAAGTCAATGGAACCAGAGTTTTTACCAAGTAATTCTGGGCCGTTTCTTTCAGTCCATTCATCATGAGATTTACACACAATGTAAAGACCAGCAGGATTTTTTTTCAAATGATGTCAAAAACTGAAAAAACTTGTGCTGTGTAAACTGCAGAGTTCTGTCTATATAAGTTATATAACTGTTCAGGTTTCAAATACTCAGTTCCACTGCCTGCATTTCTTGTCCCAGTAAAACACATCAACTTTAAGCGCTAAATATCCATTTATATCTGCTGAGCACTTCAAGATGCAACAATAATAACAGTACTGTGATTTCAGGATGTAAATAATGTAAATAATAAACAGTCTGGTTATGTGAATTTACAGAACTGAAGCTCCAGATGTCATTAATACTCATCACACCAGGTACAGTGTTACAGTACAGCACTCAGACTCTGAGTAGCTTCACTCAATATTATAGGGAGTCAGTTATTACTATAATCAGTATAATCCACTGAATAAAGCGCACAATTTTAAATAATACTGATTTGATTTTAGACCTGATTTTTAAGAAAGTCATTTCAAAAATATGCTGTTTATTGATGAGTAATAATTTTGGATGAAACGCTTTTAACAGATTATCAGCTGATGATGTAAAACATCTGTATTTCTGTGTGAATCATAACACAGCACTGTTTTATATGAGTGAAGCTCAACAACACAATTCTTAAAACGGCCTCTAAAGAAGCTCCTCTAATAATGTTTAACTAGAGTTTAATTCAGCATAAACCCGTTTACTGACCTCTAATTCTGACCTTTACTCCTCGGAGCTCCTCACTGACCCGCCATCTCACCTCCTCTTCCTCACGGTTTGGGCGGGAAACTGAAACTTCTGTCTGAATGACGCTCTGCAGGACCGTAAGGTGCTTTACCGCCACCTACTGGTGGAGTGTGGAGCGCTGAAACACAAGAACACATACAGAAAGTAAAGAAGAGGGAAAAGACTGGACTAAAGAGGGTCTTCAATAAACAATCAACAATCTTTGGATTTTTTTTTTGTACACAAATGAAAAAAAGATCTATTTTCCACATATGAAGTTGGGGAATGTATAATAATAATAATAATAATAATAATTATAATAATAATAATAATATGTGCTTATAGAGCACTTCTCATACTGATGGCAGTTCAAAGTGCTTTCCATTGAAATGTATTTATAAAGTAGGGGCCGCAGCATTCCCAGAATTCCAGTTTATTTGACTGCAACTGCTGAAACTCATTCTAAAACATTAGAGCACCTGAACCTGAGCACAGTAAAGACTCGTGTCAGCTTGTTCTACTGTCTGTATTGTGTTTTATTTATAGATTTCCTACAGAGTAAAAGTATAAGCAGAGTCTATGGTCAGTTCTGAGCTCCAAAGCGCCCTAATATTGTTTTTGAACACGAAGAATTCAACTAACTAGCAATACATATACAGAAATGGGTACTTTCTACAATTAATAATAATAGAACATACCATAATATCACAATACCAATGATAACAACAAGAACCACAACTGCTGTTTGGAATTCACTGGAACGGCAGAAATGCTGTTCTTGTGAATGTACACTAGATGGCAGTATAACGCTATAAATGACAGGCATGACGGTCCAACACAGGGTCACCAGTCTTATCCTTAAAGCGCCGTTGTAGCTGCAGGTGTTCATTCCAAACAGGCTGGAGTTCAACTGATTGTACGTGTTTAATCAGCTGGTTGAGGTATTAACAGTTTACAGGGCTCATAAATAATAATAATAATAATAATAATAATGTAAGTGAATCAAATTAGAATTATGGATTTGCACATGCAGCCACACAGCTGATCACTGGATATAGTTTACTACAAATAAACAGCAGCCGGTAGCAGCTCACTATAAACTGACTGTTAAATACTTTGTGTTTTGATTCACTTTTTGTTTATTATTCCTTTAGTTAATTATGTACATATGATAAATAGATGGTTTACAGTTCATATCATAAGAATAGTGTTAATATAATACGTTAGAGTAAAGGCTTGAATGCTGAGGTTTATATTTGATGATTCCCTTTTTTAATTTCTGGGATTAAATAGTTACTTAAAACAGTGAAACCCCCAACTCACTTATTACCTACAGTGAGCAGAAAAACTCAAATGACATTGTTTACCTTTTTGACTATTTAATTATGTAGAACTTTTGAAAAATCTGTGGATTAAATCTCCCCTTTAAGTGCTCAATGTATGACAGACTCAAGACATATAATAACCACTCTGTACAACAACGTGATCAGAAAAGCATCTCTGAATGCACAACACATCTAACCGTGAGGTGGATGGGCTACAACAGTGGAAGACCATGGTCAGGTTCTCCTCCTGTCAGCCAAGAACAGGAGTCTGGGGCTGCAGTGGACACAGGCTCACTAAAACTGGACAGCTGAAGATTGGAAAAATGTGGCCTGGTCTGATGAATCTACATTTCTGTTCAAGAGTGAAGATGGTCAGAATCAGTCACACTTCACTGTCCTGATCATTTCAGCTAAAGCTGTTCACTGAAGAAACACCAGGGAATCATGGGATAATACACACTTTATTTCATACAGAGGAGTATAACAGTAATAAATAGCAGATACAAATAACTCTCATACCTTTAAAAAAATGGAAAAAACTCATACTCAGCACTTTCACAAACAGAGAATAAAACCCTGCAGAAACAGGAAGACTTTCACAGCAGCACCAGTGCATTCTGGAAACTGGGGTCCAGTTAAAGAGCTGTAATGCTGGATGGTAAAGACACTGGCTGGACCAGCAAATTAGGACCTGAGCCGTGTTTCTACTTTCACTACTGATCACCATTTAAGGTTCGAACAGGAAAATTTGAACATGAAGTCGGGGAATAAGAAACCAGCTTCAGATGGGTGGAGTGGCCTTGAGAGCATCAGCTCGTTTGGGACATAAAAATAAGTAAACAAGTAAATTTCAGTGTCATTTTTATTGATTTAAAGTCATTCCCTATGATGAGGGTCATTCCGTTGGCTGGTATTCCCTCATGTCAGGGGAACACTCTTTTCCACATCCTCAGTTTGATTCACGCATGAGGAGTCTCGTCTTCTGAGTCTCTGGAAACATCTGTCACTCAAATAAAGCCCCCTCGGCACAGCATAGAACCCCAGAATCACACCGAGAACCAGCGCTCCAATCCCAAATCCCAGTGCTCCAATTTTCAATCCCTGCTGGTATTCATCCTTCCACATCCAGCTCTGCTCAGCATCTGAAGACAACAGACAAAACAGAGGAGGTGAATGTGATTAGTGCTCTTCAGGAAAGTCTTCAGGTCATGAAAGGTCAGAGTGATGAGAGATGAAGACCATCTGTTCACTCAGCATAACTGTATGATAAGATAATCAGAGCAATGATGGGTGTGATCAGTGAAAGCTGTGGTACAGTTTAATGTTTACTCTGTTCATGAAAACATGATTATTGTCCTGAGTTTCATTTCCTGTGGATCACTGTTTTAACATAACAAATTTGGAAAAACATTCAGTATAAAGAAGGTTTTCAGTTAGACTGGAGGACGTGTTCACCCTAGAGAAGATAATTCCAGATTAGAGTTTCTCCTCAACCAAAAACCTACTAATGTATCCAGATCAGTTCTTTCCACAAAACAAGTTTTGGCCAAACAGAAAAAACACAACAGCTAAATGTTTCATAATGCTAACTAGGAAATTCCAGTGGAAACTGCACTCAGATGTTCAACTCTACCCCTAAACTAACACACCTGATCCAGGTAATAAAGGCTTTTAAGGTCATCTGGATGTCCAGATCCAGGGTGGTGGATCTACAGGACCAGGACCTGTTCTAACTGTTTACATTTCATTTTGATGAATCTGAAGTGGAGTTTTGGATTTGATGAAGATCACTGAAGAAGAGCTATTTAAAGGCTTATGTAGTATATGTAATTGTATAAGTGTATATGTAAATATTTTACAGTTTAGGTTTATCTTTAAGGCACATAAGATCATTTATGTGCCTTAAAGATATTATATTTATAATATACAAAATTCTGTACAATTACGGTTATTTTACGGATTCTGCCAACAAAGACAAATTACAATTTTTTCATTTTTTTAACAGAAAAATTACTGTTATTTATACAGTATTTTTCAGTTTTTTTTTTTTGTTTGTTTTTTTTTACATTACATGCAAATTTCTGGAAAAAGACAATAATTATCTGTAAATAAACAAGTAGCACATTATATAAAGGTTTATGTCCATACTAACAATTTCATGTTTTTTCTTCGTACTTTTAAGGTATATCTTATTAGTTTAATATTTTCGTATAATTTTACATTCAAACTCTGTAATAGACACAAATTTAACAGACTTTTCATTACATCAAACATAACAGTCTTTTTTAAAGAGTACAAAGCCACACTGCTCTCAATGTTGCATCTTCCATGCGTGTTGTGGCTCTGGCCACACCCAGCCAGTGATGTCATGGTGAGTTTGAGCACATATGTGCCAAATAATCTGACAAAAGTAAAATAAGTAATGCCAAAGTCAGAAAATCAAGGCATTGCAATAGCCCAGACAGGAAGTAGCAGAAGCAGGAACGATAAGCTGTAAGTCCTTTAGAACAGTTTTTGAACTGAAACGAAAAGCGCCAGGTCACTTAGGTCAGGCTAACTGAAGTAGCGAGGTGTCTAGTCCAGTGCTGGATTCCTCAGAAACAG
This sequence comes from Colossoma macropomum, assembly GCF_904425465.1. Taxonomy (NCBI): domain Eukaryota; kingdom Metazoa; phylum Chordata; class Actinopteri; order Characiformes; family Serrasalmidae; genus Colossoma; species Colossoma macropomum. Next base: position 29,980,615 of record NW_023494806.1, on the reverse strand, counting down.
ATTCTCAACACGCTGAACCAGCTCAGCTCGGCGGATCGGTAAACTGACCCACATCCATCCCAAAACCACCGCAGCTCGGTCGGACCACAGCAGTCTGAACACGCTAACGCTCCTAGTGTGAACCACTTACAAGCCTTGAAAATGCAGACGTCTGCTGGTCCACTGACCTGTGAGTGACTGTGTTTGTATTTGTGTTTGGTCTGTCATTGGTGATGTGGAGGACATGTGAGTGCACAATGGGGATTTACACAATTTGGAGAGACGGTAATGAGGACGATGCTGAGCTATGGGACATTACTATTGTGATAAGAGGTCAACAATCTTGGAAATGCATTCATCATGGTATTTGGACTCCTTCATGCCTTTGTTTTCAGCTTTCTGACAACTTGAGTTTGTCCAGAAGATCTTGATGAATTTGGATGGACACAAGCTAAACAGAAAAATTTTCACATGTGGTGGAAAGTAAGTCTCTTTGGATGGTCCGGCGTTACAGCTCAGGTTAAGTGTTTACCAAATAAACTGAGTCTTTAAGCTCATGTTGGTTTTTGAAATTGTAGTTGTCTTCATGCTCATATTTGAAATGGCATTTTAAAGGAGTTGGTTTTGCACTGTAAATTCTTGACCATGCTTAGGGTGGATGTTAGTGTTATGATATTAAACCCCTCAACATGACTGATGTAGGACAGCACCCACCATATTTATACTGCCTGATTTTCCTGTGTCGTTCAGGGCTGAGAGCACTTTGTTTCGAATTTGAGCCAATGGTGGTAAATAGCTAAGCTACAGCTACAGTTTTTCAATAAAGCTCAATTTTCTTGACACTAATTTTCAGAAACTGAATCTGTTGAATCAGACAACAGTTGGTAAAATTTGCATTCCTTGTCTTACATCATTAGAATGACATCATTTAATATTTTGTCTGCTTGAATAATTGACAAGTAGTGACTTCTGGTCCGTTATGTCTGATCTACTTCTAAAGTGCTTTATTTGGTGGGGGCACAAATTTGGCCCATTTTTTGAGTGGGTAAAATAAATGTGAAACTTTGTCACTGCTTGAATGTTATTGTTGATGTCAGTAAATGTAACCTCTACAGAAACTTTAGTGCCTTTACTTTGTTGAAGGTGTTTGATCGCAGTAATTAAAAAAACCTGTAAAGTAACAGTTTTTATCTGCATGTTTGTGCTATCACTTAAAAGAAGATGCTTGATCATGACAATTTTATGAAAAATCTGTAAAATAACAGTTTTTATCTGCAGAACCTTTTGTGCTATCTTTTTATCTGCTCAGTCGGTTGTTGAGCGCAGTGTGAAGCCGTATACTGTTAATAGAAAAACAGGTCACTCAGCTTGCGGCTAATTGAAGTAGCTAGCTATGTGTCTAGTCCAGTGCTGGACTCCTCAGAAGCAGATTCTCAACACGACGGACCAGCGCAGCTCAGCGGATCGGTAAACTAACGAACATCCATCCCAAAACCACTGCAGCTCAGTCGGACCACAGCAGTCTGAACCACGCTAACGCTGCTAGTGTGAACCACAGCGGTTTTACTGCTGTCTCTAATGTAATTTACGGTGAATAAACACCTAAAACGCAGATGAACAGTGAGGTAACATCTGCAGATAAAGTGGAACTGAATCAGGAAATTGAATCAGAAAACGGACAAACACATGCCAGTCTAGGCCACAGCATTTTTATTGATGGTGTTTGATCATAATAATTTGGTAAAAATCTGTAAAATAACAGTTTTTCTGCAAAACCTTTATTGAAAATTTCCGTAAAATTATAGATTTCAGAAAGAAGAGCTGATTATGATTCCAAATGCTGATATTAACCTCTCATCCTCATCTTAACCTGGTCATTCATTCTTGTGGGGTGACGGTCTCTTAACACCTGGACTGTAGTGATGATTCCTTCGATGTCTGTTACTTGTATCTTCCGCTTGTAGAAGCTGATTTTCTCTCCTCAGCCGCACAATCACCACCACTGATACCATAATCACAGCTACGAGTGCAGCCCCCATCACACTCAGTACAATCACCCACTCTGGTACAGCAGCTCCTTCATCTGTGTCCAGAACTGACTGGTCACCTACAAAAGAAAAACACACACATATTTGTAATATAATCAGTTTTCCAGGTGAGGAGCTCGATTGCAAGTGACTGCCGATGCAGAAGATCCAGTAAAGTGAGATAGTAAATGAGTCAGACTTCAGCTCTCAGATCTACTGCAGCTCTGGAGAAATCAGAGACCTTCTGACATTTTCAAACATGAATGTTTTATATGACTCAAACCAGTGATGAGTCCTGTAGATCCACACGACTACAGATCAGGTAAAGTCAAGAAACACTGATAAAAATGACCTTTCATTCAGCTGCTTGGATGCAGACCCAGGAGTGGTGCAGCATGAACAGCAAGCCGCAGGGCTCGTTCATTCAGACTGAATCGTCCACATTTCTGTGCTTTCTGGCAGTAAATGAGGAAGCAACAATTAAACAATACAGCCTATAACGGCTTCCACTCTTCTGGGAAGGCTTTCCACAAGGGTTAGGAGTGTTTATGGGAATTTTTGACCTTCTTCCAGAAGCGCATTTGTGAGGTCAGACACTGATGTTGGACAAGAAGGCCTGGCTCGCAGTCTCCGCTCTAATTCATCCCAAAGGTGTTCTATCGGGTTGAGGTCAGGACTCTGTGCTGGCCAGTCAAGTTCTTCCACACCGAAATCGCTCATCCATGTCTTTATGGACCTTGCTTTGTGCACTGGTGTGCAGTCATGTTGGAACAGGAAGGGGCCAAACTCCCCAAACTGTTCCCACAAAGTTGGGAGCATGAAATCAAAATCTCTCGGTCTGCTGAAGCATTAAGAGTTCCTTTCACTGGAACTAAGGGGCCGAGCCCAACTCCTGAAAACAACCCCTCACCAGAATCCCCCCTCCACCAAACTTTACACTTGGCACAATGCAGTCAGACAAGTACCGTCTCCTGGCAACCGCCAAACCCAGACTCGTCCATCGGATTCCCAGACGGAGAAGCGTAATTGGTCACTCCAGAGAACACGTCTCCACTGCTCTAGAGTCCAGTGGCGGCGCTTTACATCACTGCATTCCACACTTTGTACTGCGCTTGGTGATGTGAGGCTTGGATGCAGCTGCTCAGCCATGGAAACCCATTCATGAAGCTCTCTATGCTGTTCTTGAACTAATCTGAAGGCCACATGAAGTTTGGAGGTCTGTAGAGATTGACTCTGCAGAAAGTTGGCGACCTCTGTGCACTATGCGCCTCAGCATCCGCTGACCCTGCTCTGTCATTTTACGTGGCTGACCACTTCGTGGCTGAGTTTGCTGTCGTTCCCAAACGCTTCCACTTTGTTATAATACCACTGACAGTTGACTGTGGAATATTTAGTAGTGAGGAAATTTCACGACTGGACTTGTTGCACAGGTGGCATCCTATCACTGTACCACGCTGGAATCCACTGAGCTCCTGAGAGCGACCCATTCTCTCACTAATGTCTGTAGAAGCAGTCTGCAGGCCTAGGTGCTTGGTTTTGTACACCTGTGGCCATGGAAGTGATTGGAACACCAGAATTCAAGGGTGACTGAATACTTTTTGAAATGTAGTGTAAATGTATTACTCATTTTGCCAGTTTTTTTTTATATATATATATATATATATATATATATATATATATATATATATATTGCTTCTGGAATCACTCTTTTGTTTCTGACTTTTGGCACTTTTTATCAGGGGGTGGGTCTTAGAAGAGGGCGTTCGTCTGCACTCACTATTGGTCAACTGATTTGGAGTGACAATCATTGGAATATATAAACATGTCCACTCTGAGAGCTGTGATCTGCCTCGACTCATACTTCATACTCAGTGTAGAACTGCCAGAAAAGATTATGCTGGCAGGTCTGACATTATAGTATATTCTTGTAGAGGCTAATTAGGTGAGCTTTAGAGATGCTTAAATCAGAGTTTATTAGCTCTGCTTGTGGAGACCTACAACTCTGCACGGTCCCAACTACTCCTTGCCTGATTCACCTGATTCAGCTCATCGACTGATTATCAAGCCCTTTATGAGCTAATCAGGTATGCTGGGTCAGGAAATCGTTGAATCTGTGGTGCTGCTGGTCAAAGGCAAACTCACACAGCGCTGACCCAACCCACACTCAGGAAAGAGTGGAAAACACCACTCATTACTGCCAGCTATGACTGCTGCCATGAGAAAGTCTAGAGAAAGTCAGGTTTAATCACAACAAAAGGAATAAAGGTGACCTGCTAGTTGACTAGCAGCACTAGCAACTGAAAACTCCAAAGACGGTACAGTTTCATTCATTCATAAACAACCAAGTTTATTATCTTCAATGCCCAAGCAAGTTATGTCATTTTACACAGGTCGACACAAGACTCATAAATATGTGCTACATAATCATTTACATGAACATGACAAACATTGCTCATAACGTGAGATATGCTGGTAAAACGCTGCACTCTGTATTACACGTTCCGCCATGTTGGGGCGATTAATGCTGAGTGGCTACATCTCAGAGGACCTGTCACTCCAAATCAGTTGACCAATTGAGAGTGCAGACTCACCCCCTGTGAAAGTGTGCTGAAAGTCAGCAGCAAAATAAAGATTACAGCAGAGATGATCTGCTGACCAGCACTTGCTCAATGGTCAACAGTCAAGAGTTTTTTCCAGTGCAACCACTTGACGACACAACCCAAGGTGCATCAAAAATAGTGAGGATTTTTACATTTCATACTTGAAAAAAATGATCTATACTATACGTCCATATTAGTTCACCATTGGTTATTGAATAGGTCATATGAATTTCCCAAAGATGAATCTTCAGCTCAATGTCTAAATAGTTACCCTCAGGGTTAGAACCTCTGTATTCAGTTCCAACTTGGTCAGCTTACACACCACCACCAGACCATCAGGACTCAACAGGAAAATGCATTTCTTGAGGCAAAATAAAAAATAATAATAATTCATACCTTGAATGGTCAGAGTGTAGGTACGAATAACTTCTTCATTACTTTTGTCCATTACAGTATAAACTCCACTATCAGATGGAGTCACTGCTCTCAGCTCAAGAGCAGAGATTACTGAAGCTCTCTGTGTGTATTCAGGTTTACACTGTAATGAACCTCCATCCACCTTACAGATCTGACCACTGGATGGTCCAGCTGCAACTGTGCTGTTATAAATCACCGCCACTGGATCTGAAATGTCCAACTTCAGCACCAGAGATTCACCAGGCTCTATCTGAACTGTAGTGTTCAAAGCTGAGGAGAAAAACAAACAGGAACTTCATCCACTGTGTGTTCATCTGATACACTGCACAAAAATCACTGGAGCCTCTGCAAAAAAACAGATGGACACTTACGTTCAATCTGTAGCTGAACATCACAGATGTCTTTACCATCACAGTCACTCGTGTACCAGCCTCTCTTACTGAAATCAGCCTCAGTGATGGTGAGAGAGAGATTCCCCTTCAGGTACTGATCATGGATCATCTGATATCCCTCCTTTGATCTACATGAAGTCTGATCACACTCAGCCAGAACATCAGTGGGTTTATGGAACACAGTCCATCTGACCAAACCAGAGCATCTCTCAGAGCAGGGCAGAGTAGCAGAGTCATGAAGCTTCACCTTCACTGGACCAACAGCTGATTCAGACACTGAAAGAGAGAAAAAAACATAAAAAGAACATGAAGTGAGAAAGAGAGTGAAGTGTAGTTATGTAATGTGGTGCAGATTTAAAATGTTCATATTCTCTCTCACATTCTTTAAAACCAATGAGTGATGTCCAGATCCAGTCAGGTGTATGTTAATATACAGTACTGGCTATACTGAACCAGATACAGTTATGATGATTTTATGCTATCTTAGAGGTGCCATAAATGACAGTGAGAGGGCTAAAGTACAGCCACCACACAGTGGGGTTAGTTTAACACATTTAACAACTAAGACCCCCATAGTAAACCATCAGAGAATTCCATATCCCCCATATACAAAACCTAATTCCAAAGAAATTGTGAATATAGGTAAAATGCAAATAAAAACATACAGCAGTGATTTATAAATCTATGCTGACCTATATGTAAATTAAAACTGTATAAAAAAGACATTTAGTGTTTTAACTTTGTCAATTTGTCACTGTTTTGGTAAATATTCATTCAGTCTGAAATGAAGGCCTGCAACACATTCCATATTTTTATATTTTTGAAACATTCACACAACATCTTGAACAGGTGATGCTTGGTTATGAAAGAAGCAGCCCAGATAGCAGATTTGATAAGGCCCAAACCTGGACCACATACAGCATTTAGATGCAGCCCACATACCACATGGAGTGATGGGACAGGAGTGGGCCAGATGTGGTTATCAGAACCCGGCCTGTTTACTGCCACTACAGGGCCACATCTCAGCCACCTTTAAACCAGCACTGCCAGAACTGACCCACAACTCAAAACCACCAGTACAACACCAGGTCATTACAACAACTGCCCTGTTGCACGGTGCCATGAGGCTCAGGGAGAGGTGGTGTTTCCCACTCTTGGAGTACCGACTGCAGACTGCTATGGTGTTGATGGGATTTAAACTCATGATTTCCTGATGAAGGAACAAATGTTCAGCCCACTGCACGACTCAGACACTGTTGTTCACAAACCTACATTCAAAATGTTTACTGCACTGTGAAAAAGATTTCTTTCATTTAAAATTAGTGACGTGTTTGACAGAAAGGTTCAAGTTCAGTGAACCTCAGATCAGGTTTGTTGTTTCATGAACACAAAATGTTAAGCAGCCACAAACCATTTTAAACTAAATCTGAATTAAACTGCAGATTAGGATATATAGCAGTGTTCCTAGTGCTGAGACAGATTGTGTTAAATTAACTAAAATGAGCATTTTAACCTGGTGTTTCTCTTTGGCGAAGTAACAAATAAACTGTCACTGTCACGCATGTAACGAACACTCAGGGAGAGTCGGACTCTGGGAGATCACGTGACTTCGGACAATGTCTCACGCACCTGTCAACGATCAAAGTCTCCTGAGTATTGACCTGTTTCACCTGTGCTTTATCATGTGATCTGTTAGCTTAGTATTTAAGCCCGGGCTGTAGGTAGAATCAGTGCGAGGTATTGTTTCCCAGCAAACTTACTGTTTTTTCGACCACGTCTTTTGCCTTGTCCCTTTGGTTCTGTTCCCCTGGTGTTATGATCACCGTTGTGATCCTACTCCGCTTTTTGGTTTTGACCCCTGCCTGTGTATTGACAACGAGCCTGCCTAGCGATAATAAAACCTTTTTCACTCCTTTAATCCGCACGCGTCTGGATACTGCTGATTGGTTACAGTCACAAAAGCTAAATCATTTTAGGCTGGATTTTTACAGTGTACTGTTACAGATACAGCCAAGATCTGAATGTAAATGCTCCCCCACAGTGCTGTTTATCCCTGTTTAAAACCACAAATGAAACTGTAGCTCATGTCAGCTCTGGCAATGTTTCCCAGAATTGGCCCAGAGTTTTGAGACATGTGGGCCACATGAGCATTTTAATATATGGGCCACTTTTGGCTCACATGCAGTTAGCTAGCGCTAACCATGGGCCAGCACTGCCTTGTCTCTGCCAGATGTGGCACACATCTGCATGCTATCTGGGTTATAAGTGCATTCGAGGCCACTTTACCAAAAACGAATCAGCAAAAAATCCAGCAGTATAAAAATAGTGTTGCTCAACCAAGTATTTGTAAGGGTTTTAGGTACTTCACTCTCTACAATACAAAATATCATTAAAAGATTCAGGGACTCATGAGAAATCTCTGTGCATAAAGGAAAGGGATGAAATGAAAATGAAATGAAAAATAAATGAACTTGACCTTCGACCCCCCAGACAGCACCGCATTAAAAACCAGCATGTTTCCGTGGTGGATATCACACATGGGCTCAGGAAAACTTTGAAAACCCATTGTCATTAAACACTGTCCATCACTGCAATTGCAGGTTAAGTCTGTCCTGTGGCTGTCCTGTCCTGTGGGATATAACAGTGGGGTGGAGAACTCCAGTCCTGAAGGGCTGGAGTCCTGCATGGTTTGGTGGTTTTCCTACTCAAACACACCTGAATCACCTGAGAGCAGTTAACTGCCAGGTTTAGTAGGTGTTAAGAACAAATGCTGACACTGGACCCCCACGACCATAGTTGGCTACCCCTGCCATATGTCAACAGTGACTCCAGCCTATCTAAAATGGATTGATGCTCAGTGGAAATGTGTAATGTGGTCTGATGATTCAATCTTTTAGATTGTTTATGGAAATACTGGACGTCGTCTACTCTGGGCCAAAGAAGAAAAGGGTGATCCAGATTGTTACTAGTATAAAGTTCAAAATCCAGGGTCTGTCATGGTGTGGAGGACACATTTTGCAGCAACACATGAAGCCTTTTAGATGATGTCTTTTTGAGGGGCATCCATGCTGATTTCAACTTGATACCACAAAGAAACATTCTGCACACATGGCTGCATCATTAGAGAGTGTGAGTAATGGACTGTCCTGCCTGCAGACCAGAATTATCTCCCATTGAAAATGTTTGTCTAATTAAGCTCAAAGTATGACAATGAAAGCCCTGTATGATGATCCGTCTGAAGACTTAAAAAGTGAAAATTAAAATTAACGTAAAATTGTAAAAAACAATTCACTTTCAAACTAGATCAGTTTATCTTTAGCCTCCAAACAATTAATAAATGCAGTTAAAAGGGAAAGTGGTGCAACACAGTGTTAAACATGTTCCTGTCCCCAGCTTGTTGGAATGTTTTTGAATGAAAATCAAAAACAATATAAAGGAAAAAAGAGCAAACTGATTTTTCTAATCACTAATTTCTGTTTTAATTAGCATTTCATAAAATTTCAATTTCACTTGTGAGTATTGGGTGGATTCATTCAGAGTGGGCATTGGGTGGATTCTTTCAGACCAGGGGCTGAGTGGATTCGATAAAAGCGGGTACTGGGTGGATTCATTCAGAGTGGACACTGCGTGGATTCATTCAGAGCGGACACTGCGTGGATTCATTAAGAGCGGACACTGCGTGGATTCATTCATTCAGAGCGGACACTGCGTGGATTCATTCATTCAGAGCGGACACTGCGTGGATTCATTCATTCAGAGCGGACACTGGGTGGATTCATTCATTCAGAGCGGACACTGCGTGGATTCATTAAGAGCGGACACTGGGTGGATTCATTCAGAGCGGACACTGCGTGGATTCATTCAGAGCGGACACTGGATGGATTCATTGAGAGTGGGCAGTGGGTGGATTCATTCAGAGCGGACACTGGATGGATTCATTGAGAGTGGGCAGTGGGTGGATTCATTCAGAGCGGGCACTGCGTGGATTCATTCAGAGAGGTCACTGGGTGGATTCATTCAGAGTGGGCAGTGGGTGGATTCATTCAGAGAGGTCACTAGGTGGATTCATTCAGAGTGGGCACTGAGTGGATTCCTTCAGAGTGGGCAGTGGGTGGATTCATTCAGAGTGGGCACTGAGTGGATTCATTCAGAGTGGGCACTGAGTGGATTCCTTCAGAGTGGGCACTGAGTGGATTCATTTAGAGCGGGCACTGGGTGGATTCATTCAGAGTGGGCACTGAGTGGATTCCTTGAGAGTGGGCATTGTGTGTGTTCTTTCAGAGCAGGCACGGGGTGGATTCATCCCAAGTGAGCTTTGGTTGGATTTTTAGATCAATTTAATGGAGTTATTTTTGGAGAAACATCTTTGTTTCGTGAAAAGAAAATTATTCCTTTTTATTTTCCAGTAATTTGTACTGAAAGGAGATAAAGACTTGTAAAGATCTCGTTTTGAAGAGGACTTGATTTTTTGGGGTCTTGGTATTAACCCTGTCTTGCTCTCATTTGGTCTTGAAATGTTATTGGACTTGTCTTGGGCTTGACAAAGGTGGCCTTGACTACATCAGTGGTGAGCGAGAGATCCTTCACAGCAGATTGCGGCGAGATTGTGCAGATGATCATTAAAATAATTAAAATTCATGTAAAATAAATGATCATTTTTTTAAATATTGTTTTTATTTAAATAATTAATCATTAATTTAGTATAGTGTCATTGCTTGGAGTGACAGAGGGAAGATAAAATACAGCAAAATGTTTAATAAGATGATAAAGTAGTGACAGTGCAGTTCTTACCAGTAGTGAATGTAGAGGTCAGTAAGATCAGGATACAGAGAGCAGAACTGCAGGACTGCATGACTGACCTACAGACACACACACACACACACACACACACACACACACACAGTTTTTTTTTGTGTATATGCAACAAAATGATGCAGTTTTCATCAGTGATCGTCATCGGGGTTTTAAGGCCTAAACTTTATCAAACTGTTGTAAAACAGTGTCTCAGACATCAGGCTGTGAATTCATAACAATTTCATGTACAACTCCATTTCCAAAAAAGGTGAGATGCTTTGAAAAATGTAAATAAAGAACAAAATGAAACGATGTGCAAATCATTTAAAAACATCTCCTCAGTTCCCAAACGAGTGTTGTTGAAAGGAGAGGGGATGAAACACAGTGGTAAACAGGCCCTCGTTTTTGGAACGTGTTGTTGGCATCAAATTCAAAATGGGCAAATATTTTCAAAAAACAAATTTCTCAGTTTTAACATTTAATATGTTTGTCTTTGTACTATTTTCAATAAAATATACAGTTTAAATGATTTGCACATCAGTGAATTTTGTTTTTATTTACATTTTGCACAGTGTCCCAGCTTTTTTGGAACTGGGGGTGTAGTAACTTCCCGTGAGGGAGCTTTTAGAGGTGGATGTCTGGTTCTTATCACCACCACTGTGAACAGTTCTGACTCTGTAAGTTTCCCTAGAACAGAGCGCTTCACACCAAACCACTCTGAATGACTCTGTTTACATCTTAGTTTTTAATAATGCAGAAATTTTGAAAACCTCCTGTAATTCCCCTTTAAGTGATCATGTTGAGCTGAGAGGTACAGAAGGCTTTAATGGTGGTTGGGGGATGGATAATCATTTCGAACTCAAAGACATTCAGAGAAGATTATATCTGGAATGAAAATATACCATGTATGTACAAAATACACCAATATTCCAATGTATGTCACAACAGACTGATAGAATAACTGCAGGAGCCGCGTTGAGCAGCAGCAGCAGCAGCAACGTGCGAATCTCACTCATGCCATGTGTACAAAGCTCAGCGAGTTCAGTGGGATATTAAACTGGTTACTGGGCACTAAACGAGCCCACAGTGCCGGACCTGCTCAGAGCGGTCAGCTCTGCAGAGGCTACTCGCTGAGTCCACATGAAACAGAGAAATAACGAAGCTCATTATTACTGCTGTGAGCCCTGATGAGCTCAGTCACACTTCATCATCATCATCATCATCATCATCATCATCATCATCATCATCACACAGTGTCTGAGGGAGATCTCTGTAGAAATGCACAATATACTTTTATAATAAACAGCTAGGAAAGACGCAGTCGTGCTTACCATGGGGGTCCACCAGAGGACAGGGGTCCTACACAACTTATTATTTTGATATCCTAAGTCAGAAGATGCTGCACAGCTGAATCAGCGCGCTGAGACTCAGAGCTCATTACTGTAAAGTTTATGTACTCACTGTAATGTTTGTGCTAATTTTTCTAATTCCGCGCCTTAAAAAACTCATCTGTGAAAAGCGGACGTACTGAGCACGCCCGGGTTTTCAGTTAAACAGTCACACCCGAGCGGAACTGCGATGGGTCTGGCTGCAGAGCCGCAGGAGCCGCAGTTTCACTACAGCGGCTTCAGGCGAGTGGAGCGCATGCGCAGTAGGACAGCGTCTCATTCATATTTCATCCAGTGGCTCCTCATTTATAAGGCCTCTGATGTAAACAGCGACTGTTTGTGCTGGGTGTATGTGTTGATATGTATATTAGCATTCAGGAAGAGAGACTGTCGCCAGTATACGAATCAACCATTAACCGGTTAAACCATAAACAAAACACATTACAAAACCATCAGAAACTAAAAGGAACACTCAGTGGTTTTTATGGGTTTTTCAACAGGGATACATTCAAAAACTAAAGTTTGTTTCAGCCTTAAGCTTAATATTATGCTCAGTTTAAGCTGCTTAAGGTAAAGTTTTAATCCTGTACATGTAATGTAAGCTCTCATATTAAGGGTAGGTTATTGAGCTGCATGTCTACATAACCCATTAGTTTACCCAGAGACACATCAGCTGTAGTTGGTGTAATATTTACCCTGTGAATCTCTATATGTGTTCAAACCAGAGTCTGTTCCAGCCTAAAGCTCAAAATATAACGTTAACCCAACACAATTGATACTGAATTTTACTGGCCTGAACCTGCTGGAGTGAAACTGTGGCTCTGCTGCTCTGAAGACAGACATTATTAAGCGGATACTATACCATAATGATAGTATAGCATTATTATGTTATAATAATTACATATTATTATAACATACAACAACAGTCAAGGGTGTACCTACACATTAAACAAATCATAATCAATATATAATTCAAAAGTCCTTTTTATATATTTTAGAATAGTACCATATTCCTTAACCTCACGGAGGAAATATGTAAAGTTTGGCTGATTTTCAAACCATCTGTTTTTATGTAAATGATATTTACTCATAATAATAAAGTACTGTACAAAAAGAAACACTTTAATATCCTTAGAAAAATGAATAATAACACCTGACTCATCCAGTGAGATACAGTGTCCAGCCTTTCTTCTCACAGCATTTTCCACATCTCTCCAAAACACTTCAGTGTCAGTACATTGATAAACAGATGGATGATGTTTCCTTTTCTAAACCACAGAAGGTACAGAAATATTAATCATTCTAAATCTCCATAAAACACTTTAACAGGGGATGTGCTGTGTAAATATTACTTTATTATACATACAATATTCATTACGAACTGTCCATGTTTTATTCCAATTTATACTCTCAAATCAAAGACCAATAAGATTGTTTATTAATACTTTGATTTGATATGACTTTCCTAATATATTTATATGTACATTTATATTTAAGGATATCAGTTTCCCCAATAAAGAGATCATTCCCTGTGATGTCCATACCACTGTTTAATGAGCCCTTAAGAAGCTGAACCATTTGTTGTGGTGTAGCATCAAAAACTGTAGCAAATTCTTTGGTTGTGACTCCAAATTTATCAAAATCATTATGTATCAACAGAAAGCCATCAGCATTTAAAAGTATTTTCACTAATATAAAATTGTTTTCAAACCATTTTTAAGAAAGAGAGAGATTTAATATTGAAATGAATATTTCTGTTATTGCAAATAATCCCTTTGTGGGGGGGGGGGTATGGTCATAATCCAGTGTCCGAGCAGAGCCTGTTTATTAGCCACTTCTGGAACAGACCCTCAGAGCTGACATGAGCTACATGACAGTCATTTATGTTTTAAGCAGAGATTAAAAGTTTCCTATCATGTTGTTTGTTAAAGTTCTTTGTGTTTCCAGCTCAGTATCTGATTAATATAATCAGATATAATCAGAGATGATTTGTGGTGCTCGTTTTATAGTACAGGATTAATTTAATCTAAGCTTGTCTATGGCTCTTCTTATAGCACAGGATTAGTATAATCTGAGACTGTTTGTACGTCTCATTTTAAACAGAGTAAAAGGCACCTGGATCATTACTGATTTGGGGCGCACAGTTAGTACTGAGTAAATGACTGACATGGTGCATTTAGATGGGATTAAAATCTCTGAGAAACACCTACAAAATGACTCAGTGGCTTTGGAAATGATGAAGAACACACGTCTCACAGTCAGGAGAAACAGAGCAGAAAAAGAAACCTACACTCATACAAGAAGCGTTTATTTATGAATAGTGTATAAATAAATAAATCTGGATGATTCCAGCAAATGTATTTTGTGTGCTTCCTGTCCAGAGTGTATCCTGCCTTCCGCCCAATGACAGCTAGGATAGGCTCCAGCACCCCACCGTGACCCAGAAGGATAAGCGGTTTAGATGATGTGTGTGTGTATTTTGTGTGCTCAGTACTGGTGTAAGTGAATTTAATGCACACAGAGCAGCACTGCGTTGTTGTCACAGGTCGCTTTTAGGTCAACATTAATGTGTTGAAAGAAAAGACGTGCAGCACTGAGGAATTTAACCACTACACACCATCAGAAGACACAGAGCACGATGGAGTCGTTTTTAATGCTGATAACAGCTCCAAGTTCTTAAACAAATTACTCTATAAAATTTACTCCATAGAGTTTTGTCTCAGTGTGTCAGTCATCCCTTCTATAAAAGGCCTCAACTACTTTGCCCCAAACCCCCCACACACCCAAGTATTGACTTGGGACTTGACTTGAGACTTGAGACTCGCCTGTACTGACTTGAGACTTGACTCAAGACTTGCCTGTATTGACTAGGGACTCAACTCAAGACTCGGCCGTATTGACTTGGGACTCAACTTAAGATTCTCCTGTATTGACTAGGGACTTGACTCAAGACTCACCTGTATTGACTTGGGACTCAACTTGGGACTTAACTCGAGACTCAGCTGTTTTGACTTGGGATTCAACATAAGACTCTCCTGTATTGACTAGGGACTTGACTCAAGACTCGCCTGTATTAACTTGACTTCAGACTCTATTGACTAGGGACTCGACTTGAGAATTGCTTGTACTAACTAGGGACTTGAAATGAGACTCGAGAGTCTTGACTCAGGGCTCGAGTGTCAAGACTTGAGACTTAGGTGTTAGTTGCAACTTAGCGTCTTGTTCCCACCTCTGCCCTGTTTTATTAACTATATACAACAGGTTCTCCATCATGAAGAAGAACTACTTAACATGAAGCATTAAAGCATTCAGCTGGTTTTCTGTGTAACCACTGTACAAACTAAAGAGCCCTTGAAGAAGCCCTTTTTTAAAGAATGTGGTGGTAGGATGGTATGAAGGATTCCTATGTGGGGGTAGGATGGTATGAAGGATTCCTATGTGGTGGTAGGATGGTATGAAGGATTCCTATGTGGGGGTAGGATGGTATGAAGGATTCCTATGTGGGGGTAGGATGGTATGAAGGATTCCTATGTGGGGGTAGGATGGTATGAAGGATTCCTATGTGGGGGTAGGATGGTATGAAGGATTCCTATGTGGGGGTAGGATGGTATGAAGGATTCCTATGTGGTGGTAGGATGGTATGAAGGATTCCTGTGTGGTGGTAGGATGGTATGAAGGATTCCTATGTGGGGGTAGGATGGTATGAAGGATTCCTATGTGGTGGTAGGATGGTATGAAGGATTCCTATGTGGTGGTAGGATGGTATGAAGGATTCCTATGTGGTGGTAGGATGGTATGAAGGATTCCTATGTGGTGGTAGGATGGTATGAAGGATTCCTATCATGATACTGGTTTACTACATTGTGGCGTCGTCAGAGAAACTCAAGACGTGGAACACACAGCGTTTCAAACTGTGCTCTTCTGTTCTCACTCAGTGCTCTCTGACTGGCTGGGGGGCAGAGTAGGTCACTCCATCCATACCTCTCACAGATATAGTAGATACTAAACCCCACCACCCAGACCCACAGCACATTAACACACCTGCAACACACTTACACACACCCAAACCCACAATGACAACTATTTACATTAGTAAGTCTTATGACATAAATCATCAGAAACCAACAAAAGAATTCTGGAAATAAAAATATTTATTGTTAAGAACGTCTGTTTCTGTTGTGATATCAGTCGGTAAAGCTCTGCTGAGGCTGTTTGAGTTTGTTTTGACAGTACAAAGTATCAGCGGATTATTTATCAGAACACATTAGAATCTGTAATTCTACAAATCCAGCATTGTGACAGAAGCTTCACATCAGTCCAGTCTCAGAGTCTGCTGTACTGAGTCTGTGTGTGATCTGGTCTTTAGGCTCCTGAGGAGAGTGTGGAGCTGTTGAAGGCTTATAGTTGTGCGTCATAAACTGACCTATAATGACTTTCCCAGAAGATCTGGAGCCTCACAGCTCGGCGATGGAGGATGGTACTGGTAAAAAAAATGGCAGGGAAGTAGAGCTGTTTCTCAGCCCTCTTGTTAAGGGGAAGGTTGGATTAGACCTTAAACTTTCCGCTGGGGTAGAGCAGGTTCTGGTCTTCATAGCCACCGGAGAGATGAAGATATTACCATGAAGTTCATCATGAATGTAATAAACTGTAATGTCTGCACGTCAGTTTGACTCCACATTTTATTAATCTCTGTTATTAGGATGAGGAGGAGTCTGACTCCTCAGATGATGATGATGATGACGATGAGGCGATGGAGGAGGAGCAGGAGGAAGTGGATTAGAATTTCTGTCTGGAGCTGATGAAGGTTCTGCAGGGACAGAACGCCCTGGTATGAATGAATTAACAAAATCTCATTTCCAGACTGATCTGACTGTTATTTGAGTCATTTCTGGCTCGTTGGAGGTTATGAAAGCTAAGCAGTATGATGGGGCAGTTTCAGAAATTATAGACATCAAGGGTAGAAAACCCTTCCGTTTGACAAGGCCTTATTTTCAGTATGAAAAACCCTTTGGGTAGATTGGAAATGTTGGGGAAAGAGTTAATCAGCAGTTTCGGTAAAGGTGAGGTGCACTGGGGAACGGATGGTGTTTTTACAGTTTCCCACAAGGATTGTAAAATTACAGTGATTCAGTCATTGTGAAGGAATAATAGAGTAAAAAAAAATACAGTTTGAACTTATTGACCCAAATCTAGTCGACCAGCCAAGACAGGTTTGATGTTCTTTAGTTTTAGCACTGGAGCTACCAGGCTAATGTAGCTAACCAGTACAATGGATTAAATAACCTCACACAACTAAAACAGTGGTAGCAGTGAGAATGAAATAAGAGCGATCAGCAGAGCCACAAACATCTTCAGGTTATTGATTTTCTGGTTACCTGGTTTGGTCATCAGTCAGTCATCTTGACCACGGGCAAGGACACTCCTGTGAGAAGACTGGGCACAGGATGGTGCTAGTGTTTGTGCTAATAATGTTAGTGCTAGCCAATCTAACGAATTAATTTTGCTCTAGCACTTTACGCTTTACAAAGTGATAATCTAAGCACTGGCAGAGAATACCACTAGTTTGTACTCTGCTGCTTTTATTTGTGATGTAATAGTGCCCAGTGGCTTTATCTTCAGCTGGAAGAGTAAAGGATTTGTGAAATTGTGTTTGTGTAAGTGTAAAGGCTGTTGCACACCTAACACAAGGCAAATAAATGACTTGAAAATGTTAAATGGACATACAGTGACACAGTTCGGCTACTTTTCATGTTGAAAAAGTGTAAGTAGAGTGGAGAGCTGCACTGCTTCATTCAGGAGCTGAAACTCTGAGACCCTCCACATGCAGCTCGATGTCCGTAGTCCAGTTTGAGTCTCATTTCATTTAAGCTGCTTTTGGAGATGCTAACACCATCCGTGACAAAGCAGAGGAAATACTAATCATTTTGGGAGTTCTCAAAGTTCCAGTTGTTAGTAGTCGGCCGATTCATATATATATATATATATATATATATATATATATATAATATATATATATATATATATATATATTATAGTAGGTGTATGGTAACAGAAGTACATGGTTATATAATCTACATAAACCTAATGTGGCTGAAATGTTGCTCTGTGTTTGGATCTTTGATGTATTTTTGGTTTGAACACTGTTAGAAATAAAGGTTCTGTGCAGGTATAATGTATATAAAATATGAATATATATAAAATATATTTTGAAAAAATGGTTGGCTAATTGAAAATATCTAAATTATTATGATTATGTTTTGTACATATGTCAGGGACCCAAAACAACAGGAAAGTTAAGTATTTTTCTCTTTCTCTTCCAGTGTCTGCAGCATGTAGAGTGCAAGAACAAAGCTGTGCATGAGAGAACAGTGAAGGCTCTGGAGCTCTGCCAGTACCTGGTCAAAGCCATCCACACACAGGTACAGAATCACCACTGTCCCCTCACAGCAAACCTCACTGTCCAAATGACCACAGTCCACTTTGTTTTACTCAAGTGTAACTGACTGTAGCCCCAAATGCTGAACTATGACGGTTTTTAAATCAGGTTTTTCGAGGTGGTAGAGCTGAAAATGTCTTATTCTGAGCAGAAGGTGGAGGTAAATCTGGATCCTCTCTGGGATGTTCGGAGGTCCATGAACGCTGATGGGAGCC
This sequence comes from Colossoma macropomum, assembly GCF_904425465.1. NCBI lineage: Eukaryota > Metazoa > Chordata > Actinopteri > Characiformes > Serrasalmidae > Colossoma > Colossoma macropomum. The sequence goes on along the minus strand of NW_023494806.1, from coordinate 29,962,367 downwards.
TGCAGAAGGCTGGACAGCTGGAGGACACATACTGGAGCGCCATGAGGCTCTTCGGCATTCAGTGAGTTACATACACTTGATGCAGAGCCAAGTAGGATCTAACCAACTGAGCGAACTAAAGAAAAAAATTTGATAGGTCAGCACTGAACAACATGGGAGAAACACCCTGAGGAACCTCTCCATCTCTGGCTAACTGTCTGCACTGTGTGTCCACAGCTGTGTCGTCTCAAACTGATGACGTTTAATTAGCCCGTGAGTGTGATGTTTTTATTTATACATCCCTGTTATTATTTACACTGGTTAAAATTTGGAAATGTTTGATTGTTCGATTTTTTATTATTAGGTCTAAGTTAATCTTTTTTCAACTTTTGCTTTTATGACTTCAAGTGACATTACCGGCCCGCTGCAAACTACTGCCTCCTCCTGAGTTCAGACCCGCAGACCACTAGAGAGTGCTTCACGGACCACTGGCGGTCCGTGGCCCACAGATTGAGAAACACTGCTTCAATGTGATCTAAAAGCGACTAGCTTAGCCTCTCCGTGGGCATTACTTAGTTCACTTTCAACAGTACTGAGCGTGATCGAGTTAGATTAAACTAAAAAAATGAAGCTTGAACTGAAACAACAGTACAGTGGAGATGCAGTGAGGACGTCTCTATAAGACAAGAAACGCACACATTAACGCTGTTTCTCTCTCATTAGCTCTCAGTAAGACAATGTCCAGCATGACACCGGCTTTTTACATGTGCATCAATGGAGTTGATTCCGAGAGTCAATTCCACACATTTTTAGGGTTTCCAAACATCAGTATACAGAAAAGAAGATGTACGATTGATGGTGACATTAACTGAATGTGCTCCCTCCTGAGTGAAACTCCAACATCTCAGATTAATGATGTATTATTTAACCTTCAAAATTCACACACTTGTTCTGAAAATATCAGGCCACAAGTTCTGCTCTTAAATTATTAAACACAGTGACATACTTCAAATCATCTCAACACTCCCATCCTGCTTTAGACTCCTTACACTGTTTTCCTGTTATTTTTGCGTTTGTCACACTTCTGTGTCTCGACTTGAAGAATTCTTTTGCTTTCCAGATGTGCATTTGCCTCTGCTTGGCTTCATCCTGTCCAGCACTCAGAGCTTCTTTCCCATGTTTAAGCTTCTTCAGCCCCTTTTCTCTCTCTATCACCATTCATTTTTATCAAGGTGTACCACTGATGAACATCGGTGCAGACAGATAATGAATTATTGGTTACTTTTATGATCACATTAATTTAATAAATAAATTATTAATTTATTTATTATTACACTTGACATCTGTTTTATATCTTTTGTGTTATATTCGATCTACAAGAATAAATAGAAACTGTACACTGTTAATAAATTATAACCAAAGGTAGAATTTATGATTATCCTTGTGGTTAGTGTTTCAGAAGTGAGTGCTGTCAAAAATGTTTAGACAAACATTACGAGGTCAAGCGGCTTGGAAGAGCTGAGCTACATAGTGAAAATGGACAGTATTGATTAATTTGAACAGGAGGAGTCTCGACTTCAGGACAGGAATAGCAGAAATACGGACTGCAGCATCTGACCACTTGAAACATGCACCTGGAAGAATAAGGCTGGAATACTGTCAGCAATCCCTCGTCTGGCCACCAGAGGTCATTCTCCCCCAAGTACTAACTCTTTCATAATGACAACCTATTACTCCACCTGATCCTCATTCCCATTAAGGCAGCCCTGCTACTCGAGCCTCTCAGCTGCACCTTATTGTGGGTTGAACTATTTTTGCCTGCCTTTTGCCTTTGCCCTCTGGATACTGGTGCCTTGGTTTTTTGGACTGCTTTTTGTTTTTTGTCTATGACTTCACCCATCGGCTCACCCTGTATTAATAGACTGTTTAGACTTGCACATGCATCCCTCTCAAGTTCCTGAGACTCAGTTGTTACAGGTACAGTCATTACCCCTTTAAGTAAGGCTTATTATGTAGTCTTTAATCTTAAAACTAATTCAGTAACTACAGTGAATTATTAGGTAACTGCTATTGCTTTTGGTTACACCTGATATTTATTTAAAAGAACGATTACACAGTTTTCATGGTGTAAAGATGCAAGAAGACTAGATTTCAGTGTTTAGGGGTGTCTAAAAGGGGACGTCAGAAAGACATCTTAAAAACTGTCACTCTGCACCCTCTGAAGACGACATTTAGGCAATCAGGTAAGACCTAATAAAGATGTTATCTTAACATGTTTCTGCTCACTGGGATCCAGGCGGGGCCCTGGTGAGTCAGGTCCAACATTACCCACAGGTGGACCCCTCTGACTGTACTCAAGCTCTTTATTAAAGTATCTGTACTTTATTTTAAGTTTTTCCATTTGTTGATGCTTTTACTTTCCTTTTATTTAAATTTGACAGTAAGTACTTTCCCAGATGGCAAATAGATCTTCCCCAGATTTTCCACATTGATTCATTATCAGAGGTTGAGGTTGAATCAGCAATAAACTGTCACTGAAAGTCAGCAGCTCCTCACACTGACCACACTGACCACACTGACACTGAATAGTTCTTACGTTTATTATTGTTCAACTGGTTAAAAACACAGCTTGAGTTCTTGCTTTTATTTTTCAGATCACCTGAGGAGAGAGGAGGTCTGGAGGAGTGAGAGTCACCTGGTATTTATGAATCACTGACAGTTTTAGTTTAAGACTGTTTTACAGTATTGAAATGACATTTCAAAGCATTTCCTGTTTTTTTAATTAACCTGAATAAAGAAACTAATGGAGAGTTGTGTGGTTTGTTTAGGCCAGTTGGGTATTTGGTGTAAATAAATCAGGATGGCTTTGATCTCCTCAGGGTAGAAGAATGATGGAGGCAGTGCTGGTGCTCTGCTGAACTTTCAACAACATTAAGTGTGGTTCTGTATTAATTCAGTGTTCAAAAGTGATTAAGAATCAACAATAGAACATTGATTTAGTGACGTTACACTGATGCTTCAACACTGATCAACCATGGATTCAGTGGCTTTGTATGTGCGTTGGTTCGATATCTCGAGTAATAATATTGTAGTATAAATACAGCACTTTCACTTTTACTGTTATTTTAAGTTATTTTAAGACCGTGTCTGTCACTGTAGTTCTGGATGTGTGTGCTGTGTCCATCACTGACTGTTTGAAATACACTTTTATTCTTTTACAAATTTCACTTTACTTTAGGGACCCCCCCCCACCCCCCCCGCTATTTTCTCCCCAATTTAGTCGTCTCTAATTCCACCCAGTAGTTAGGACTCCCCCAGTCACACGGTACCACCAGAGGCGACCACAGGCTTTTCTCTGAGACCTGTGAAGTTCTTTTTGAACTGCCGCCCACACAAGATTCGTCAGTGGAATATCAGACCGCGGGCTTAAAGCATTGTATGGAACCATTTATTCCATTATGGAAGAAAAACAGACAAACTGTTTATATGTGTGTTGTAGGTGTGATGTCTTCAGACACAGCAGCAGCTTTTCCTACAGGAGGATCAGCCAGAGTGAACAGTGAGTAGATTTATGTTGTAGTTTGTGGAGAAGCTGAGTGACTCTGTCTGCTGTATTCAACTGTTTCAGGATCACTTTAATGTCTGAGAGTTGTTGGTGTTAAAGATTCTAAATGTCTCTGAGTTTAAACTCTAGATCAGACAGTCTGATCTGATCTGTCTGATTGATAGAGGTGTTCTGGCTGTTTGGGGTCTCAGACTCTCTGGAAAAGGCGGTTCGTTCACGTCCTGTTTCCACAATCTAAAGCAGTTCATCTACACAAAGCAGCTCAGCGCTGCGTTAAACACATGAAGAGCTACACAGCAGTTTGACTTCGCCGTTTGTGATGATCAGTGGAGGCTGCATGTGTTTCTTCTTCAGTATGTTTGTATGGTCTGAGTTTTTAAGTCACTGATTTGCTGCTCTAATGAAACATTTACCGTTACACAAAGAGAGAAAGTCGTCGATCGATTAGAGCGGCTGGAATCTAGTGGTGCTGACCAGTCAGTGATTCTGGGGTTTTAAATTTGTTGTTTAAAGTGTTTGAAAGCGTTTGAATGAGCTCGGTAAAGTTAAGGTCGGTAAAGTTAGGTTGATATTCTGTATTCGCGTTTCGCCCCTCTTATCGCTCACAAACAACGTCTTAAAATTCCTGAAATAACATTTTCTAAATCGGGATAAAACAGACGACAAACTACAATCTTTATATTTCGCCTAAGTACTCCATCTTTCCACTTCGCCAAGTAGATATGATGAAAATAGGCGGAATCGCTGCGGTGGTCGCGTAACACGGTAAGGGACCGTCTGTAAAGTCCGGGTACTGCTTACAAACGTAAAACATCCACCTGCATGAGCAGCTTGTTGGTGTTGTTTTATAAAGACCTGAAACCCACTGAAATACAAAGATGATGTGGAAATCAGTACCGGGCATTAACAAGCATACACTTTTAGCAAGTTAGGCAGTCTAAAGGCGTATGCAGTGGACCTACAAATTGAACTGAGACACACTGAACAAACCTACTGCAAAATAAAATAACTTGTACTTAATTAAACAACATAATACAAATAACATACGAGCGTTGGTTTGAGACACGCCTGACAAACATACTACAACCTTTAGTTTGGTAAAATGTGCCTCGACTGAATTTTAATGAATTTTTTCTAGAAATAAATTACCGCAGTGTCACATCCATATGACATAGAGATATTAATAGTTGGTCTCTGGAGTGGCTGCTGCATTGTTTCACTGACTTTTGTTTTTAAGAGATTTTCAGACAATTATTATTATGCTAAAATTTTAAAATGTTTGAATTTGCTGGTACTGTTATCACACACTTTCTTCTGTTTGGCTATTTATATAAAATGTGGAACTTGTAAAAGTCGCTCCATGCAGACGGCTTTGGAATGATACCAGGTGCTGTTCCTGATGAGGAAACAACAGGGAAATGTGAAACGTGTGAAACGGATGTGTAAGAAAAGTAGTTCAGGAAGATAAATGTACTGCGAAGTAAGTATTTTTAAAGTAGAAACATTGCAACAAATAATTTTAATTTTTAATGTATTGTTAGTTTAGTGTTGTGTAAGTTATAGTCAGCTGGTCAGCAGTTCAAACCCCAGAATATATTTATTTTAATTCTGCGCATCTTTGAATGAAATGATGGCAGTTTGTACTTAATGTAGAATGGACTTAATGTAGTTTGTATTTAATGTAGACTGGATACACGTTTGTCAGTTTTATTTCTTAGTTTTTTAAAGATGAATATAATTTTTTGTCACATGGATTTGCCTCAGCAACACTTCATTCAAGAAATAATAATGACAATCAGACTACTGTGTGTTGTTCATGTGCGACAAATGATTTGTTCCAGAAAAAAATAATTCTGCCACAATATGCTAATAAGGTTGTAGTTTGCTTGAGAAAGGTTTTTCAGGAAAATTCTAGGTCATGTATATTGAATATTCTAGTAGGACTGCAAAACATGTCAAAGTTAAAATGTATTGCCTAAAATTAAAATGCCCACAGCGCAGCTTTGCGTAACATGCTCCTACAACTCCTTTTATATATTGCATGTTTTCCAAACCAAAGGTTTATGAGATGTGCGTAAGCACACTAAAGGTGATAGTACATCTGTAGATCTGTATGTCAACAGTTTGTCAGAATAGTCAAAATTATTAGAAATTAAACAATTAAAAATATTAAAATCTTTTATAGGTTTGCGTTATGTGTTAAAACAAATGGATGCTGCGCTACTGTACATGCACCGACCCCCTTTATTAGGGACAATCTGACTCTCATAGTCATCAGAGGAAGGTGTCAGTACATCAGCAAGCAGGCACAAACTAGGCAAATTTACAATCAGAATCCAACAAAGCAGAAGAACGGTTAAAACAAGAGACATTGCAGAACAAGAACATGGTTAAGAAATGCACTCAGAAAGCTGCAACACTTTGCAAGGCAAGAGAGTCTTTACATTTAAAACCATTTGTCTTGGCTGTAGCATATTTTGGCTTGTAAAAACACAATAAAACATTCAAATTAATACAAACAAGCATTACAGTCAGTGCAGTAAAATGTAATAAGCATTTCTTATGTTTTTAAAAGTACCTGAGATATTGTGAGTTTAGTTCCCAAATTCTCCTTAATGTCCTGAGCCATGACACGGATTGGTTCAAATCCAACAACCAGCACTCCTGATTTAATGAAAGACTAATTAATGAAACCGGCTGGTGGATGAAAACTACAATTATTACAGGATGTCCACAAGGGTTTAGAAACCCCAAGAGGGTTTGGAATGTTTGGAAATTTGTATTCATCCTAATATTTATGTTTTTCAAAACATTCTTAATTGCTTACTGACCAATTAAATAGCTTTTAAAATATATTTTTCTCAAGTGCCTAAAACATTAAATCAATACTGTTTGTTTGTTATTCAGTCTTAGAAATGGGCCACAAGTGTGTGTGGTAATAAGTGAGTGGAGTCAGAGCCGGAGCGGGCCGGTCCCAAACAAGAGTACACTACATAAAGTGAGGCTCCCAAAGTCCAAAACTTTGGGTGAATCTGGACCACAGGATTGGCAGTTTGGACAGGCTTGAGGAGCTGGTCAGTGGTGGAGGCTGGCTGAGCAGGACACTAGAACCCCTGGTGGAACAGGAGAGTGGAGTGACACCAAAAAGTTCACAAGCCTGAAGCTCGATTATTTCCAACCCCATTTCCAAAAAAGTTGGGACGCTGTACAAAATGTAAATAAAACAAAATGCAATGATGTGCAAATCATTTAAACTCAATATTTAATTGACAGTAGTACAAAGATAACATATCAAATGTTGAAACTGAGAAATGTTTTTGTTTTTTGAAAAGTATTTGCCCATTTTGAACATGTTTCAAAAAAGTTGGGACAGAGACGACAAAAGGCTGGTAAAGTTGTGAAATGTTAAAAAAACAAAGCTCGTGTTTGATTGGCATCAGGTCAGTAACATGATTGGGTATAAAGAGCATCTCAGAGAGGCGGAGTCTTTCAGAAGTAAAGATGAGGAGGGGTCTTTCATCACTCTGTGAAAGACTGCACAAATAGTGCAACAATTCAATTCATAACATTTCTTGACATAAAATAACAAAGAACTGTTGCTTTTCATCATCTACGGTATGTAATATCATTAAAAGATGAAAGAAATCTCTGTATGTAAGGGTCAAGGCCAAAAAACAGTATTTGCTGGCTGTGATTTTTGGGCCCTCAGGTGGCACTGCATTAAAAACAGACATAATTCTGTAGTGGAAGTCACTGCATGGGCTCAGAAACACTTCTGAAAACCACTGTCTGTGAAAACAGTTCATCACTGCATCCACAAATGCTAAAACCTAAAACTCTAAAACACAAAGAAGAAACCGTATATAAACAGGATCATAAATGCTGCCACCTTCTCTGGGCCCAGTCTCATTTAAAATGGACTGAGGGGAAGTGGAAAAGTGTCCTGTGGTCCAATGAATCGAAATTTGAAATTCTTTCCCAACTTTTTTGGAAATGGGATGTTCAAAAATACTCAACTCTACACCTAAAAAACTACCACCTAGCAGGGTTGTAGTTCCACCACACCTGACTCTAGTATTTAGATGCTATTAAAGACGCTGATCAAGTGTTTGTTCTAAAGTGACATCAGGACTGGAACTATGCACAGATTGTCACAAGCAGGGTTGGGCAGCCATGTAAGATGGAAATGATTCTCTGGTGGCCATAAAAATGTAGAGGTACTTTTTAAACCTAAAGTTATAGGGGGGTAATTGATGTGTCTTAATGAATTAAAAGTGATTTTAGCTCAGTATGTCCAATAGGTGAATAGGAATCTTTAAGAAGAATAATTTAAATTGCCCCCCCCCCCCACACCCCCACACACACACACACATTTTCTAAGCTGTTTATCCTTCTGGGTCATGGGGGGGAGGGGAGCCTATCCCAGCAGTCATTTGGCGAAAGGCAGAAAACACCCTGGACAGGTCGCAAGTCCATTGCAGGAATTTAAAATCCAATCAAAGAATAAATTTAGTAAACTAAAGATTGAAATAGGTTTGTGACATGTTCACTGCAAATCAGTGTACACTACAATTGTATCACAGTATCAATTTATTTCAAGAAAAAATTCATTAAAATTCAGTCGAGGCATATTTTACCAAACTAAAGGTTGTAGTATGTTTGTCAGCTGTGTCTCTCTACACTACAAGTGATTTTAGATCTGTAAGTCATATAGCTGTGACACAATAGCAATTTATTTCTATAAAAAAATCATTAAAATTCATTTGAGGCATATTTTACTAAACTAAAGGTTGTAGTATGTTTGTCAGGCGTGTCTCAAACCAAAGCTCGTATGTTATTTGTATTATGTTGTTTAATTAAGTACAAGTTATTTTATTTTGCAGTAGGTTTGTTCAGTGTGTCTCAGTTCAATTTGTAGGTCCACTGCATACGCCTTTAGACTGCCTAACTTGCTAAAAGTGTATACTTAATGTCAGGTATTGATTTTCATATCATCTTTGTATTTCAGTAGGTTTCAGGTCTTTATAAACAACACCAGCAAGCTGCTCATGTATGTGGATGTTTTACGTTTTTAATCAGTACCCGCACTTTACAGACGGTCCCTTACCGTGTTACGCGACCACTGCAGTGATTCCGCCTATTTTCATCATATCTACTCGGCGAAGTGCAAAAGATCGAGTACTTTGACGAAATATAAAGATTGTAGTTTGTTGTCTGTTTTATCCCGATTTAGAAAATGTTATTTCAGGAATTTGATATCCAATATCAACCTAACTTTACCGAGCTTATCAACCTAACTTTACCGAGCTCTTCGGTAAAGCCGTTCTTTAAGTCCTCTGTGCATTTAATCACATCACTGTTCCACTCAGAGAACCTGAGATATTAAAACAGCCAGTTTACATTTTAAATTTAAAACTTACAATAATATTAAGTGGACTTTGAGGACCTGCTCTGAGTGACCACATGGTGGCTGTTAGTCAAAGGAAAGTATATGACAATATAAGTAAAGCTTCTTTTGGGCGAAAATGAATGGATGTGAATGGGAGGAACGAGGGATGAGAAACTGAGACATAGAGGAGTGCGGGTCAGTGTGGCTGTGCAGTACAGTTTGAGGACCTGCCCTGAGTGACCACATGCAGTTTGGTGGCTGTCGGGCAAAGAAAATAATGGAGCTTCTGTGGGGGAGCAGAATGAATGGGAGTCTATGGGAGAAACGAGGGATGAGAAAAAAAAAACAGACAAACAGATGAGTGTGTAAGGGGTTGGAAATCTTAATAGAGATGAATCAACACCCTTATACATTGTTTTGTTTGTTATTCATATTGGGTTTTAAAATGTTGAGGTGATTTCTTTTTTGTGTGTTTCCTTTTCATTCTTTTCCTTTGTTTGGGTTTCTTAATGAACTTCATGTCTTTTAAAAACAGATCAGCTTAAGTAAAGGGGTACTAACTGGGTTAACGGCCTTAGACCAGCAGGGGGCGCTCCAGACTAAGAGGACGGCTGGTTTGCATAAAAACGGTGTTGAAGTAATACTTTAAACGCCAGAGACGCACATCAAAGCGTCTGTGTCCGCTCTCTCTTTTATTGAGGTATGGAAACGTTGTTTTATCTGTTACTGCCTTGTTTTACTTTAATGTTTTATCTGTTACTGCCTTGTTTTACTTTAATGTTTTATCTGTTTCTGCCTTGTTTTACTTTAATGTTTTATCTGTTTCTGCCTTGTTTTACTTTAATGTTTTATCTGTTACTGCCTTGTTTTACTTTAATGTTTTATCTGTTTCTGCCTTGTTTTACTTTAATATTTTATCTGTTTCTGCCTTGTTTTACTTTAATGTTTTATCTGTTACTGCCTTGTTTTACTTTAATGTTTTATCTGTTTCTGCCTTGTTTTACTTTAATGTTTTATCTGTTTCTGCCTTGTTTTACTAGTCTAAGAATGTATTTTATGAGTCTGGTGTTTTATGCAGTTTTGTCATCGTGTCAGCTCACGGAGCTGCGGTAGTGCCGCGCTGCTAACATTAGCTTTCAGCACCAGCCCAACTGAGCTGCTGTGGTGCTTTACAGGGCTTCTCTGTGAAGGAAAGCTTTGCTGTTTGTGTTTGAGTTTAAGTGAAAATGCGCTGATTCTGATTGAATTACTGTCGTGTTGATGCCGAGGAGCTGAATTGAGTTGAGAAGCGCTTTAACTGCATTTGCACTTTAAACTGGTTTTAATATCCCTTTTACGCTGAAGCTGTGAAAGTTTATTATGATTTACATGTGTTTCAGGGTTTTTATCACATTGGTGTCTATTTACCGCTTTGGTTTTCTTCTTTTCTTTATTTTCCTTTCTTATATGTACTTATAAGCTCTGAGTTAAGCAAGGTTGGTTTATTAATTTAATTTTTCTTTTATATCTATTCTGAGTTTGGGTATTTCAAATTGATTTGTCTTTAGGCTTGTTTCATTGAGAACTTTGTTCGTTCATTTACTATTTCATGAGTGATTAATTGGGTTATTTTGTGAATTAGTCGTCTTTATTTCGAGTATTTAAATTGTTGTTATGTTTTTTTGTATTTTTGTATGAATAAATTTGAACGCCAGAGGTTTGCACACCAAAACGTTTGTGTCTGTTCTCTCTTTTAATAAGGGAGCCGGGCTTTGTACCGCGCACCGGGTTTCCCCAGGCCTGGGCCCGGTAACAAGTGCAGGTCAGAACAACACTGAATTCATGCTCGGGGGTCTCTGAGATAGTAAATGTGGAGCAGAGTATTTCGGTGGAGCAGAAGTACAGCAGCAGCTAGACCTGCAACTCTTCATCCTATGGAAATTCATAAATTAACAAAACCGTCCAATAAGCTGTTTACAAAGCACAACATTCCCAATTAGACTGAACATTCTGGAGTTGGAGCAGTGTCGAGATCTAGAAAACTGCAGAGTGAGTTAGTGCACAAAAAAAAATAAATAAATAAATAAATAAATAATAATAATAATAATAAGAATAAGAATATAATAATAGTGTTCTGTGTTGCTTTGCTAATTATTGTTATTTCTATTTTTATTCTTGTTATTGGTATTATAGATGATCGTGATAGTAGTTTTGGTTGGTTTAGCTGAAAGTTAACTGTTTTATTCACATTGTTAAACTGTTACTGTCAGATTTACTCTCTCTCACTCTATCAGAAAAGAAAGTAAGACACTGTCACTGGGCCAGTACCAGTCTGGTCACTGGGGCAGTACCAGTCTGGTCACTGGACCAGCACCTGCACAAAAAATATACCGGCACAGCAGCTTTTCTCTGACTGTACATGACGTGAGTTTGAACTTACAGATAAACGAAAGATGAAACAGATGAATCACAGAACGGTCTGTGAAGTCTGTGTGAGCTCATTTCACTACTTGTATGAGAAATACAGGACCTTATTCCCGTCAGTAACACTTTTAATGCTGATTTACGGAACATTAGAACCCAGTTTATATATCTGGAATGAGTCAGATATATGAACTGTTTCTGTCTCTTCTCCTCCTGATGATGATCAGATCTGCATCTCTGATGTGTTTAATAATATCACTCTTAAAGCTGTGAGTGTGGAAGGAGTCAGATATATAATCTGTTTCTGTCTCTTCAGTCAGGACTGATCTGTAACGCCTGAAGGAGCTCTCAGCTCAGAGCTACAAGAGAGTCCTGATTCTTACACCTCCTCTGTGTTCTGTGGTCAGCTGTAGCTCAGCTCTGCAGAACAGCAGGATTATTACACACTCTTTAAACTACTGATTCAATCAGAATAATCGATCAGCAAAGTCTTCATCAATCACACTCACCGCTCAGCGCTAAACTCCTCAGCAGACCTGCTCCTCTCCTCTCCTCTCCTCTCCGCTCCTCTCCTCTCCGCTCCGCTCCTCTTCTCTCCTCCTGTCCTGCTACAGTGACTGAAACTGCTTTCACACCGAACCCGACAGATTCACCGCTGCGCTTTCAAACTCATGGTGGTTGCACAGCGGAAAACGACTCTGATCATATAAAGATAAAATATTTACTTAAATTTGATACGTACCGCTCAGAGCGGCCAATAGGAGATCAGAAGGTTTTTACGTGTCCACACTTCAGCGGTCTGCAGTTCGGCTCTGTGAGTTTGTGATGTTGAACTCTGTGGTTTAGCTGTTGTTGCTCTTAGACGCTGAGATGAGTAATTTGGTGAGGAGTTTTCAGATTCTCAACCTCATAGTGGGTGTGGCTATAATTAAGAAGAGTACAATAATAGCATATCTGACCATATAAGACTCTGACATGTATTCTACAAATGTGTGGAAGAGAAAGCAGCACAGAGATCAATGCTGATTTAACTTAGTCTCTCAGTCTTCAGGCTGCCTTAAAGTGTTTAATTATCACTTCATTATCTTCAGTGAGATGCTGATATAACTGTAAACCAGTTTTAAGCTCAAAATTAATTCAGTTCCATAAAAGAATCTAGTGCTGCAGCTGAAGCTAACAGCAGTTTATCAAATCCTTTACTCTCCCAGATGAAGATAAAGTCTCCAAACACTATGACATCACCAACTCGTGCAGCAGAGTGTACACTAGGACGGTATGTGGATGTGTACATTTATATCTTCAGAATTATGGCTTTGTGGAGAGTTTGCTACAAGGCCACATTAGCTACAAGCTAACGTACATTCAGGCAGAGCTGCACCACATCCTGTCTAACACTTAGTGCACTGGTTGGGTGTGGAACCCGTGAGTCCTACTCAGGGACTAAGGAGCCCTCTGAGACTCAGCCATGGTCATGTTCTCCTGCTGAACCAAAATAACAGGAACAGCAGGTTGTTGTGTTTAACCCTCTCATCTCCCTGAACTCTGACCTGAAGGATTTCATACAGAGCTGGGAGATACAGCACAAACGCAACATCACAACACTTAGAGAAGATTCCATGATTCACCACGTCACCATGTTTATGTTTACTGATGTCTGATAAGATAGATCAGACAAAATGGAGCCACATTTAATAAACACTATGAAAACCTATGAAACATTTCAGATATTACACTGGACTAAATCCATTAAACAGGACTAGTTATGATCTCTTTTTAAACCTGCAGCTGGGGAGTGTGTATTAATGTACTGGTGATGTCCATGATAGGCTCTGATTGGGGCATTAGCTTAGCTGAGGTTCAGAGTTTAACCCCAGTTTAAACCTGAATGAGAGTCTTAAACTCCATCACTTTGTCCTCAGAAGCTGCAGTTTAAAACACACCTGTGAATTAAACTAAACCCAATTTCTGTGTCATTTAAAATCGAACATCTGCCTGATAATGACACGGTTTAACTGAGGTTTAGAAAGATGATCATAGCTGAAGCCCATTTTCAGCTCAGACATTAATATTTAATACCTATACCTACAAACATACCTCCCCCATAATGCTCTGAGGACTCCATGGCCTGTTCTAATATAATGCTGTAGTACTTTACTGAGGTTCTGTACTAAACTGGAGGAGGTGTTTATCACTGCAGTCGTGATTAGACTTTTTCAGAATTTTCCGTTCAGAAAAGATAAGCTGTGTTTCGGGTTACTAACCCAAAAGTGAAACTGTGGGAGATGCACATCTCACACTTCATCTCAGAAAACCGCTCATTCTTCGTTCCCCCACCACGCACTGAAAGACCTTTTACTGACACTCAGGAAAGACACAATGAAAGAAATGAGTCAGCTTGTAGCTTCTGCTAGATTAAAACCAGAGGATGAAGTAGAAATAAAACAGGCTGTTACTGAGTTCAGTCAGTGTAAATGAACTGAAGGAAGATAGTTTTAACATTTTGATCTTTGTATGTGAAAACAGTATATATACGTGTGTGTGTGTGTGTGTGTGTGTGTGTGTGTGTGTGTGTGTGTAGGTGTGTGTGTGTGTGTGTGTGTGTGTTTGTGTTTGTGTGTTGTTTTTGTTTGATTTGTTTGATCTTGTTTTGGTCAATCAACCTTTATTCTCATTACACTTTGCACAGCATTTACAGATTAAAAAGAAAATTAAAGTTAATCAGATTAAACTAAAATCAGGTCAAACTAGAAAATAAACTACATGAATAAATGAACAAAATTATACGAAACAGGGTAAGTGTGCTTATTAAGTCCACTGAAATCTTTGTTCAGGTGTTTCTCAGAGACATTGACCACCTGAGCTATAGTGGACCTCTGTGGTGAAAATGCAACATTAATCTCTCATTTGAAATGTGTTGATTGGTTCATGTAGAACATGTTTATCATTTCACTCCTTCACACTCAGACCTGCACAGTCAGATAACACAAACACACACACTCACCAAACCCACATAGACACACTACATATACACACTACACATACACACTACACTACACTACACATATACACATACACACACTACACTAAATACTCCACACACACACAATACACTACACACACTACACTAAACTACACACACTCCACATACACAACACTCCACACATACACACAATACACTACACTCACTACACTACGTGTTGATGACTGATGTGGTCAGCAGTAGAAGCAGCTCGTTAAGCAACGTTAATTATGAACAGAACAGATTGAACCAAAATACCGTCAATAACAGTAAAACATTGTGTTTGAGGCTGTAATGTCAGATGTTTGGGGGACAAAAGGGTCCATGTGTCTTTATAACATGGTTTCAAATGTTTAAATATTTAGTTTTAATTGTAAAGATATGCCACAGAATAAGTGTTTATCAGTGTTATATACAATAAATATATACATTAATACAGTTCAATAATGCAAATGTCTGCTCAGAGTTGTGTGGGCGTGTCAAACCATAAACAACGTAAACAACCCAGTGGCAGTGGTCACACCACCAATGTGGCTCAGCCCTACACGCCCTACATCACCACCACCACCACCACCATCACCACCACCACCACCACAGGAGAAGAGACCACTGTGTTCTACGTGACATGGTCAAAAGCTGTCTGGATCATACAGTGTATCAGTGTTTAGTAGTGAGTGTGTAGAGATGCTCACTAACTCAGTGTTTAGATGTTTCACCAGAGGATCACTGAATATATCAGGCACTGGCTGTGTCTGAAACTGAGGCAGCTGCCTCAGTGACTCGTAACTCAGTGCTTTAGAAGGCAGCACTGTGATAAATGTACCTGTAACTGAGTCACATTTCAGATTCAGCACATCACAGCATTACCAAGATACCAACAACTGACTGCTGTTGGTCTTTCAGCTGGGTTGAAGCTGTTAGCTGGGTTTATTAGCTGGGCTAGCACTGAATGTTAGCTTACATTTGCTAAATTAGCTGACTGTATGCTTTATAACAGTGTAAGGATGAAGTGGAAATAAAGTAGGTTGTTTAGTTCTGTAAGTGTAAATAAACTGAAGGACAACAGTTTTAACATTTTGATCGTATGTGACAATTTTGAGCATTTACTGCTTAAAAGGATTGAAAAAGAAATTAAAATTAACAAAATCAAACAAAATCAAACAATGATATATGTGTAACAAACAAGAAGACAAATAATATTTAATTAAGAGGCAGAAAATAAAATAAAAGCAAGATAAGACAGTCAATACAATTTTAACATAAAGGGATGAATACACACACACACACACACACACAAACACACACACACACACACACACACACACACACACACACTCACACACACACACACACACACACACACACACACACACACACACACTCACACACACACACACACACACACACACACAGAGAGAGAGAGAGAGAGAGAGAGAGAGAGAGAGAGAGAGAGAGAGAGATCAGTTAAGTCAACCAGAAGGAGAGCGCGCTGCACGAGCGGGAGCCGGCTCGCGCTTTAGCTTTAACCTCCACAGTTCAGACAGTCAGAGCAGACAGAGTTAAACCGCTGTTTCAGTCAGAATAATCGATCAGTAAAGTCTTCATCAGTCACACTCACCGCTCAGCACTAGGCTCCTCAGCAGACCCGGTCCTCTCCGCTCCTCTCCGCTCCGCTCCTCTCTCTGCCTCTCCTCCTCTTCTCTCCGCTCAGCTCCTCTTCGCTCCTCTCCGCTCCTCTCTGTGCCTCTCCTCCTCTTCTCTCCGCTCAGCTCCTCTCCTCTCCTCTCCTCTCCGCTCCTCTCTGTGCCTCTCCTCCTCTCCTCTCCGCTCAGCTCCTCTCCTCTCCTCTCTTTTCCGCTTCTGTCCGCTCCTCTTTGCGCCACTGCTCGCCGGTTAAGTGACGCTTTAAGGGAAGTTACACAGGCAGCAATGACGTCGCCGCTCGCTCGCGCCCACTGCGCGCGACCGGCGTTTACTTACCTCAGCCGTCAGAATCGCCTCAGCGTTTTACCACCGCGAGTCCTGCTCTGGCGGTTTATATAGAGATTTTAACTGAATTTGCTCTGAATGAACCAGCAGAATAGGAGGATCTGTACTCTGAGCTGCTGCTGCACTGAAACAGTTCAGATTCACAAAGGTAAACTTTCCACTCTGAGGGAAAAACTACAGTAAACCCCTTTAACACATCATACAGTGCACATTAACCTCTTAGCTGCCAGTTTGAGAAACAATGATTTTTTAAACAGATACTGTTTTATTTGTTGTGAATATTTAAATAAGAGATACACATCAGTACATATATCACATTAAAATCTACATACGCCACACATAACTGTGGATAACTTAAATTAACCAATCAGAACAGTGATTTACACACCTACTCAATTTAATAAATACATGTACAGTTAAATACAGTCATTCACTACCAATCAAACTGTTCATACAGCTGTGTGCAGTAATATCACAGTAAGTAATTATTTAAGTAATTCATTCATTTACGATGAAATTGCATAGATATTCATATACATACACAAGAACCAGCCACTTCATCAAGTCCACCTCGTTGTATCTCCAGTCATTGTCCATTTTATCAGCTCCACTGACCATACACTGTTAAAATGAGAGGTCAGCTCAGCTCAAAATGATGTAGTAACTGATTACATGGCTTTTCTTGAGTTCACACAACTCAAACTTCTTAGTTGAGTCAAAAGTTCTCTTTTTCAGTTCTGCATCTCGGTGAGGTAAATAAAATTAACTTGTTTTATACTCAACTTCCCCACCAGCCAAGACTCTCTCCATCACACAGTCCTGCCAGACATTCTTCCTCTCGGATACATACTTACAGATGGCTGTGGCATCGCTGGGTCTCAAACTAACAACCTTCTGTTGGGGTGACGGCTTAGTCCACTGCACCACTCAGCAACACATGAAGTAACTCTGATTTTGTCTCTAAAGATGTTTAAAACACTTAATATGTATTATTAAAATATCTGTTGTTACATTTGTAGTTTCGTCTCATGTGGCGCAACTGTTTAATCATTCATCCCAACATCAGGAGATTATGACGTTAAAGCTGAGAGCTAATCAGAGTTAATTATCTTCTCAGCGAAGCTCGTTCTGCTCATTAGTTTGTGCTGATGATGCACGTGATTCGTTCACATGACGTTACTGAGTAGCAATGACAGCTGTCCGTATCAAGAAACTCAAGAGGAAGACATGCCAGATGGGACTGTGTGATAGAAGGAGCACCAGCTGGTGGGGAAACTCAAATTCAGTTTTGTTTAACTAACTGAGATGCAGAAACAGCAGCTGGGAGAACTTTTGACTCAACTAAGAAGTTTGGTTTGGGGAACTCCAGTGTCCTCAAGTTGAGTCAACTCAGAAAAAAAACACGTAATCAGTTACTATATCATTTAAAGTTGAGCTGACGTCTCATTTTAAACGTAATGTATGGTTTCATTTTGTAGTTCTACAGTTACAGACTGTCGTCCATCTGTTTCTCTGCATACTTTGCTAACCTGTTCTTTAATGGTCAGGACCCCCACAGGACCCCCACAGACTCAAGATGTTACAGAAACTGGAAGCTCCACCCATCTGTGCATCTGCAGGCCACATGGCTGTGTTCACATTACCAGGTTGAAGTGGCACAAATCTGATTTTTTGCCCTAATGTAACTCAGATCTGATGTTTTCAGAGCTGTGTGGACGCACAAATCTGATCTTTTCAAATCCGACCTGAGCCACTTTCATACGTGATCGTAGATCGGACCTTAATGTGACGCTCAGATCAGAATTTATGTGCTTTTATTCCACTGCACGTGCGCCATCATTCAGCGTTACCATGGCAGCAGCGCCGAACCGAAGTTAAAGCCTGTAAACGGTGGAAAAGCAGCTCATCTCACCTTTTTCTCCTTCGTCTCGCTCTAATAATGAAGCTGAGAGCTGATCAGAGTTAATTATCTTCTCAGCGAAGCTCGTTCTGCTCGTTAGTTTGTGCTGATGATGCACGTGATTCATTCCCGTGACATTACTGAGTAGAATGAGCTCATGAGGGTCATGACGCCGGTTCATCATATTAATGACAGATTTGAATCGCTTACCTAAACGAGTGTGAACCATCGTGTCTGAGAGATCAGATCTGAGCAAAAAAATCAGATTTGAGCAATCAGGCTTGCAATGTGAAGTCTAGAAGTAGCCTAAGTGATCACCAGGTAGAGTTTTTGGATGTTTTACAGGCTTCTCTAGATCAGTGCATGATGACACAGAACTCTCTACCAGCAGGCAGCATGATCCCTGGTGATGGTTGTCAGTCCCACTCCTGGATGGTGGAGACATCAGTTCCTAAAATAAATACAAACCTGTAATCTCGCTGAATTATACTTTCAAGGTTTCAAATTAATGTACTAATCTAATATTAGTCTTAAGCTCTGTCTTGGAACTTACATTGTGTTTCTTTTTTAGGTTGTACCATGTTTTCCTGTAGCCCCAATTCCAATGGATGGTCCTAACAAACAAAATCAAATTAGGGGTTTTAACTTTTTTAGAGAACAGGTAAAGAGATTAAAGGATCCAGCATCATTCAACGAAAACTCTAACCAGATTAGGAGAGTGCTCAACCACACAAGCAAATGACTTCCACTTAGTTTTAAGTTATGATGAGCTGATGTTACATTATGAAGGCTTCAAGTGCTGATCTGCTCCCAGAAAGACCGAAAACTACTCGCATATGTGAATATGGACAACCAAACATCTAACTACCTAGCAAGTTACAGAGAAGCACCTGTAATCTTAATTATTCTATCAAATTATTCAAGACACAAAAGCAGATCAACGATTAGATCGTGCTACCTTGTCATTAGCTAGCCAACATTTGACAAAATCGCAAGTTAAACTATTTGGTTATTAGCCAATAAGTTTGTTACCCAAACAACAGGCTGACACTTCAAACTCTGCTAGCATGCATGCTAATAGCTTGGCCTTCCAAAAACTGCTAAATGGTCACTGATGACCTGAGCTGCAAGCTATAGACTATTTGTACACCTTCATGACAAGAAAACAAATAAAATACAGTAGAAATTCAGAGTAACTTACATTTGAAAACGACTTCGCCGCTTGCTGGGCTGCTAGCCACACCACTTCTGCCCACCATCTGGCTGATATCAGTTTAATGAGATATCAGGCCAACTTTGGCAGATAATGCTGGATGGGTGACTGGGACAAGGAAAAAAAAACAAATAAATCTGATTAAATCCTGTAATAAATCCTGAAACACACAAAATGCAGAGGAAAGTAAGCCACGTTATAACATCAGTAACTACATGATAACATCACATGATAACAGTAGGGGATGGTACAGAGTGAACAGGTTAAGCATATAAACACATTCTATTAAATATTTAATTTGAACTGTATTAGTTTCAGTATCAGAAGAGAAAAGTGCTGTGGTGGCGACTCTAACAGAGACTGATGGGTAAATCAGTTTGAACTCAAAGCTTCAGGAGCTCAGACGGCCACTGTACTGTGGGATGTCTGAATGGAGTTTGTAGCTGATGTTGAGTTACTGTGTATTAATGTAAACACACACACACACACACACACACTACACTACACACACTACACACATACACACTACACACATTATGCATACACACACACACTCTACACATGCACACACCACACTACACTACACACAACACACTCTACACCACACTACACACACCTGACTACACATATACACACTACACTATAACACAATACACATACAGATACACACAAATACATTCTTCACATGCACACACCACACTACACTACACTGCTCACACTACACTACACACACCACACTCTACACCACGCTACACTACACACTCTACACCACACTACACATACAGATACACACAAACACACTCTTCACATGCACACACCACACTACACTACACTGCTCACACTACACTACACACACCACACTCTACACCACGCTACACTACACACTCTACACCACACTACACATACAGATACACACAAACACACTCTTCACATGCACACACTACACTGCACTACACACAAACACTACACATATATGCACACAAATACATAGACACACAACATTACACACACTATACATATATACTACACATATTCACAGACACAGTACACTATACACTTTCTACACATACACTCTACACCACACACTCTACACATCACTGGGCTAATGAGAGCTCTGCTAATGCTGCTGTCATGACTGGCTGTGTCTGGAACTGAAGGCCGCGGTCTGAATGCCCTGCTGTCTCATAACTCACTGATACTCATAAGGTGCCTGTAACTGGATCACAGTTCAGTTTCTATACATCACAACATTACCAGGATATCGAAAGCTCACTGCTGTTAGCCTCTATTCACTGTAAGCAAATGAGGGTTTACTGGCTGGACTAGCACTGAATGTTAGCCTACATTTGCTAAATTAGCTAACAGACACTGACTGTTCAGACTCCTATGCTTTATAACAGTGTAATAATGTACCAAACTATTAAAATCTAGTGTATAAACCAAAGAGATTGTTTTGTTTGTTATGTAATGTCATAACAAAGGGGAAAATTCCCACTGTGATGAGGTCATGGCTGTGCTGGTGTGGAAAGGTTTCTCTTTCAGGTAACTGTCACGCTGTAGTAAAGGTTAAATTAGATCTTTAGTCTTAGTGGAAAAGAGAGAGAGTAATCATCTGATACCACAACACAAATATTATCTTACTAGTGGAGGATTTTGTCTCTTTTAATAATAAATAAACAAATATGTTTAGTTCATACAACATATTTCAGCTGTGCTGGACTTGGACTCCATACTGAGGCCTACATTTCTGAACAGTCAGGTTTCCTTCATAAACACACATAAAAAGCCGAGCTCTCTGTTCTAAACTCACAGATAAAAGGATGCAGTGGCTGTTTAGCAGTTTAGGCTCTTATTAGACTGGAACAGTTAAGAATAACTACATTGAGTATTTAATTAGAAATAAGCTGAAGTAAAAACAGCTTCATTAAATTTAGTAACACTATTAAAAGTGACTCTTCATGCTAATCCTAGAAGTGATCTGAACAGTAATAACCTGATGTTCACTAAATTCAGGCTCACTTTTTTAACCGTGTCAGTGTGCAGTTCGGGAAGCAGGTTCAGTTTGCAGCACCACAGCGCCCCCTGCTGCACATTACTCTTCATTAAACTGTGTAAAATCTTGTATTACATGATGTAATATTGCATGCAACAGGTGACTTTTCACAGTTTGCTAATTTTTCCTGCCTTTGGTGTTCTAGCAGTTTTACTTCTTAAGAAATAAATCCTGTTTATGGTTTAATTATTCCAGATTCCTTCAGTAAAACATATTTATCACTGACTGGAGAGAATGGATGAGTAAAGAGAAGAACATCTGTACTGAACTGTAGTATATAACTATGATTATACAGTATTAATCTTCAATCGCCCTTTTCTTCTATAAGATATCAGCGTTTTAATATTTGGTCCAACAGAACAATCATACTAATGTTTTAAAAGATGTTTATGATGAATATTTATGAAGATTTCATATTTACTGTAACCGTAAAGCTCAGATAAATCTCCTATAAAATCTCTTCTAGGATATATAACAGCAGCAGTAACTGACCTCCTTCACTCTGAGTCTGATAGTGAAGATCTTCATCAGCAGGAATCTGAGTTTATGTTCATTATTCCACCACTGTTCCTCCTCATCTTCTCCACATGTTCTCTCCTCATCTTCACCTTCAGATACAGCAGACTCCTCCCCCATATTCACCTCTATAGTAATAATAGTATAATAATAATAGTCTTTACAGAGTAGCGTGTCTGTACAGTCTGTGGTCTATGGGTGTAACTGACAGAGAGCTGTTTACATTTGAATTTGACATTTGAAAACAGGCCACCTGCAGGAGGAACAGAGAACTGCAGCTGCAGAGCTCAGACACATTACATGGGTGTTTGCTTGTTTCTGATTGGTCTAACTCATCTACAGGCAGTTCAGTAGCTCTGTGTCATTAGGTTTCTTAAAGCTGAAGACAGTGTTGTTGATAATGTGTTATAATCGTAGTGTAATACTTTATCAATTTCAATACAAGATCAGTTAATCTTTCAGCTCCTAAAGCTGTACAGTATCAGGATCAATACTGTCAGCAGAGCCTACCTGAATATCTGAGTGGGCTCCTGTGTTCTGCAGGTTCTGTCCACATTTGGTCAAACTGGTCACCTCTGATTAATGAAAATAATGAGATGGTCACTGCTGTCTTTCTCATTTCTGCTCTTCTTTGGACAGTAGGAGGGTTCAGTGGTACCACTGACCCATCCAGACCCGTCCATCTTGTACTTCAGCCATCGTCCCATTTCAAATGAAATATTGTCAAATATGTTATTTTCTTTTTCTTAATATCCGGTTTTGCTTTTTTTTTTTCAAATATATTTTTCCTCTGTTTTCTTTTATTTGCGTCTTTGTATGTACTTTGAGATGCAGTTTAATGAGTGATGCCAAATAAATAAATAACTATCATCATTATTCACTTGTTATTAATCATTAATGTAATAGGTCATAAATGTCAATAATATATATTGACATGTAGGTTATTTATTTTGGCTACAGTGATGATGGTTTAAACTGCCTGAGTCTCTAAAAGGCTCAACATGCTTCTAAATACAGTAAACACATCAGAAAATACATCACAGATTTACACACATATTTATTATAAACATCTACTGTAGAGCAGAGATTGTGAGAGTGACCCTCACAGTGTCCGGTACAGTCCACTCTGTAGTTTCATTACAGCTCCTAGTATGTTATTGTGTCACAGGTTTGGCACCATCTGCTAAGAAAGAGCAGATAAAGTGGTACAGAATGTGCTGCAGTTTCATCACTGAAGCTGGAAGTTCACAGATGCTCATGGATCAGCTCAAACATCAGGTATCAGTTAGAATCACAGCACTTTGTCACGTGTGATGTATTAGGGGTGGGAATCTTTAGGCACCTAACGATTCAATTTATTTACAGTTCAAAGGGCTGCGATGCGATTATAAAACGATTATCGATGCATCGTTTTTTTCTATACAGAATTTCTATTTTCTCACTGTGTGAGGACTCGGTAGTTTTAAAGCAAAGTATTTGTAATGATCCATAATGCATTTACTTCCAATATCTCTTATTAATAAATCAAAAGGAAGTGATGTGGTCAGTGAACTGGAAGGCTCTCATTCGCTGCTATTGCTTGGAGCACATGAGATGCTGATGCCACTCGTCTGCGATAAAATGTGCTGTTAGGGTGAAATGAGATGCAGTGGTCATGGATGACCACACAGCGCGTTACAGCCGTCCTGCCCATTTAATTCAGTGAGTTTATAACTTCGGTTTTGGTCTCGCTGTAGAGAGTGGGGGGGTCGCTGTGTCAGTAAAATATCTTCGAGTCGTGTGCAACATAGCGCAAAAGCCCTGTTTCGCAACGACTGAGAACTGGCGTGCAGACTGCGGGTCACATAGCAACGCATTTATAAGTCAAACACTAAAAAGTGTCGAAGCTGAAGTCGCTTCTCTTTCAGCAAAAGAGATGGGAGGAAAGTGGCTAAAGCTACAGTTTAAGCAGAGTGAAGTAGATCTGCGTTTTCGTTTATATTTTAACCTAACTTATAGGACATCAGCACACACTGAGACATACTGGACATTAAACGTTGTGGCTCCCGAGGTGGTTTGATTTTCATTGAAAGGACAAAATGGCTCTTCTGATCATTTGTGTTGTGACTCCTGATCTAACCTGGCTTTAATGCAGAGGGAGCTGGTCGGATTTCTCACTCATCCAGTAGTGTTTTTGTTGTGTGCCGCCACAGACTGTCCGGGTGCTGCACTTACCCACTTCCAAGTTCCGCCTTTTGCGTTCGGTCAACATTACGTTAGAAATTAAATATTTAGAAAATCAATTTTTGACATTTGTGAATCGATTCAGAATCGCTCGCGTCCGCATCGTGATGCATCTAAGAATCGCTTTTTTCCCACACCCCTCATATATATATATATATATATATATATGTATATATGAATTAAAATTGAAATTTTGAATGAAACATAAAAATAAAAGAGGAATAATGTGTGTTTGCATTAGTTAACTTATGATTTGAACATCACTGAACTCAACAGTTCAAGGTAACCCAGTTTCTCACTGTAGGAAGCATAAAGCTGCTGAAGCTCTCGTGCACTCTTACTATTTTAGGGTTGTTTTCTGGAATTCCCCTCTAGAGTTTTCATGCCATATTTAGAGCCCTGCGGCTTATTAGACAGCCTGATCACAGTCAGTTTCAGCAGGTTTAGTTCAAACCTGACCACCTGACCTTTACTGAGATGGAGAGATGGGTGATAGAAATAGAGATCAAACTACACTAATTAAAAAAAGTAGTTTTTTAAATACTATAGAAAAGTAGTTTTTCCTTCTACCAAGTGAAACTGTGTTAAAATGTACATTTTACTGAGCTTCTTAAAATAAATGAACAGAAAAGATTACTGATCTCTGAACTGAGGTTCAATGAACTCGACATTTTACAACACAACTGTTTTTTACAGTATTAGAAACCTGTTGAAGTGTCCCTGCTCCCTCAGTCATCCCTTCTTCATCCTGTATAAACACAGCTTTTCCTCTCTCTGCTGTCTTTATTAGAGCTGACAGGTTTGTTGTTGTAGTTATTGTACAGTGTAAAAAGCCAGGAGCTTATTGAGTTTAGCACCATAGACATTAATCATGTGGTTTACAGAGTTAAAACTTTTTCTGCAACTGCACGGCTGAGCAGGCTTTAATGGCTTTGTATTTCCTTAACCCTGCAGTTTTCAGCTCAACAGCTATTCAAACACACCATGAGAGAGAGACACAGACAGAGAAAGAGAGTCAAAGAGAGAGAGGGAGGTGTTGTGCTTTCTACCACTCTGTCTGCAGCTTTTCACTGCTCATAATGATCTTGGGCTTGTGTGCAGCTGCTCATTTCCTGAAGCTCCTGGTCTCAGGTATTCTGCTGATGTTGCTTCCTGAGGCATTTGTGAGCTCTGTAGTGAGATGAAATAGAGGATGTGAGATTTTTACACTCTACACACTTCACTCTGCAGCCCCGCTCTGCAGGTTTTGATGGTCCACCCTCGTGGCTGAGCTGTTGTTGCTCCAAGATGCTTCTATAGTAGCACTAACAGCTGACTGGGGGGAGATCCAGGGCTGGAAAGAGTGCTGAACATCCCTGCTTAACCAAAAGTACTGTTACTGTAGTGACCATTTACCTTAGTACAGATAAAAGCATTAATAAAGAGAATTACTCAAATAAGAGTAAATTATTTATTTACTGAAAAAATACTTGATATATTGAGTTACGTTTTGCACGTTTACAGTCAAAATCTGAAAATATTTCTGAATTTGCTACATAATTGGGAAAAATCTGTACAAAAACTGAAGCCAAACATTAGATTAGAGTTCTGAGAGCTGAGACTGATCACAGTTCACTCCACTAGTGCACATTTACACGTCTATGTACTGTGTAAGGAATAAGCTTTACATTAAACTGCATGTATTTCATAGTTAGATAAGGCTTCCTAGTTTATTTATTTCCAATAAAGTAGTTTACAATCTATGAAAGGCCGAAAGGCTCTGCAGAGTTAAAGTCTGAAGTTGCTAATTGCTTAATTAAGTCTGTATTGAAAACAGATTACTTGATGAGAATGAAAATTCTGGGTAGATTGCTCAATTAATAATGTAATTTTCAGTGGAAGCCCTGCTGCTCATCAGCTGCCTGGACGTTAGATTACATTAAGAAGTGTTTCACATCTAGAACCCTGAAATGTGTGTAGAACCCTTACAAGTGTTCTTCACACACACATCTCTTTATTTCAAATACGAGCCTCCAGAGCCAGTAAACATTACATTACATTCACAGCCTTCAACTGTACAAATTCACTGATACACGATGACGGCAAAAACAATTCTGACGCTGAAATAATGCACACAATAAAAATGAGTTCATACCTTTTTAGATATTTTCATGTTTACTGAATGTACAATTTAAATTATTAATTAAACTCAACAAAGTAAAGCATGTTTGCTAACTAGAGAACAAGCTAAACCCCATAGCTAACTTGACGTGTAGATGTGGACCAAGACTAGGTCTAGTTCAGTAAGGCATGTTTGCCTGCCAGATTACTAGCTAAATGCCTGCAAACTCACTCAGTGTGTAGATGTGGATGGTGGCATTTCAAATGTAGTTATTTGTTTATTAGTTACCTGTAACGCATGCATGGTGTGCTGGATTTGTACATCTGATTATCTCATTTCTACACAGGAAAGAAACATTAGGTTTTACAGTGCAGGTTTGGTGTGTCTGTTAGCTGCATTGTCATCAACTACGTTCAGCAATCACACTCAGAGCTCAACACTGACGACAAAGGAAAACCACTTAGACCAGCTCTTTTCTGCTGGTCAGCGCTGGTCGAGTGTTGTTACTGACAAAATGTGAGACTCCTGTTGTGCATTATTTAATCCTCTACAGTCCACACTCTCAGTTCAGTGATGACCAGACCAGACCATGACAGGACACCAGGCAAACTTCTGCAGTTCATACTTCACATTAGAAATGTATGTGATCCTCAGTTTTACTAAAAGCACTGTCTACATGTCCTACTCTCAGTCCAGAAGGACCCCAATCACACTATCAGACAAATCTGTTTTTATGGAAATGTCTCTCTGACCTGTGACTGAACTTGGTTATATCAATAGAGTTTCGTCTGATGGAATAAAGCTAGTTAAGTAGTGAGGGTCAGCATATCCACCAATGGTTGTGGTCTGCACAAATACTCAGATAGTTGCCACCTTTGTAACGGATGTGGTTGGAGCTGTGAAAGCAGTTAAAGTCTGATAAAATGTTATGAATATCTGCATTATGAAGAAAGACGGAGCTCTTCCTGGAAGTTGATGATCTGAAACTTTCTCTGAAGGTGTTGTCTCTGAAAAAAAACAAGACTTGCTCCCATTTCTGACTGAGATATCATTTTTGGTAATATATTTTATGGTTATTGTAGTTTAAACATGCAGTAATTTAAGTTTAATGATTGTATATCATACATAAGTCTTTTTGCAGCTTAAGTTTTCTCAATCTCAATAGAAGTGGCAGATGTGGCACCTGAAGTCTGAAAACTATATTTGAGTGGTAAGTAGGTGGGCTTATACTTTTTAAATTTTAAAGCAAACAATTAAAGCGACAGTTTGGAAGAATCTTTCTATGTTGGTTTAGTTGTGTTTACTGTAAAACGTGAGTAAATTCCACCTAAATATTTTGAGTTGTTGATGTTGAATGAACTCAGAAAGATCCATGCAGAATGATGCTTCATTTTTAAAGTCATTTTAACACCTTTTTTCTTTTATAATCCTCCTTTTTTATCATGCGCTTTGCATTGGTCATGGTGATCCTAGGCTGGTGTATCTGCTCATCCATGCAAACCCCTTTCATGAAGCTCCTGATGCTAAATTCTTGTGCTGGTGTTGCTTCCAGAGGCCATTTGGAGCTCTGTGAGTGACGCAAGAGATCATTGATGATTTTAATACGCTACGTGCTTCAGTTCTCTGCAGCCCTGCTCTGTGGGTTTGAGTGGGCACCATTGTGACTGAGCTGTTGTTGCTTCTAGATGCTTCAATTTCACAGTAGTAGCACTATCGGTTGTGGGGGAAGACCTGAAGACCTGGCAAATGGTATTTATTTTTGGCCTTATAATGTGTATAGCTGTAGTTAAAAATGGTACATTAGCAGCATCACGAACAATATAAGACACTGTGTGCAAGAGAGTGTATCAAGCAAATCATTACTTCTCTACTTTCTCATACAAAGCCCCCCCAGCTTTGGAATAATCTTCCTGTTAATGTTGGGGACTCAGAAACAGCCTCAGTGTTTAAGTCTAGGCTAAAAACTTACTTGTATAGTCCAGCCTTTGGTAATTAGTTTTCCCTGTCAGATCCAGACCTGACAGAGTCTCTGCTGCTCTGTTAACACTGTAATCTGTGATCAGTCGCCCATCACAGAACTGACTCTGTGTGTTTTTCCTTTCTTTCTTTTCTTTGCTGAGTTGAACAGCTACCCATCCTGTGCGTTCTGATGCTGCTGCCTCTCTGCCTTGATCGGTGCCACTGCTCGCCAGCCCTCTGGACCGGCTTGACCACCATCAAGCTTCATTCTGAACAACGCCGTGCAAACCTCACCCTCACAACCTGACCCACTGGTGCTGCTGCTGCTGCATGAACTAAACTAATCAAATTAAACATTTGCTCCACCCGCTTTCCCCGTTTTTGTACTATAATACTTTATACTAACAATGTTTGCTATCCGGTGTCGACCAGAGGAGGATGGGTTCCCCTTCTGAGTCTTGGTTCCTCTCAAGGTTTCTTCCTGTTTCCTAGGGAGTTTTCCTTGCCACTGTCGCCACTGGGGTTTGGACCCGGATTTCTTTCTGTAATGCTGATTTCTTTGTAAAGCTGCTTTGTGACAACACTGTTGTAAAAAGCGCTATGTAAATAAACTTTGCTTACTTACTTACTTACTGTAAAAAAATGTTTTAACTTAAAAAAGTGAGCGTTCGAGCTCCGTTAAAATTTTGAGTTAATTACATTTTGAATGGTAAGTTAACAGAAGGGGAATCTGTGTTTATATCATGTCAACTTATTATCTGAAGTTTAAAAAAATAAAAAAAAATTCTAAGGCAGCTTTGTAAAATGCCATTTTTTGCAGTGCTGTTGGCTCAGTCTACTTAATCAGCTTCCGATGCTAATATTACTGTGTAAAACGGTTTTACGCTTAAAATAAATTTATTGAAAAAGCTTCCACTCATATTACCAGGCGCGCATCACTGAAGCTACAAATGCAGAATGCAAACCTAGTATTAGCTTCCAACTCCTGCCAGTCATTTGTTTTTTAATTCAGCAAAGAAATAATAATTCATGGAAAACATAGCGAAAAATCCGTATTTAAATGTGTTCTCTTGGAGGATGTGTTCACTTATTTTCACTTAAAAAATCAACAACACATGGAAATTGACCAGGGGTGTTAAAACTTTTGCATACAAATCAAATCAAATCATGTTTATTGTCATATCACATTTGCACAGGTGGAAAGTGAGTGAAAATCTTAGGTGCGTGGCCCCCTTACAGAACTGAAACACAATATAGCCCCTCCCACAGGCCTCTCGTGTTGGTGGTGTTGAACTGTGACTCGACTTTAGCCCGAACTGTTTTTGTGCGCACAACATCCTCCATACACCTTCTGATGAACCCGGTAACACAGTCTGCATATTCTTCAGTGTTATTGTTTGACGCCTCGCGGAACATCTCCCAGTCTGCGTCATCAAAACAGTCCTGAAGCGCAGAATCCGATTGGTCCGACCAGCGGTGGACCTCTCTGATGGTGTGCGATGAACTTTTCAGCTTCTGCCTATAGGTGGGCAGGAGCAGAATGGAGAGATCTCCCAAACGGAGGTCGGGGTAGGGCTGTGTACGCCTCACGGAAGGGGGAGTAGGAGTGGTCTTAAAGTTCGTTCTGCTCACAGTTTGAGTTTTAGCTCCACAAAGCCCCGTCGCAAAACCACTACTACACATTAAAGCGCCTCAGAGTCCTGATGGAATTTTCCACTCTAGTAGAAAACAGCGAGGCGGTGTGACAGCAGCTTTTTAGATGTGAGTCAATGGAGCAGAATCCACACATTTTTAGGATTTCCAAGCAACAACACAAACAAAAGGAGATCTGGAAAAATTCAAAAGGCGTAATTGTCCATAAAGTCCATAAAAAGCGTTATGATCGACGGTGTGAATGGAAAGGAGCGACGCACGGACTGAACGCGCTCTCCAGATCTGCGTTCAGTGCTGTATTATTCAGCTGCAGTCAGGTGAACTGAAGAGAAACTCTTCAGAGTCGAGATAAACTGCCTGATCTGCTCTGTCAGCTCCTCTCAGTGGGCAGAGGTTCAGAAGAGGAAAGCAAAACGAACACTGAAGTACATTCACTGTCATTTTCACCGACTCTGTTCTACAGATGGCTGGAATGAAGTTACCACAACATATTTACAGTCTGGCACTGGAAACTCGTCAAATAAGCGCTCCTCGCGCTTCTGAAATGCGGATTTTGGGTTGTGTCGTTTTGGTTTCAGCATTAGATGAACGCCATGGCCTTGTCTTGCCCTTTAGCACCACTTCTGCTTTTGATGGGGGGGGGGGTGGGGGGGGCGGTGCGGGGACAGGACGTAAAGCAGACTACAGACACATAGACGGAAGTCATCGTGGTTATAGTTATTATTTAGTTCAATAATAAGAAAAAATATGAAAATGAGCAAAATTAGAAACCAAAATCAATTTATTTGCGGGATACTTTAGACATTTAAAAGCAGGAACTTTCCCAGATTACAAATAGATTTTCCCAGACTTCCCAGATTGATTCTCCATCAGAGTCATCATTTGGGTCGAGGTTGAAAGTTTAAGACTATTTTGCAGCATTTAAAGCATTTAAAGCATTTTCCTGCTATTTAATGCTGAATCTGAATAAAGGAAGTGGAGATTATTCTACTGTAGAGTTGGGTTTGTTTTAGGCCAGTCGGTCTTTTAATGATCCTCACTGTAAATAAATCAGGATGGCTTTGATCTTCTCAGGGTGTACACATGATGAGGCAGCGCTCGTGCTCTGCTGAACTGTTAAACGTTAAATGTTGTTACTGTATTCATGCAGGTTTCTCTGTATGCACTGCAGTGTCTTTCACTGCACTTCTGGATGTGTGTGCTGTGCTCAACACTGGCTGATGTCACTTCACCTATTTGTTACATCACTTCATCCACAGTAAAACACGGTCAGAATGTTCATGCGTGTCTTGTGGAAGAATGTTCTGGTCAGGCAGCGTGTCATCATACACTGTGCGCGCGCGGGCGGAACTGAAAGTGTTGTGTGGACTCGAGACTTCGGACTAAACTCTCTTTGACCGATTCGGTCGGAAAGTGTTGTCTTCCGTTACTGCAGTCCCAGCTGTAGAGGAGCGTTAGGATAAACCGTTTGTACCTGTGTTACAGGTGCGATGTCTTCACGAGCAGCAGCAGCAGCAGCAGCAGCTTTTCCTCGAGGAGGATCAGCCAGACTGAACGGTGAGTAATGATGTTATCATGTTGGAGTGACCCTCTGCTGGATGTCCAGCTGTGACCGTCTAATCCAGAGCAGCAGGTCTGATCTGACTGATCTGTTTTCACACAGAGCTAAATACACCAGTATAGCTTCGCTGTCTGTGGTTGTGTGGAGGTCTGCGCGTGCTGTATATTTTTATTTTTAATAATTTGATGTTTGCACTTTTCATGGCTCTCCTGTTGAACCTGCCTTTA
Organism: Colossoma macropomum; assembly: GCF_904425465.1. Classification (NCBI taxonomy): domain Eukaryota; kingdom Metazoa; phylum Chordata; class Actinopteri; order Characiformes; family Serrasalmidae; genus Colossoma; species Colossoma macropomum. The sequence goes on along the minus strand of NW_023494806.1, from coordinate 29,930,617 downwards.
GTTGTTTAACCCGCTCCAGTACTGAATTCCCCTTGGACTTCCAGGCGGTCTGAGTTTGAGAGTGAGTCAGATGTGAACTCTAAAGTAAGTTTGCACTCTTGGAGAGAAGTGATTAATAATCTGTTATGGATTTTTGAGTGACGTGGTCATTCTCCATTTGGAGCGGGAATTCAGGTGGATACATTTTTAATGAATGTAATTAATTTAATATGTACATTAATATTTCCTATTATCATAATGCAAAATGGAGATCTTAATTCCAAACGTATTGATATACTTTAATGTATAATGCAGAGTTTTAATCAGTTTGTTGGTTTTAGGTCTGAATGAGATTCTTTTCCTCTCGAATTTATTCATTTCCACTGAAATTTAACGGACCTGTATTTACTGAAAAAGAATGAACAACGATGTTCACACGGCTCTTTTATACACGCGCACTGAAAAACTCAAAATACTTTATATACTTTAACGCGCCTCCATTTATTATTAAAAAGATAAGTTGTGCAATAAAACTGAAAATGGAAATTAAACTACTGAGATCAAATCAAGGCAAACATGAATTATTCTAACATTTCACGTATGACGCTCTTAATACAGACAATATTTTATTACATAATACCTTATCATAACAAATCCATAACGCCAGCGACGGTTATAATGTTTATAATGTCCAGGTGGTTCCAAGAGTCCAGCAACGTTTTCATGTAACTGTACATACAGTAAACACAGAAGTGTTCAGTGCTCACTTTGTGTTATGTTATATTGGTGATTATTAACATGTCACTTTTTAAAAATCTCTTACATTTCATACGCTGGACACTGGATATTATATGTTTCCCAATAAACGAAAATAATTCATATGTTATGTTTGAAGCAGCAGAGGTCATATTTCATAACCACACATTCTGGGTAAAATCCAGGATTTTTCATTGGCTGACTGATAAAAATTACTTTCGGCGTTATTTTGACAAAATTCCAATTAGCTTTAGAGCACATGACATATAGTTATGTAATGCCTGGTAAACAGAATTATTAATAAAGTCATGAAGTGTGAATCATGAATTCTCTCTCTTTCTCTCTCTCTCTCTTCCTGTTTCTCTCTCTCTGCCTTCCATCAAAAACTCAGTCAGATGTAAGTTTTAAATCTTGTACATTTTTTTCATTTTGAATTTCGATAACATTTTAGACATTAAACATTTAAATCAGCAGTGTTTGGTGCAGATAAGTTTCAGTAATGACACAAACTTTGAATTTTACTTGAGGATATAATGCAGCTAAAATACTGCTTAGAATCAAAATGCAGCATTCACTGCAATTAATGCAGCTGAAATGCTTTGAAGGTTAAAATACAAATATTTATATAAAGTAATTATTGCAGTACATTCAAAACTCAAAAGTTGTGTATGATTGCTGAAACTTAACTGCACCATACACAATTGTTTGTAGTGCTGTATTAATTGCAGTGAATGCTGCATTTTGAATCTAAGCAGTATTTTAAATGTTCAATGTCTAAAATGTCGAAATTGAAAATGGAAAAAAAATAACTTAAATCTGACTCACTGAGGTTTTGATGAATTTAATAAAGTTTTGATTTGCAATTTGATCCACTTAAATAGGACGTTTTCTTTTCTACACTCTCATTTTTTAAACTAATATTTTAGATGGTTAAGGATCTATTGAACCTTCAAGACTGCTAATCGATTACTGAACCTCCGTCATCAAGCTAACTAGCTATATCAGTACACAGGTAATATCAGTTTTTACAGGTAAGGTACGCTCAGTACTGTTAGGACAAGTATTGGCGAGTACATTTTAGTTACAGGTTAATTCAAAGTCCTTTTTCTAAATTAAAGTGGTTTGAGTTTCTAACCATAATTTACAGTAAATAACACCATTAATCAGATGTGCATGGACACAGTGTTTATGGAGATAATGGCGTTCTATTGTCTGGCGGTGTCTCTTGTTAGCACGAACAATTAAAATACGTATTTAAACGCACTGAAACGCTTTAACGGTATGGCTTTAGATGTGTCCCACCGGCAGAAGCGGGAGTTGAGGACGTGCTTCTGGTGGTGGGAGAAAGAGTTGGGTTTGATCAGATCTGCTCCGCCTCGAGAGTGAATAAGGCCGGAGTGGTGTTTCTGAGAGAGGAACGTTTAGTGAATGAGCTCGTGGAGAGCGGGATATGGGTCTTGGAGACTTCTTGGCCGGTGTCCCCTGTCTACACCGGCGACCAGCGTCACCATCTCCAATGTCCCGCCTTTCCTCTCCAGCGAGTCCGTTGCTAAAGAACTCGGCCGATTCGGGAAATTCGCGAGTGAGGTCCCGCTGGTCCCGCTCGGCTGTAAGAATGCGGCTCTCAAACACGTCCTGTGTTTTCGTCGACAGGCATACATGTTTCTAAACCACCCGGGTCGAACTTTAGAAGTGTGTGCGTTTTACAAGAGACTCATAGTGATGAGGGTTTAGCGTCTGATCGGGGCTTATGGTTTAAAGGGGTCTCTGTTCAGTCATGGTTCAAGTGCAGGAATCGGTACTTTTCTCTCAGTCTTCCTCAGTGACTGTCCTGTCAAGAGCTGAAGTAATAGCAGGCCGTTTGCTCGTGGTCAGAGCGAGAGTAAATGATCGCGTCTTTGTTTTCATTAATGTCTGTGCTCCTAATAGAGGATCAGAGAGGACTGGGCTGTTTCATGGACTGCATCAGACTCTACAGTCCCTCTCCCCTGAGGACCCCCTGTGATGGGGGAGACTTGTACACTAGATTTTATTAAAGACAGGAGCGGAGAAGAGCCTCACCCAAGTCTCTGCCTCTCTCTCTCTCTCTCTCTCTCTCTCTCTCTCTCTCTCTCTCTCTCTCTCTCTCTCTCTGTATCTGCTTTCTCTCTTTCTCTCGTTTTCGGCTCACTGTAATGAAAATACGGCGTTCATAAACGCCTTAAACAGCGCGGCTAATACAGATTTTGAAAACATAAACATACAAAAACAGGCTCGTATGGGTCCCTGTTACATTCAGGTAATTATAAAGTTCAGCTTTATTTATTATTTATTTATTTATTTATTCATTTATTTATTTATCTATTATAGTTCTGAAGTCAAGGCACTTCCCACGTCCCTGGTTGTTGTCATATCCCATAATGCACTGCAGTCAACCCAACGTGATAAAAACACTTTTTACTGTAATTTTACTGTAAAAAAGTGAAACCGTGGTTCTGTTTAACAGAGAACCTGTGGTGGTCTGTTTCCACTGAAATCCAGCCACTGTGAATGGTGGGTGTTGCATGCATGAATGCAAAATTGTATTCAGGCACTGGATGCAGGTGTATTTGGTCCTCTGATGGTGTGTGTGTGTGTGTGTGTGTGTGTGTGTGTGTGTGTGTGTGTGTGTGTGTGTGTGTCTGTAGGTCAGTCATGCAGTCCTGCAGTTCTGCTCTCTGTATCCTGATCTTACTGATCTCTTCATTCACTGCTGGTAAGATCTGCACTGTCACTCCTTCATCTTTGTTTAACATTTTACTTTTTTACACATTTTATTCACATGGGTTTGTGGACCAGTGATTTTTGGACATGTTGGTACTTCTCAAAACTCAAAATCATGTCATTGTTTTAATAGACACTGAAACAGGTTCCATATTGTAGTAAAAATGTGTTCCACTGAATGCAAACATTTATCTCTAGATGATTTAAGGCTTTTAAATGATTGATAAGCGATTGTAGTAACACGTTTATTTCTTACTCACTCACCAAGAGTCACCTAATCCTTCAGTGGAGGTCAATCTTCATGACTCTGCTACTCTGTCCTGCTCTGAGAGATGCTCTGGTTTGGTCAGATGGTCTGTGTTCCATAAACCCTCTGATGTTCTGGCTGAGTGTGATCAGACTTCATGCTGGTCAAAGGAGGGATATCAGATGATCCATGATCAGTACCTGAAGGGGAATCTCTCTCTCACCATCACTGATGCTGATTTCACTAAGAGAGGCTGGTACACGTGTTGGTGTGATGATAAAGACCTCTGTGATGTGACTCTTCAGATTGACCGTAAGTGTTCATGTGTTCGTGACTGACCATTGCTGACAGACCTCTGGTTACTTTGTATCAGGTTTTTCACAGTTGATTGAAGTTTGTTTTTCTTCTCAGCCTTGAAGACCACAGTTCAGATAAACCCTGGTGAATCTCTGGTACTGAAGTTGGATGTATCAGATCCAATGGAGGTGATTTATAACAGCACAGGTGGAGCTGGACCATCCAGTGGTCAGATCTGTACAGTGGATGGACGCTCACTGCAGTGTAAACCTGAGTATAAACAGAGATCATCACTAACATCTGTTCTTGAGCTGAGAGCAGTGACTCCGTCTGACAGTGGAGTTTATACTGTAATGGACAAAAGGAACGAAAAGGCCATTCATATCTACACAGTGACCATCCAGGGTATGAATTTAATGCTGTACAGCTTAAGCGGTAGGGATGGGCAGAATTCTGACTCAGAATTAAGTCTTTATCCACTTGATTTATATTACAGGAGCATCAGTTAGTCAGAGCTCAATGAGTTCTGTGGTGTGCTGACCCAGTAGCCTCCTAGCATCACTCTACTGTCCTGTTTGGCACTGTTTAATATTTAGTGATGATTTAACATTTCATATGTGTTTGTTGCACTTCAACTTGATTGGTTTGACAGTTATTACATAAAAATGCCTTTGCAGTTTAAAAAATACCTTCAATTTCCAAACACAGAATGATACACTGTACTCCTACTATACTGTCTAGTTCTAGTGTTCCTGTGTGAAGCTGATGACTGAGTGGCAGCAGAAGTCATTAGCAAGGTGGATCTGAATTCAGGAGTGTAGCGTCTTTTATAGTTGAAGTGTACTTGTAAGTGTATGTGGCGACTAACTAAAGCAGCTAGCAACTTACAGCACCTTATAACTCTCATCATTCAGCCAAAATATTCAAGACAAACACATCACTGTGGTAAATTATTACATGACACACCTGGCTAATAATGATTGACAACCGCAGCATAAAAATGTAACGCTAGCTTGGCTACTTAATTAATAGCCAGCTGGCTATTTAATAGCCTTAGTCTTAAAAATTAGCATGCTAAATCCTTGATGAACCAAAAGCTGTGAAATGGACACTCACTAACCTAAAATCGCAATTATGAGTTGGAAATCTCCAGCTGTAAAATATGATTGGCTGAGCTGCATTCGAAGCTATTCTACAACACTTAATATACTGATCTCTGTATCGCTGCACCACAGCATGTAAAATCATCGTGCTGTTAATAGAATAATCTCTAGCTCTAAGGTGTGTAATGAGTGCACTGATGAAGTAAGAACCCATTTTGTATTTAAACTGAGGGGCTGACAGCTTATTTTCTTAACTAGAAATAGGCTGGTCAGCTAGCTTACAGGCTAAAAGACAGCTAACATGTTAAACAACTCCTACATTAAAATCACAGGCTTAAATTAAAAGAACTCAGAGGCTCTCTGAATGTAAACTTGTTGACAAAAACAAATCTTTAATGTATACAGTACATAAAATATTCTACTAATGTTGATAGGTTAATAATTTAATACTAAAAAAATACCAAATTTTCTAATAATTATTAGGGCCCTTGTCAGTCAATTATTCTAACTTCCCCCTTCTTCATGGCACCGCTGTCTGTGTCTGTGTCTGAATGGTGTTTGCTGTGAGTACGATTATGCTGCTTGCTCAGATCTTTTGTATGTTAAATCTTCTGTGTAGCTCAGCCTCTCCAGTGCTTCACATTCATTACACCAGTGTTCCTCAGCTCTGGTCCTGGAGGCCCACTGGCCTGCATGTTTTAGTGTTTTCTCTGCTCCCAGCACACCTGATCCAACCAATCAGCTCAATAACAGTCACATACTGAGGGTGTGTTAAAGCAGGAAAAACACTAAAATGTGCAGGATCAGAGTTAAGAAACACTGAGATCAGTGATTACAACAGTATCTCAGTGCAAGACTCAGTTCTGTTTCTATGAAAAACAATGTCTTTAAAATTAATCTCCATCAGTGTCATAATAAATTGATGATTGGTGTAAGTTGAGTGGAGATGCTGAGCTATCCAGAGGAGTCAGATCCTAAATCAGTGGTTTCTGCTGGAACAGCTGAACTGTGTTTGTCTTCAGTTTGAGATCTTACATTGTGATGCTGTGATGTTTTTATCAGGTGAGATGCAGAGAGAGATCAGTAAGCCCTCTGGAATCCACTACAGTGCTCCATCTGGTATGTATTACACTTCACTCTACAGATATACTACTGTACTGATTATGCTGCATGACGTACTACTAGTGAAACACTGGACACCTTACTGAACGTTTTTATAATCTTAGACGTTTTGGCCTAAAGGCGAATGCTTATGTGATCTAAAATAAATTTAAACAGTACAATTGAAGTCTGTGTGTCTGAGATTTTTCCCCAAACCATTCTTTAAATAAATAGAATGCCTGAAAAATTCATTTTTGATGTAAAACAAGTCCTCAGCATGTGTGAATGTTCTTCAGTCCTGTTGGAAAACCATCTCAGATGGCTCCTTATAAGGGTGCTAGGGAGAACACCAAGAATGTTTGAAGCTGAAGGAGGAAGTGATATTTTGAAGAATTTAAAATAGAACATTTTTAAATAAGAATACGATAAGTTTTGGTTTAATTAACACTTTTTGGATCACTGCATGATTCCATACATGTTATTTTATAGCCTCGATGTCTTCACTGTTCTTCCAAAACTGGGTGAATAATAAAAATGTGAAAAGTCTTCAGAAGTAGATGTATCCAAACTGTTGTCTGGTACTGTGTAAAGAGACGTTTCTGGGTGTGTGTGCTTGTTTTGTAGATGGTGAGCTGTGCGTGTGCAGAGATCAGGGAGCTGCTCAGTCTGGGTGGATGGTTCCTGTGCTGGCTGTGTCAGTGGCTGTGCTGCTCGCTGTGTGTGCTGTATCAGTGGTGGTGAATTTTCTGCAGAGGAGAGAAAATCAGCAGCTCCGGATCAAACATGAAAGGAATGGAGATGTTAACCACGTCCAGAACAGAGTTGAAATGAATGGACTGGGTAATCATGGTACAGAAGAACAGCAGAGACTGGCACAGCCCAGTAATGACCAGGGAGCAGTCTGAGATCATTCCCAATGTCTTTCTTTTCTTTCTCCAGTTCTCTCTTTCTCTCTCTTGTTTTTTCATTCCTTTACATGTATGTGAGAGTGGTTGTTGATGTGTGTCAGTGTGGAGAGTCCAGATCTGTCTGCTGTTCATCTGCAGAGCTTTAGAAGCTTCCACTAACACTCTTAATTGAAGTTTCTGTATTCATGCTCTTCACTGTGTAACTTTGTAAAAGTTCTCCAGGTCAGAAGCTGTTACTCTAAGTCTTAAGTGCTCTTTGACTGTAAGATCTTAATAGATAAGCTGCCTGTGTGCTTTAGTGGAGTCACTTTTACCCTGGATAAAATGAGAATTCTCATTTTATCATGCTTGTAACATGTAATTGTATCTTTGGTTGCCCTGAGATCTTCCATGTAGCTCCATCTTGGACACTGATTATAGGAGTGCAGCTTCAGTGTAGAGGTGGGTTCTGTATGTGAGTGCCAGGTTCAGTGTTACTATATAATGAGAGAAAGAAGAAGTGGTTCAGAAAAGGCAGAGTCCAAGACAGCATTACTACAAAACAGCACTCTGTCTCTCTTTGTATGTCTGACATGACAGAATAAGCACTTTGCATTCTCCTAGAAGAGTGTTGAGCAGTCCAGTAACATTACGTTAGCCTTCGCTCTCACAGCTAGCATCATGTTACAGAGGGAGATCTAGCTAACAGGGAATCAGACACTAAACTAAATTTGGGAGAAAATGTGGGTAAAATGTGGAAGAATGAAAAAAGGTTGGGTGTGTTGGGTGCTCTGAGATGCTTTTCTGTTCAATGTTGTACAGAGTGGTTATTTGACTTACTGTGAGCTCAAACAAGTCTAGCTATTCTCCACTGACCTCTCATCAACAAGGAGCTTTTGCCAACAGAACTCACTTAGAAGTCACTCAGATTTTTATTTTGTTATGTTTGTTGTGAATATTAGCTGATAGGATGGTTGCGTTACTGAACAGGTGTAAAGATGTTCCTAATACAGAGGAAGGAGAGCATGTATTTTATCTAAATACTGCTGAGTTCTACTTTAAAGTGGATTTATATGGCATTGTAAAACCCACTAATAGTAGTTATTTCTTTATTTTTACTCAGGAGTATTAGGAACGTGTTCATTGTGATACTTCATGCTGAAGAACTGAGTTTTATCCTGTGTATTTCAGTGAATGCAACTTGGTCACAGAGTTCTTTGCACTTAGTATAAATATTACATATTTCAGTATTTTCAGTGTGTTGTTATTGTAGATCTACAGTTGTGTACCTTGTTTAAACTCTGCTGTGAGACTTGAGCAGCACTGAAGTGCCTCAGAGAAACTCTAACCTGACTGCACTGACATGTAAAAATGGTACAGTATGTAGGTATAGACAGTATTATCTGGCATGTTACACACATAAAAAGTAGTTTATCAGTAAGATCTGCTTGTCTTAATTACATTCAAGTGAGTTTGCTTTGTATGAAGTGACTGTGTTAAGTTGTTTTCTACATCATTTGAGTCTGACTGGTCTGAAATGACTCTGTATAAAGTTAAATGAAGCGGTGAGAGATGAAGCACTAAAATCTGATTAGTCTGAAATAACACTGTATAAAATTAAATGAAGCGGTGAGAGATGAAGCACTAAAATCTGATTAGTCTGAAATAACACTGTATAAAGTTAAATGAAGCGGTGAGTGATGAAGCTCTAAAATCTGATCAGTCTGAAACGACCGACTGTATAAAGTTAAATGAAGCGGTGAGTGATGAAGCTCTAAAATCAGATCAGTTTGAAATGACCGACTGTATGAAGTTAAATGAAGCGGTGAGTGATGAAGCTCTAAATTCTGATCAGTCTGAAACGACCGACTGTATAAAGTTAAATGAAGCGGTGAGTGATGAAGCTCTAAAATCCGATCAGTTTGAAACGACCGACTGTATAAAGTTAAATGAAGCGGTGAGTGATGAAGCACTAAAATCCGATCAGTTTGAAACGACCGACTGTATAAAGTTAAATGAAGCGGTGAGTGATGAAGCTCTAAAATCCGATCAGTTTGAAACGACCGACTGTATAAAGTTAAATGAAGCGGTGAGTGACGAAGCTCTAAAATCCGATCAGTTTGAAACGACCGAATGTATGAAGTTAAATGAAGCGGTGAGTGATGAAGCTCTAAAATCCGATCAGTCTGAAACGACTGACTGTATAAAGTTAAATGAAGCGCTGAGTGACGAAGCTCTAAAATCTGATTAGTTTTAAATGACTGTATAAAGTTAAATGAAGCGCTGAGTGACGAAGCTCTAAAATCTGATTTTCTTGTTTCACTGTTTAGAGCTGGAGTTTCACCACTATTATACACTGTATAATGTACAAACTCTTTAATAGATTGAAAATGACAGCTGTGCACATGGACTTTATCATTTTTCATTATAAATTACTTGAGTCTTACATTGTGCACTCCACAGATTCCACAGATTTTTCAGAATTTCTGCATAATTAAATGCCTGAAAAGGTAAACAAAGTCATTCATGTTTTCCTGTTCACTCTAACTAATAGGTCAGTGTGGAGTGATTCACTGTTAAAGTAACAATTTTAATACCAGTAATTAAAAGCTTTAATTATTCTTACGATATTAACTGTAAATAAATTATCACATTTGTGTAACTAACAAAAAAAAAATGAACAGTCAGTTTACAGTGAGGTGGTAAAAGCTGCTGTTTATTTGTAGTTAGCTAAAGCCAGTGATCAGCCGTGTGGCTGCATGTGAAAATCCATAATTCTAATCTGATACACTTACATTATTATTATTTATGAACACTTTGCATTGTTAATACTTTCAAATAATAAAAATAGAAGATTAGTGTCTCCATGTCTGATATTTATAGTGTTATCCTGCCATCTTGTGGACATTCCATACAGCAGTGATGATTGTTTGTTATCAGTGTTGTGATTTTGTGATGTTAAAGGGGAACTCCAATGTTTTTTTTTAAATACTTACTCATACAATGATGTAGGTGTAAACAGAATCATTCAGAGTGGTTTGGTACAAAATGCACCTTTCTGGAGAAATTTACCGAGTCAGAATTCTTCACCATTACAGTACTAGGAACCAGACGTCCAAAGTATTTTGTGGCTCAAGTTATTACACAAAATGGTTATGAATGTGTTGCTTGATACCTGAGACATTGTTTTGTGATAATTTTGTTATAAAGTTTTGGTACTTTTAGTATAAACTTTTACTCCAGGATCACTTCTGTGTTTCCTCTCAAAACCGCATTCTCAACTGAGATCAATGCGCGTGAGCTAACATGCTTTTGCTGTTATTAGCCTGTAGATACAGCTGTTCAACATGGCTAATGCCAGCAGCAGCTTTTGTTAGCAGGGTCAATTGTTATTTTATTGTGTGGCTGTTAGACAGTCTGCCAGCTAATGGCTAACAGTGATATATGCACGGTGGCTAACGAGGGCTAATTTATTTCACTCACAGGTGTTTCTTACCTTGATTCCAGTTTCTGTGCTGAAAAATACAACAGAGGGAGCAGCAGTTTTCTTTAGCAGCCACATTTGAAGAAATCTTTGCATTTATTTCACTGGTCTTTTTCACAGCTGGTACCGGCTGCTGTTTATTTGTAGTAACTTATATCCAGAGATTAGCCATGTGGCAGCATGTGCAAATTCCAATCTGATACACTTACATTATTATTATTATTATTATTATTATATATGAGCACTGTGCACTGTTAACACCTTCAAATAATTCAAAGAGTAATACCTTCATTGCAGTTATTTATAGTGTTACACTGCCACCTTGTGGACGTTCATGAGCACAGCATTCCTGCCTCTTCAGTGAATTTGATAGACTGTAAACCCAAACAAGTTAGCACAGCCTTAAAAAGGCAATCAGTCTTAACATTTTTAAGTTTATAAACTCAACTGTCAGTAGTATGCACAGCTTGTAGTTTTTGAGTCACACACACACAATTATTTCAAGTGTGTACTACTGAAAATATGTATTTCTGTTACGCAGCACAACTAAGTACTTAATATTAACTAAATATGTAATGTTGACAAAACGTATTTATACAAAGAAATGTATTTATGAACTAATGAACAAGTTCTCACAGCTAATTTTAGATGTTTTCCAAACATAAATTTTACACAGCATTGCATAGTGCAGGAGGGGACAAGATCAATCAATGAAATTAATGTAACCCACAAAGGATCTTCAGGACACAGTTAGCTTAGTCATCTGATTTTTGTGGCCACACAGAGCTTCTCAGTAACCTGACCCATGGGTGACTACATTATAAAGAAAAAAAAATAGAAACAAAAAGGCTAAGATTTACCAATGTTGACAAACAAGTCTTTCACAAGAGCCTACTGAAAAACAGCATTAGCTTATTAACCAAGGGATAATAAAACAAACACAGAGACCTCTGAGCAGGAGACACCATTAATGATGTCGCAACAAGGAGAGGAAAGAGTTCTAACTGCGTAGATCATCAGATCATTCTTAAGGGTCTGTAACATAGGTGACAATTTCCCATCCTCCATCCAAGTAAAATATTCTGGACAAATTCAAGAGTGTTGGTCAGTCCTTTAGGATAAGTCAGGTGAAGAGCATAGATCAGACCAAACATTACCAGAAAAGCATCTGCAAGCCTGCAGAAGTGGGTTACCACATCAATCCAGGACAACGGACATTTTCACTGGGTGGTAGTGAACAGGATCTTTGATGTTTTCACCAACAATGGTAGGTAGAGCCACCAGAGAATCCCTAAGGTATATTTTGACAGACTCCTCTTGCTGGAAATGAGAAAGAGAGACAAAGACAGAGAGAGAAATGAGCAGAGAGACCACTCTAAATAGATATTTTTAACACTCACTGCCAGACAGTACAGGTTCCTCAGGCAATTCATCATCAAAGCCGTATTGGCTACAGCCAATCAAACATCGCCCCCCTCCCAACACTCTCCAGATCAACTCGTACCAAAGAAAAACAACAAGAGCACTACCTTAGACCGTATACCCACTCAGACCGTATACCCACTTAGAGCGTATACCCACTCAGACCGTATACCCACTTAGAGCGTATACCCACTTAGAGCGTATACCTTACCGTATACCCACTTAGAGCATATACCTACCTTACCGTATACCCACTTACACACAGCGAGATATGCTCATCTGGCATTCTGTGCTTGATTTTGATTCGATTGTGACTCAGAGAGCAAAAACTTTACATTTGTTCAATCATGAGTCATATAACCAGGAATCCATGTGCTGTGTTTTGTGTCGGCATCCATCTGTCGTGTTTTGATAAAATTGCATTAGTACAATGGTAGTAACCCGCGTTCCACACTGAGATCTTTTTTGAGATCCATTACTTCCTTTACATTCTCTGATCCTTTCTTTTGTTCAATTTTACAATTCCACACTATACCTACTAAACCTCATACTATTCCAGGGCAATATGACAAATATACATTTCATTAAGTATTATGATATTTCCATGATATATGTCACAATATTTTTTCCCCCTCATATCTGGCAAGTTGCAACAGAGGAAAAAAAAAAAATACTAAAAATAAAAAGTAAAAAAAAAAACTTTCTTAACAGGTGAGGGAATCATGCTTAGATGTAAAAGGAGCATCCATAAAAAGCTGGATTCTTCATGAGCAAGGATGGGTCAAGGCTCGCCACTTTGCCAAAAATGCATTAGCAAAAAGGTTAAAAAATAATGTTCCTCAGCCAAGTATTGCAAGGATTTTAGGAGTTTCACTCTTTACATTGCATAACATCATTCAGGGAATCTAGAAAAATCTCTGTGCGTAAAGGAAAAGGCCAAAAAACCACATATGAATGCCTGTGATCTTCAACCTCTCAGACAGCACTGCACTAAAACCATCATGTTTCTGTGATGAGATCACCACATGGGCTCAGGAATACTTTGACAAACCTTTGTCAATAAACACTGTTTGTCGCTGCATCCACAAACGCAAATTAAAGCTGTACTACACACAGTGGAAGTCATATATCAACAACGTCCAGAAACGCCGCCGACTTCTCTGGACTCGAGCTTATCTGAAAAGGACTGATGCTCTGTGGAAACGTGTGTGGTCATCTGAGTCAACCTTTCAGATTGTTTATGGAAATAATGGAAGTCATGTTCTCCAGGCCAAAGAAGAAAAACAAACACTGTCTTTTTCAGAGACATCCATGTTTATTTCTACATGACAATATCAAGCCACACTCTGTATGTTGCAGCAACATGGCTGCATAGTCAGAGAGTTTAAGTGTTAGACTGAGCACCCACTAATATGTGTCACATTATTAATCTTGCAGTATGACAACAAAGGCCCTGTGGGTGCTCAGCTGAGGACTTATATAACAGAAGAATGACACAAAAATACTGCTTTCAAAACTGGATCAGTTTGTGTTTTCAGTCCCCAAACTATTATTTAGTGCTGCTAAAAGGAAAGGTGATCTAACACAGTGGTAAATATGATCCTGCCCCAACTTTTTTGGAATGTGTTGGAGGCATCAAATTTGGAATGAGCGTATATTAACAAAAAAAATAAAGTTCATGCTTCATGAACTTCATTAAGTTCATACAACATCAAATATAGTGTTTTGTGCTGTTTTGTACTGCTAAAGTCAGACTTGCCCATTGGCTGATTCTGATTTTCTTTCTTTTTAAGAACTATAACTGACAGTATACATATGCAGTAATGGATAGGCTACCTGTTTAATGCTAGGCTCACACTCTTTACCTAAGAATGCCATCCTGCCCATCAGAAGCCCCCGTAACCAAAGGCTAAATACCTGGTACTGAATAATTAACCAGGCCTAGGAGCTCCGACACCACAGTCCTTTCCCAAATGATAACAGGTTCAACAGATAACAGAAACAGAAGAACAGTCAGGCTCAACATTGACATCAAGCTTACGTTAGACGTCATTAATAAAACTAACTGCTGCTTTGAACAATTCTTAGACGTGACATAAGTGGATATTTGACGGCACAGAATCAGCTCGGGCTAAAAGTCAAGCTAAAAATCCTTCAAATATCCTGAACCCCTCTGCTGCTGGTCAGAGCTAACTAGAGAATCCAGCTAGAGGAAGTTTTTATTATAGGCAGTTTGTAATTATCCTCCTCTGTCTCTCCTCTTCCCTCGGTGTGTTTTTGTCTCTGTAGATGAGTCGTCCAGTCCTGCAGCTCCACTCAGGGACTGAATGTGACGATGCAACAGAATTCAGACGCTCGCGGATAAAAAATGTACACAGAGCTTTATTCAAGTTCAACAAACGACTAAGACTAAAGCCCGGGCTTATAAACTATACTAGGTGGGTCATATGACAATAAACACAGGTGAATGTATTTAGTACTCCGGTGAATGTGAGCGCTGATAGGTGCGTGCACAACCATCCAAAGTCATATGACCTCCCGAGGGATTGTGGGCAATGGAGTCCCTCCTGGACTCTGCCTCAGAGGGAAGTTGCTCAGTCACATGATCTCCTAATGTATTGTGGGAAATGTAGTCTGAGTCCTCCTGAGGCGTGACACTGAATACTTTCTGTTTCCTTATTAATATGATTGACTAGACAGAATTTTGTTTGGAAAATTTTGTTAAAAAGAAAAAAAACAGTGTATCGTCCTGTGAATAATGAGGAGGGCACTGGTAACTGTTTTTCTTCTCCAAACAGAGCCTACGAGAACCAGACGTGATAACTAATAAAACAAAGTAAGAAACCATCATCAGTGGTTTAGCTGGTGGATGACAGCAGAGCTGGTGGAAAGTGCTGCAGGTGTAGAACAGCTCTCTGTTTCTGCTTCAGTACTTTGCATTTGTAATTTGCATTACAGTTTCGCTCTCCTCTTCTTGTCAGTGCTAATAGTGTTTTTGTGTCGGTCAGTCATGCAGCCCTGCAGTTCTGCTCTCTGTGTCCTGATGTTACTGACCACTACATTCACTGTTGGTAAGTCCTGCACTTCTTAATCATCTTAAACATTTTACGTTCACCTTTGGTTTCTAAGGTTCATTGTTTGGCGTGTTGGTAATTCTCTAAGCTTCATTCTAAAACTATGTTATTATATTTTAAAACACTGAAACTGGGGATACAAAGATACCATTTTTCCAGGCTGAGTACATGTTTTTCAGTATTTGGCGATACTGAGCCCAACACCGTACTGAGTAACCTACTTAAAATGAAGTAGTTGTTGGAGTAAATGAGTAGACATGGGTCCAATCCGATCCTGTATCAGTATCGGGTCAGATATTGACATCTTTCATTCATTGGTTATCGGACGGATGGGGCCAATCCACTTACTGATCCATATTCCAGTCTGCAGCTTGTGCTGGACCATGAACCCACCGTAATGCATTACAACGTGATGTAATGTAACGTGAGACGCGTCACCGATCCGGATTATGTTCCACATTTTATCATGAACCTGCAGCAATTTCAGCCTGTAAGTTAGTGAGCAAATAACATCAGCTGTTGGTCTGCAAATAACAAATAACATCAGCTGTTGGTCTAAAATAACAAATAACATCAGCTGTTGGTCTAAAATGTTGTTGTGTTTGGAGATATTTAAGTCTGGAAATGCCGGAAAGTAAAACCGCTACTTGTAATGTATGTAAAGCCAGTGTGTTGAGGGGTGGAAGTGTGGCTGCATCAGACAATACAACCAGTTTAATCACCTGCAGAGGCTTCACGTCAAAGAGTACCAGGAGTTCACGTTAACAGACAGGAAGACACCACCAGGCAGTGACTCTCACTGATGCTCTCCAGCATCATGGTGGAAAATGTGAGATTGTCGCAGCCTGTTGGAGCATTTAGAGCCCAGCTATCTGACATCCTGTTCTTTATTTTATTTTAAAGATTGTCCCAATACTTGACCTGTTCACATGATGCAGCCAAGCTTATTGTTTGTGTTTAACGTTCTAGAAAGGCTTTTGATATTTAAGATGTTTATTTCCATTTTGCATTTCATATGTTTAATTTCACATTACAGCTGTTGTTGCCACCTGTTTATATGTGAAGTTCAACATGAATAAATTCCATTGGAATGCATTTAAATTCAATGTCTTTGTGTATAGTTTTGCTCTTCTAATAAGAAGTGCTGTGTTGTCTATTTCAGCCTGGTGATGTAACCTGAAACACAAAACCAACAATGGTATGATATTAGTAAAGTAAACAGAGCTCTTAAGGGAGCGTATCGGAATCTGCGTCAGTGTCAGCAGTTGTGTATCAGAATCAGATCGGAACTGAAAAAGTGTGGATTGACACATCACTACCTTTAACACATTGTTTATATTTCTTAATCCCTCTTTCAGTGACTGAATCAGCTGCTGCTCCAGTGAAGGTGAAGCTTCATGACTCTGCTACTCTGCCCTGCTCTGAGAGATGCTCTGGTTTGGTCAGATGGACTGTGTTCACTAAACCCACTGATGCTCTGGCTGAGTGTGATCAGACTTCATGCAGATCAAAGGAGGGATATCAGATGATCCATGATCAGTACCTGAAGGGGAATCTCTCTCTCACCATCACTGATGCTGATTTCACTAAGAGAGGCTGGTACACGTGTGACTGTGATGGTAAAGATGTCTGTGATGTGCGTCTTCAGGTTGAGCGTAAGTGTCCAGCTGTTTTCTAGCGTGAACTCTGCAGACCGAATCCAGTGATGTGGGTGTAACACTGTGCACTCAGTTGTTAAATTGATGTTCCTGTTTTTCTTCTCAGCCTTGATAACACCACTTCAGATAAAACCTGGTGACTCTCTGGTGCTGATGTTGGACGTATCAGATCCAGTGGAGGTGATTTATAACAGCACAGGTGCAGCTAATCAATCCAGTGGTCAGATCTGTACAGTGGATGGACGATCAACACAGTGTAGAGATTCATATAAACAGAGAGCATCACTAACATCTGTTCTTGAGCTGAGAGCAGTGACTCTGTCTGATAGTGGAGTTTATACTGTAATGGACAAAAGGAATGAAGAGGTCATTCATATCTACACAGTGACCGTCCAGGGTATGAATTTAATGCTACTTTTACAGCAGTAATCTTTTTTCCACACCTTCAACTTGTACCCAGATTTTGTCCGTCAGCCGGTCAGTGTGAGGCCGCAGCACACTAACCAGAGAAGGTCTAACTAGTACAGAAGAGCTGAGCTGGTTGTGACGCAAGACCCTGTTATTCATCTCAGCCCCCACTGAAATCTCATTATTTTCCAAATCCATTCTTTACCAAATTAATAACGTTCCTTGGGCTTTATGATCTCGCATTGCTGCAGTGAGCAACCAACAAACTATCCTTTGACTTCTTCCCTTTGAAAGATACACCGGTCAGGCATAACATTATGACTGCCTCCTTGTTTCTGCACTCATTGTCCATTTTATCAGCTCCACTTACTATATAGGTGCACTTTGTAGTTCTACAGTTACAGACTGTAGTCCATCTGTTTCTCTGATACTTTGTTAGCCCCCTTTTACCCTGTTCTTCAGTGGTCAGGACCCCCATGGACCCTCACAGAGCAGGTACTATTTGGGTGATGGATCATTCTCAGCACTGCAGTAACACTGATGTGGTGGTGGTGTGTTAGTGTGTGTTGTGCTGGTATGAGTGGATCAGACACAGCAGTGCTGCTGGAATTTTTAAACACTGTGTCCACTCACTGTCCACTCTATTAGACACTCCTACCTTGTCAGTCCACCTTGTAGATGTAAAGTCAGAGATGATAGCTCATCTGCTGCTGCACAGTTTGTGTTGGTCATCCTCTAGACCTTCATCAGTGCTTACAGGACGCTGCCCACAGGACGCTGTTGGCTGGATATTTTTGGTTGGTGGACTATTCTCAGTCCAGCAGTGACACTGAGGTGTTTAAAAATTCCAGCAGCACTGCTGTGTCTGATCCACTCAGACCAGCGCAACACACACTAACACACCACCACCACGTCAGTGCTGAGAATGATCCACCACCCAAATAGTACCTGCTCTGTGAGGGTCCTTGGGGTCCTGACCACTGAAGAACAGGGTAACAAAGTATCAGAGAAACAGATGGACTACAGTCTGTAATTGTAGAACTACAAAGTGCACCTATATAGTAAGTGGAGCTGATAAGATGGGCAATGAGCGCAGAAACAAGGAGGTGCTCATAATGTTATGCCTGATTGTGTTTGTAGCATATAAGAACTGATTACCTGCTGCATAAGATTCAAAGTAGTCAGTAAGACAGCAGTATTATGTTGAATAAAAACATCTGATTCCAGTGGGAATAAAATCTAATGTAAACACTACGTATTTCCCGATGGAAAAGCAGGTGAGGTACAGCTAATGCAGTTTCAGTGTCCTGTTACGTTCAGCTGTGTAAGGTTTGGGGACTGAGCCACTCTTAGTGTAAACTCCTGCTGTAAGTGCTGTCTTAGCTAGAACGCTATCAGCTCAGAGCACCACAAACCCATCTGAGTCACTCCAACACCAGTAAGTCAGTCTTTCTCACTCAGAGTCTTTATTCCTTTAGATGTTAGTTAGTGGACCAGAACTGAATTAAGGAACACAGTGTTTCATACGTTCTGCTGATAACTTAAAGTTCACTGGTCAGCAAACTGCTACTGTGGCCTTAGTGATGGAGTTTAGCTGTGATCATGTTGGTTGTTATCTGTGGTACATCAGCTCCTCTGTGTACAGCCAGCCTCTCCAGTACTTCATGTACATTAAGCTTTTTGAACACATCTGTCACTGCAGTTCTGTTTCTGCACAGTATAATCTAAAATATGATGCTGCATGGTTTACACTACCAGTCAAAAGTTTGGGTACCTCAGTCCTGTTGGTAAAGCAGGTGGTTCCTCGTGAAGCTGCCTGGAGAACTCTAAGAGTGTGTAAAGCTGCATGAAGGCAAAGGAGTCAAGGCTGTATTGATTTAACACATTTATTTACTGCATAATTCCATATGTTATTTATAGCTTTGATGTTGTCTTTAGTTTTTTTAAAAGTGGATGTATCCACTCTTTTATCTGGAGCTGCATAAACAGACTTTCCTGGAGTTAAACAGTGTGAATGAAGCTCACCGTACATCTTTGTGTGTGTTTGGTTTGTAGATGTTCAGCCGTGTGTGTGCAGAGATCAGGGAGCTGCTCAGTCTGGGTGGACGGTTCCACTGCGGAGTGTATCAGTGGCTGTGCTTCTCACTGTGTGTGTGATATTAGTGGTGGTGATTGTGCAGCTGACGAGGAAAAATCCACAGCCTCCAAAAGGACCGGATATCACTGGAAATACCCACGTTCAGAAGAATGGACTGGGTAATCAAGGGGCAGAAGAACAGCAGAGACTGGCACAGCACAGTAATGACCAGGGAGCAGTCTAAGATCATTCTTGATCATCCTCTCTTTCTTTTCTTTCTCTTGCTCTCTCTCTCTTGCTTCTCCACTCATGAGACATGTATGTGAGAGTGGTTGTTTATATGTACACTATATTGCCAAAAGTATTCGGTCGTCTGCCTTCACACGCATATGAACCTGAGTGAGATCCCATTCTTAATCCATGGGGTTTAATATGATGTCGGTCCACCCTTTGCAGCTATAACATTCGACTCTTCTGGGAAGGCTTTCCACAAGGTTTAGGAGTGTTTATGGGAATTTTTGACCATTCTTCCAGAAGCGCATTTGTGAGGTCAGACACTGATGTTGGACGAGAAGGCCTGACTCACAGTCTCCGCTCTAATTCATCCCAAAGGTGTTCTATCGGGTTGAGGTATCTGAGTGCAGGCCAGTCAAGTTCTTCCACACCAAACTCGCTCATCCATGTCTTTATGGACCTTGCTTCGTGCACTGGTGCGCAGTCATGTTGGAACAGGAAGGGGCCAAACTCCCCAAACTGTTCCCACAAAGTTGGGACCATGAAATTGTCCAAAATCTCTTGATGCTGAAGCATTAAGAGCTCCTTTCACTGGAACTAAGGGGCCGAGCCCAACTCCTGAAAAACAACCCCTCACCATAATCCCCCCTCCACCAAACTTTACACTTGGCACAATGCAGTCAAACAAGTACCGTTCTCCTGGCAACCACCAACCCCAGACTCGTCCATCGGATTGCCAGACGGAGAAGCGTGATTGGTCACTCCAGAGAACACATCTCCACTGCTCTAGAGTCCAGTGGCGGCGCTTTACACCACTGCATTCGACGCTTTGCATTGCGCTTGGTGATGTAAGGCTTGGATGCAGCTGCTTGGCCATGGAAACCCATTCCATGAAGCTCTCTATGCTGTTCTTGAGCTAATCTGAAGGTCACATGAAGTCTGGAGGTCTGTAGCGATTGACAGCAGAAAGTTGGCGACCTCTGCGCACTATGCGCCTCAGCATCCGCTGACCCCGCTCTGTCATTTTACGTGGCCGACTATTTCGTGGCTGAGTTGCTGTCGTTCCCAAACGCTTCCACTTTGTTATAATCCCACTGACAGTTGACTGTGGAATATTTAGTAGTGAGGAAATTTCACGACTGGACTTGTTGCACAGGTGGCGTCCTATCACGGCACCACGCTGGAGTTCACTGAGCTCCTGAGAGCGACACATTCTTTCACTAATGTCTGTAGAAGCAGTCTGCAGGCCTGGGTGCTTGGTTTTATACACCTGTGGCCATGGAAGCGATTGGAACACCTGAATTCAATGATTTGGATGGGTGACTGAATACTTTTGGCAATATAGTGTATGTGTGTGTGGAGACTCCAGATCTGTCTACTGGTCATCTGCAGAGCTTTAGAAGCTTCCACTAACACTCTTAACTGAAGCTTCTCTATTCATGCACTTCACTGTCAAACTCTGAAAAGCCCCTTTTGGGGGACACATGTTTTTTTCAGCAAGGTATTTTCTATTTCTACTTCAGTACGTTTGGAGATTTGGAGAAAAAATGAACTTGCAGTCAGACATTTCTGCAGTGCAGCAAAGTGAGAAGCTCATTAAAGCAGGTGTGTAAAGTCTCAGATTATACAAGTGTGGCTCCAGTGCAACTCCAATTTAATGGATATTTAGTTGAATGTTACTTAAAGATATTCTATGCTGGAGTGGATCGTTCACTGAGCTGATAGTTTGGTGTTCAAACAATGCAGTTTCATTAGATATCATAATTAGTAGAGCGTCCATTTTCCACAAAGCGCTGTGGGTTGTTTTGTCCACATAACAGTCTCTGAAGGTGAGTTTGTTTCAACAGGTCCTCCTTCATTAATACTGAGATAATCACTAATCACTCATTACTAATGCCGTCCTCTACAAACTCATCCTACTCATATCAGTATTTACATATAAAGTAAATAGTTTCTAAACTGTAGGAGCCAAAATTGTAAAACCAAATGCATTAAAGAGGTTAATAATTCTTATTATTGCAAGCAACGACAGCAAGCCAAATTTGAATGGACTTTAGGGCTTAATTTTAATTAATTTGTTAAACATCAAAAATTTAATAACGTCTTAACTGCAGGGCCTAGCATTTTAAAACCAAATACATAAATACATCATCTAAAAGTGCTGGAGCCTATCCCAGCTGTCACTGGGCGGAAGGCAGGATACACCCTGGACAGGTCGCCAGTCCATCGCAGGGCAGACAGACAGACATACACAGTTACACACTCACTCACACCTAGGGGCAATTCAGCATGTCTGCATGTTTTTGGACTGTGGGAGGAAACCGGAGTACCCAGAGGAAACCCACGCAGACACGGGGAGAACAGGCAAACTCCACACAGACAGTAAACACTGCAAGCGAGACGAGAATTCTTAAATTCTTTTTCATTAATAAAAAAAAGCAACAGCTTCTTTACTGAAGGGCCTAAATTTGTCAAACCAAATGCACTGAAGAGAATCTTAATATTATAACTAACTACAGCATGTAGAATTTAAACTGTGTTGTACTGAATTGAATGTTGTACTACACCATACACTTCCTTCAGTCTAGTCTTCAGGGGTCTAAGTACAGTCTCAGTAATGTTTGGGGGTGGGGGTGGGGGTGGGGGGTACTGTGTGTTGTATAGGTGGTGTGGTTTACATCATGACTGGTTTGTTCCTCCACACTTCACTCTGCTCTTCCAGCATTGGCTGCTCTCTTTCTCTTCTGTTTGTCTTGTTTCAGCAGCTCAGTTGCTTTTAATATTTAAGCAATGAAAATAATTCCTCCTGTTAACCATGCTGTACTGAAAGTCTCCTGCAGATCAAATAATAAACAAACTGTAAAGTGTGTGCAGATCATTTGGTTAGTGTCCCTTATCAGGGTCAGTTTGGGACAGTAATGTAAGAATGTACAGAAAGGATTATTGATAATGAGGACTCGTCATAGAGCTGCACTATATGGAGGGAATGTCCTGTGTGTTAATAAAGTCATAACAGGATTGCAGAATAATAAAGATGTTTTAAATATCTGAGTTATCAGATCCTCTTCAGACACATCTGAGTCTTATTAACCTCTTAATGATCCCGTTAAAGAAATCAGAAATGTATGTCACTCAGCTGACATGAACATTTTCCAAAAACAAAATCTTGTTTTCAGTTTATTTGAAAAGCATAACCTATACATAAATACAAACATTTGTTTTCCATGACAAAATATACAGACATTCTGGTTCTCTAATGGACACAGTCAGTACACACTGTTGTTGTGTTCTGTTTGTAAACACACCTGAGTCAGGTCATCATTACAGCCTCCATCACCTGACCGAGAACTGATTACAGCAGAACTGAACAACAGTGTAAAGTGAAAACTCCAAGACTTCATCAGTGTAAGAATTCACACCACACAGTGTCTACATTAAAGTACAAAATAACAATAACAAATATATTCTCAATAATCCTGAGTAAATAATGAGTCTTTCAGATTTTACAGATTTGTAAAGAATAACATATGAATCCTCTTCCTTTGTCACACTAAAGTAAAACGTTCCAGAGCTGTTAGCAGATTCATATTTACAGATAATCAGATAATCAGATTCAGGAGAAACTTCATTAGACCAATCACACCACAAGCTGTTTTATGGAACTTATGTTGTATTTAAACTGGTTGAAACATTTACATCTGCATCTTTTTAAAGCTTTTCCTGCTAAAGCTTTTCTTCTCCTCCTCTTCTTTGACAATCTGTAAGTGTTTGGTAACTGAGGAGACACTGCTGTAGTTTTGAAAGTGAAATGTTTTCTTATTCTTGTGTGATACAGTATTTCAGGTTTTATAATGTGCCAAATGTTATCAGCAGTGACAGATCTGGACTGCAGGCAGGTCACTTTGGCACCTGGACTCTTTTAATATGAAGCAATGCTGCTGTAATACATGCAGAATGTGGTTTGACATTGTCTTGCTGAGAAAGACATCGTCTGAATGGCAGCATATGTTGCCAAAACGTAAATATTGTTCAACATTAATGGTGCCTTCACAGATGTGCACGTCACCCATGCCATGTGCACTAATGCACCCTTATACCATCATGTTGGCTGTGCTGATAACAAGCTGAGTGGTCTTTAGCCCGGAGGACACAGTGTCCATGATTTCCAAACAGAATCTAAACTTTTGATTTATCAGACCACAGGACACTTTTACACTCAGTCCATCTAAAATGAGCTCAGGCCCAGAGAAGGTGGCAGTGTTTCTGGGTCCTGTTTATATTTGGTTTCTTCTTTGCGTTTTAGAGTTTTAACTTGCATTTGTGGAAACAGTGATGAACTGTTTTCACAGACAGTGGTTTTCAGAAGTGTTTCTGAGCCCATGCAGTGATTTCCGTTACAGAATCATGTCTATTTTTAATGCAGTGCTGCCTGTGGCCCCGAAGATTATGACCAACCTGTATTGGTTTTCGGCCTTATACCATACATACAGAGATTTCTCCAGGTACTCTGAATCTTTTAATGGTTTTATGTGTAAATGAAGAATTCCCCAGGTTCTTTGCTATTTTACATTGAGAAACGTTATTCTTGAATTGTTCCACTATTTGATCCCACTATTTGAACCCCTCCTTATGTTTACATCTAAAACCTTTTACACCCAATCATGATACAGACCTGTTGCCAATAATCTAATTGTTTGTGAGATGTTCCACCAGGTGTTTTGTTTAGCATTACACAACTTTAACAGTCTTTTGTTGCCCCGTCTTAACTTTTTTGAAACATGGCTTCAAATTCAAAATGGGCATATTTAAATATCTGAAATGCTGTCCTTGTTTGCACAGCATTGCAACTTTTTTGGAAATGGGGGGCTCCGGGGTTTAAGACCAACACAGCTTAGTCTAGCATATGCCTGGGTGCAAAGTGCTTTTGAGAGGCTGACCAAAAGTGACCAAAAAGCTAAGAATTTAAGTTAGTCTGATTTTAAATACTCTCCTACTCACCGCTCACCACTGACTCACTACAGTCTCAGAAAAACCTGCTGAGGGTCGCCAGCATGAGCCGGACCCCAGAACAGGATTTTATGCTGCTTGCTATGATAATAATTGTTTAACAATTGTTTTTTCTTTATCTTGCAGTATACTGACATTAATAACAATAATAATAAAGGTAACACTAAATAACGATAAGACAACTATTTAATCATCTTAAGATTCTTTCCTGTTATAGCATATTTTACTATTTGAGAATTTTCTTTAGAATATTCTAAAACATAAATAATTACAGCCCTGGTTATTATAATACATTTTAGCAGAGCGTGTTGATATTTTATATTGACATTCTTCCCAGCCTCACTATATAATCTCTATAGTCACTCCACACTGATACTCAATCAACCAACCACACACACACACACACACACACACACACACACACACACACACACACAGAGAGAGAGAGAGAGAGAGAGAGAGAGAGAGAGAGAGAGAGAGAGAGAGAGAGAGGAGTGTGGGGGGGGACGTTGATTATTGATTATCTCTCAGACTTCCTGGACAGTATTGGAGAATGACCGTCTCTTTTTTTCTTCTTTTTTTCTTTCTGTTCCCTTTATTCTTCTCCCGGAGCTGCTGATTTTCTCTCCTCAGCTGCACATTCTTCACCACTAACATCACAATCACAGCTACATGTGCAGTAACCACCAGTGCAAATACCCACCCTTTCTGAACTGTAGTACTCGAGGCTGAGGAGAGACACAATCACAAAGAATTTAAATCTGACACCATATATAGAAATCAGTGGAGTTCTGTGAGTCACAGTGAGTGAAGGAAACAGATGGACACTGACGCTCAATCTGAAGCTTCACTCTTATTGGCTATGAAATCGGCTATTTTACAGTGACAAACTTGATCTTTAATTTTTCTTACAATAAAAATCTCTAATAGAAACTTTTTCTCGTTTGCTGCTCCTTTTAATCTCTTTTTCTTTATTCCCTCTTTCAGTGTCTGAATCAGCTGATCCTCCAGTGAAGGTGAATCTTCATGACTCTGCTACTCTGCCCTGCTCTGAGAGATGTTCTGGTTTGGTCAAATGGTCTGTGTTCAGTAAACCCACTGATGTTCTGGCTGAGTGTGATCAGACTTCATGTAGATTAAAGGAGGGATATCAGACGATCTATGGTCAGTACCTGAAGGGAGACACTATCAGTGTCAGTGATGGTGAGAGAGAGAGAGAGAGAGAGAGAGAGATCTCCCTCCAGGTACTGACCATCTCAGAGCACGGCAGAGTAGCAGAGTCATGAAGATTCACCCTCACTGTAGGATCAGCTGATTCAGACACTGAAAGAGAGAACGAAGACAGAGAGATTAAAAGGAGCAGCAAACGAGAGATAAAGTTTTTATTAGAGATTTTTATTGTAAGAAAAACAAAAAGGCCGATTTCAAATGATGTAATTCTTTCTCAGTTCTTTAAAACCTATGAGAAATTTCCTGATCCTGAGAGATCCAGACATTTTTAATCCATTTGTATCAGATGTGTTAAACTTGATCCAGTTCAGATCATTTGTAAAGTGTATTTTACTCCATTGTGCTCTGCTTGTTGTAAAGGTGACAGACAGAACCAGACGCTCACAGACAAGTCTAGAGTTAAGAGCTTTAATGCCAAAAGGATGATCCAAAACCACAGTCATAAAACAGAGAGTCGAAAACCAGAGATCCAAAACTGAGCTAAGGTACGCACGACAAGGTGACGGTACTTCACAAACTGAAGGCACAAACAGACTGGTTAAAAACACAGGTGAACAGGTGAAGTCAGGAGTTGCTGAGTCAGAATTCACCAGGAGAGAGATGAATGACTGACCCTCTCTTCCAGAGTCACACTGGTGAATTCTTGGCAAAGCATCAGCTTTTGAATTATGTGAAACAGGAGGATAAGAGACACTGAATTGAAGAAGGGACCAGCAAGCCTGTTGAGGTTTAAACACTTAGCGGAATGGAGGTATTCTAATTTCTTATGATTGGTTAGACTAGGAAAGGATGAGCAGCTCCCTCTAACTAATGTCTCCATCCCTCAAATGTGAGCTTAACAGCCAAGAGCTCATGGTCACCGGTTCAGGATGCTTACATAAAAACCCCTCTGCTTTCCCTAAACTGCACTGACTGGTATGAAAAATGATGCACCAACCACAAAAGTGATTGTGATGCATATAGACGATCATAGATATACATACCTTGATGCTGGGTTGGGTCCAGCCAGTGCTGCAATTTTGGGAAGGTCAACATCGCTGCTGGTCTGCATTAAGAACAATTACAGAGTGGCAATTTAAGAAAGATACTGACCAAAATGACATGGATATCAATAGTGCACTCAGAAAGCAGGATAGGAACGCAGTGATCCACGCTCATGTTTGTGTGATATTCAGGTGTAGATATGGCCGTGTGGTTAATGAGGCTCAGAGAACCTGTTGATGTGACTGTTGTTCCTCTGGTTTCACGTTAAGCTTATTTCATTAGCCTACAGGGGATCTTAACTTGATGTAGTATTATATTCATTTATTTACAGTAACTTAAAGCTGAGTAAGCATTGTAGGTAATTCATAGCATTCCCTAATCCGTATATTCAATATAGATTAGCACCTTCTTACAAGGAACTGAAGTCAGTTTGTTATTCGTTAGATACTTGTTCCAATTTTCCCGTTCCACCTTAAATGGTGCAGCAGCTACATTCTGGAAACATAAGGCTGCACCATTTAAGGTGGAACGGGAAAATTGGAACAAGAAGCTGATGAACAGGAAGCCAACTTCAGCCTCATCCATTCACTGGCTACCACAGTCAGATCAAAAGCTAGTGCTGAAAGGACGAATATCAAAAATAGATCTTTATAAATATAAATAAAAACAGGAAGTTCTGCTCCATGATGACACCAGAACCATGACCAGTTCAGTACAGGTAGAGTAACACCATTAACACTATTTAGCAGTAACTCTAATGTTAAACTAACCCCTGAAGCTGCAGAGTGGGCAGCGCTCTGTATCTGAAACAGACAGCAGTGCTCAGCACTCTGTTAGATAAAGATAAGAAAAGCAGACTCGTCCAGCGTCTCCACAAACTCACAAACACGTTTAAAACACGTTACTGCAGTTTGAGTACTCACCTTTCTCTCTGACTGGAACGGTGCTTCTCATAAAGACCTCACTGATCTCCAGTAACACCACACAGTCCCTCACGAGAGATTCTGTTCTCTCTTTCTGTAACTCTGTTTTCTGTTTGTGAGTCTGTTTTCACAGATCAGCTTCACCGTCGTCTACATCCTTCCAGACCCTGCAGAGTCCAGTGAGGCAGTGACCCTCCCTTATATTCAAACCGATAAGATTCTTTGGTGTTTCTTGGTTTTGATTGGTCAGTTTTTATTTGATACAGTACTGTATACTGTAGAATAAGAGAATTACCAGCAGAATATAAAATAGAACTGAAATACACAAGTATAAAACAAATATATAAAAACAGACACGTGTCTGAGGTAAATACTAATCTAATAATAATAATAATAATAATAATAATAATAATAACAACAATAACAATCTTCAAACACATTTCAATTTTGTAAAGATGTTCATCACTTTAGATGCTTTTACAATAAATATATTTAAATTTCATATTAAAACGTCTTCAAATATGCTAAGATTCTAAATTTGATTTTATGAACAAAATATTCACACAGAAAAAGTCTTTAGTAATGTGAAAAGTAATAAAACAAACAATCACAACTTTCCATCCTTAACCTCTTATTCTCCAGGGTATATTTTGGTTTGTCCATCTGAGTTTACATGACCAAATATTAAGGCAAATTATTCAGTAACTGCATGAAATAAATGTAAATTTTTATTGTATTATTTTTTTTTCTAAAAGATCCCCTCAAATTAACAGAACATGTGTTTTATGATACACATATCGCTATATGCTCACAATTTACTGCTGAAATCCAAAAATCTTAGACGCTCTTTGTATTATTTTATAAAAATAATGTTTACAGATCAGATCACTGAAGAGACACCATCTGTTTATAGTTTACAGCCCAGATTTGTGGAAAAATGGGTCGACTTTCAGTAGAAAAAAAAACAGAGTTCATCTTCTTTTATTATAAGGGTTTAAAATGACATCATTATCTATTGGACTGGAAAGAAGACAGTTACAGCCTCATACAACCCCCACCTTTAGAATGTAGCTTATGAAATATGAAAGTTATGAAGAATATGACTAAGTGCGTTTTGGAACCACCGGTGGTCTCAAGGAGTTGAAAAGATGAATATACTGTGATTTGTCTGTCCATTATCCTTCACTACATCATTCTGAAAATTCCTGAAACGGACACAGTTGGAGAAAACGTGTTCAGTACATTCACTGTTTTCACCACAGAAGTAATAAGGAGGACACAGACTAGAAGAGTAGAGAGAGGCTGAGAGGGCTGACCTGCTTCCACTGAGATCGACCCACCAGCCCCAAACAGCAGACCACTCCTTACTACTCTTCCCTAAATAAGCTTAAAATGTCCAACTGTGTCACTAAAACACCTTATTAGAGTTAATAACACTGAATCATGAATCAAAGAAAGGCTTGTCTGTGATCTCAAACACACTCATATTACTAATACAGCTTTCAGTAGTTCCCAAACATAAAGAGATTCACACTGGAGACTTAACACTCCACCCAAAATGACATATCAAAAGTAAATAAAACAAACAAATAAACAAAAACAAATCTTACAACTGATCAAATTATAAAACAAATAAATGAATAAATCAACACACAGCACTCAATTCAGCACAGCAACGGGTTTAAGCAGCATCAGTGAGGGAAACTGTAAATTGGGTAATGAAAGTGGATTACACAGTAGCTCTATCTGTTTACTCTTACAAAGGCTGGAAATCTCACAGACAGACAAGTTCACAGCTGTAGTTTGGAGTCAGCTGTATGTTTATTGAAGCAAACTCAGAATTACTGACCTTTGAGGCAGAAGACGAGCAGGTTTTTAAACCATTAGAGCATTTAAGCCAATAACACCATCCAAAACTCAAAAAACCAAAGTCCAGAGCAAAGAGTGAAACCAGGGAAGCAGAACAGCAGTAATAACACTCAGAACTACTCGGCATGATCAGTACAAACAACGCTGAGGTCTAAATGTACACAAAACTAGATCAGCAATGAGAGACAGGTGATAGAACTTAGTGTTCTGGTGAGAGCGACCTCTGTAGGCGCAGAGGGGAACCACTTGCAGTGGATGTGACAGTGATAAACACTCCTCAGAAGAGTTTAGTGACTTTATCACAGTAGGAAAAAGGCTGTTCTTAGAGAGGGTTGTCTTAGTTTTGAAAGAGCTGTTCTGTCTCCCAGAAGGAAGTGGTTGGTTTGATGGTTTGCTGGATGAGAGAATCTGTAATTGTTCTCTTTGATTCCTGAGTGCACTGAGAATAAAGACTCAACTGAAGGAAGACTTACTCCAATTATCTTTGAAGCCTTGAAGTCTTGATTAAGGAAGGGGTGGTTCAAGTGATGATCGGTGTGTATGTGTGCTAAAGATGTGGAAAGGTGGGCTTCAGGAAATATCTGGATCACAGGAGCAACCTTAAGTGTGACTGCGTTTACTCACAGATCACAGCATGTTAAATAATCTTTGCACCTTATTCCACAACCCCACCTCATGCTCAGAAATGAGTGCTTGACTTGACTTTCAGCCACAAATATGAGCTTAAAACAATGGACCAGCATTCACGTCTGCGCTCTCTTAGCCCTGCCCACGAAGGCCGCTGATAACTAGAATAAGCGGTTGCTATGATGTGTGGATTGTTTACTGAATGTTTTTAGGGGGTTGCCAATAGCTACATGTTGTTGAAAATGAATGGGACTCTATGGGAGGTATGAGGGATGAAAAAATGACCCATAGAGGAGTGCGGGTCAGTAAGACTGTGGATTAGAGCTTGGGGACCTTCCCTGAGTGAGGACATGCAGTTTGGTGGGATGAGGGGGAAAAAAAAGACAGTGCAGGTCAGAACAACATTGAATTCATGCTCGGAGGCCTGCCCTGAGGTAGTGGATGCAAAAGTGTCTTTCAGTCGAGCAGAAGTCCAGCAGACATGCAACTTTTACCCCATTCATTCCTATGGGGAAAAAAAAAAACGTAATTTAACTAGGATTGTTCAAAAAGCGAAAGTCGAATTAAGAAGCTGTCTACAGGCACACCATTCCTGATCAGACCGGACATTCCAAAGTTGGAACAGTGTCAATATCTCGAAAACTGCAGGACGAGTTAGTGGACAAAAATCCAGCAGTAAAATAATAACAAGAAGACTATAAATCAGATAACTGGGAGCTGCATGGTGGAGGGCCAGTGATGCTGCAGGTCAGTAGTGCTGAGTGGACCAGCCTTCCTTAGTCTTTTTCTCCTTCTCTCACTTTCTTTCAGAACAAAAAACAAAAAACCATGGGGGAATCAGTGGACACAGCACCCTCACCCTGTTCCTTATTTTTAATAAACAAAACATTAGGCTTTTCACAGTGGTGTGGACACAGTGTCATTTTTGTTGTTGTAATCTTTAGTGATGGTAAGTAGTTTAGTAGCTGCTCCTGCTGACTTGAGCCAGCGATTTTTGTTCCTCTGCTCTGTGTCAGTGGGGAAAACCATTCTTACTCCTTTCTCCGAGCAACTGGAGCATCTCCATGCAGCACAGCAAACCATGGTGGAGACTACATGCAAGGCACCTGATTCAGGTGTTGTCCTTGCATACAGGTGCATATAACACCTGAGACACACCTGGTTCAGCTCATTAGGAAGGCCTGCATGACTCAATTCAGAGTGTTAGATGAGGGTAAACGCTGACCTCCACAGCACTTTCGCCTGGAAGGGCCCCAGTTTGACACGCCTGCTCTAAAGTAACACAGTGATTATTTTCACTAAGGCGTGGCCACGAATTAATATATTGAGGCCATGAGTTAAGTTTCTAATGGCCTCAATATATTAATTCCTGGTCTCAATATATTAACTTGTTGCCTCATTATGTTCACCCATTGGCAGATTATATTAATTAATGGCCTCAATATATTAATTAGTGACCTCAATATATTAATTTATGGCCTCAACATATTACTTTATGGTCATTCACCATGTCACCTTAGGGGCTTCATACCTAATTACATTGCTTCAGTGCAACAAATAACATTTCAGAATTGCATAAAAAATTCCAAGAATATGAGACAAATACAGCAATGTAAACTATACAGAATGTTTTATTCGTGTACTTTTACATGAAACATAACAGTACTGTAACAGCAAAACAGGCACTAAGACTAGAAGGTCTGAAAGAGGTAAGAAGGCAGTGATGATAATAAAGCGCAGTTGGACTCTCTACTGTTTATGCAGTACAGAATCCTCAGATAGAAGGAAACAAAACTGTCTAAAACAAATACTGATCAGTTCAAGCTTGGACTACATTTAGCCACCCTTATTCACAGCTTTCACTGGTCATGGGGCAGTAGGCTGTTGCTGCAGGCTGCTATAGAAACATCTGAAGAAATTTCTTTTCAATAAACTGGTAAGGTGAGAACCTTAACACTGAAAGTGCTAGACAAGTTATTCTAGTTGGGGCTTGGTGTAATAAAGTTATTAACAACAGGAATCTGACATCTGGCTGCTGTTGAAAACGATATATAGGTACTCTCGCTGGTGACCCCACCCACTGGTACTCTGGGGCACATTCACTCTCAAAACGTGCATCGCTCTGCTTTAGTTTCCAGGTTTAACACCACATTGCGTGTAAACGGTGTGAAACAGTGTGTAGCAGACTTTGAGGTTTGTTTTGTCTGGTTTGATGGGTGTTACCCAATCAGCAGTGACGTGTACATAAACCCCACCGTATTGAAACGGCAGCGCGCTCAGTGGATTCTAACAGTCTTCTATAAATACGGCAGCTGCAGCTTGAGGTACACGACTATGACGACACGCTATGACGACACGTTCGTTGTAGGTACAGTAAATCAGGCGTTGAAAATTGGCAGCCTCCTCAGCTGCCATAATGGCTACGCTTTAGTAACAACAGAGCTCAACACCCCACTGTTTCCAATTAAACACATATTTGCAATGTTACTGTAAGTGCATTTCTTGGTTTTAGGTCATTAGGCTCCACAATTAGACCTGCAGTAATGTTTACCACCAAGTTGCACGTGACAATTTTATACTAACATGTTCACGTACAAGCAGTCCTCGGGCCTTTCGTCTTCTCTGGGCCACTCCTGTGCCACAGTGCAGGCCTCTCCCCAACGGCAGTGTTAGTCCACGTTTCATTTAGTGAGAATTCCTTCCTCCTTTCATCCATAGGGACTCTTAGTATTTTGCAAAGGCACAAACAGCAATATCATTGCCACAAACAAAGCTGCAAGTCCAGCTGAAAGGGCAAATTTTGCTAGGACCACCTTCCACATGGGCACAACAGACCTAAGATCTCTGTCCAGGCTTTGTTGGTTATCTACAACACACAAGAATGATGCAAATTAAAAATTAACAAAATCAAAATAAAAAGCAATAATTAACTGATTAAGGTGTATCAGCAACACTGAAGACGTACCTTGGACGGTCACTGTGTAGACATGAATCATTTCTTTATTCTTGGTGTCCCAGATGGTGTAAACTCCACTATCAGATGGAGTCATTCCTCTCAGCTCAAAACCAGATGTTAGTGACGCTCTCTGTGTGTATTCAGGTTTACACTGCAGTGAGCGTCTATGTACTGTACATATGGGACCACTGGGTGGTCCATATACAGCTGTGCTGTTATAAATCACCTTCACTGGATCTGAAAGGTCCAAATCCAGCACCAGAGAGTCACCAGACTCTATCTGAACTGGAGTCTTCAAAACTGAGGAGGAAAACAATCAGGAGCTTTGTTAATTAAGGGCAAATCTGATCCAATCACTGCACTTAAATCATGGTTATTACAGAATAGCGCAGCATACCATTACAGTCATTAGAGCACTGCACAATATCATAGCCTGGATTACTGGATTTTGTGTGGTTACTGTTACATTTGCACTAAGAGAAGATGCAATCCTCTCTAGCACTCACAGCCATGCACTTATGATACATTATATATATATATATATATTTTTTTTTTTTTTTAATTTTATTATTTTAAATCAGTTTATCTTTTTGAGCATTTAGTCAATGGTTTTTTTCTTGAGTGATTTATTTTTCTCCAGCATTACGTAAACTCTTTTTGAATGCATTTGAAAAGGTGATTTTGGATGGTTTTTGGCCCAATAAGATTCTAAACACAACCACCTATCACCTTCAGGTTCATGTGAACGTTTCTGTGAGCTTATCATTACGTGTATCTAATCTGAGGGAAACAACTGGAGCTACAATCATAAGGATATCACTAGGGTTTCCCACAATAGCAGTCTTAAATAACTCCACTTAAATCTGGAGTTTCATCACTGATAAAACAGATGGACACTTACACTCAACCTGTAGAGTCACATCACAGACGTCTAGATAATCACAGTCGCATGTGTACGTGTCCCTCTTAGTGAAATCAGCCTCAGTGATGATGAGAGAGAGATCTCCCTTCAGGTACTGATCATGGATCATCTGATATCCCTCCTTCACTGATCTACATGAAGTCTGATCACACTCAGCCAGAACATCATCAGGGTTGTGGTACACAGTCCATCTGACCAAACCAGAACATCTCTCAGAGCAGGACAGAGTAGCAGAGTCATGAAGATTCACCTTCACCACAGTAACAGCTGATTCAGACACTGAAAGAGAGAATCAGAAAAGGAGAGTTAAAAATTGGTGTAATAACCGTGTAAGAAGTGGTTAGTTAGGTTAGAATATTGGTTCATTGTTCTTACTACTTACAAATAGATCTATAGTGATTTGATTAAACTCCAGTGAAAACTGAAGAACTAAAATGGCAACACATTTCTATATTTTACACTCAGTCTGCAGTTGGCATTGGGTATGTTTGTTTTTTTATTTATACATAAATTGTGACCAATACTGTTTTTATGGGGCTAAAAATTGCAATACCTGATACTGGCTGATATAGGTTTATGTTTAAATTTGGTATTTTATGTGTGTGGACTTTGAGGACTGGCTTTATGCTGCAGCCAACCGTTAGTATGTTTGTACTTCAGCACATACAAAAACAGAAATTGGACACATTAGATAACTTCTTTAAGACAATATTTGGTCAGATTCTGAAGAAAGGAGTGACCACACAACTACATCATATTCCGAACCAGTCACTGATCCCAAGTGAGCTTTTTGGTCAGCAGCTGTGATAGAACATCTAAACAAAATGAAATCGGCCAGAAACCAACAGATCCCAATTCAGAGAACAAGATGGGCTGTGAAAGGCTTTACAGACTGAATGGAACAAAACCACATTCAGCTTCATCTGGAAAACACTGGAAAAGCTGAGCTCAACCTGATATTGACACAGTTTTATGGCTCTGCAATGCAAAAGTGTAGCACATTTTTGGTGGAAGGAATTGCCAACATTAAAGCACATCTGCTACAATGTTTGGGGCTTCTTTGATTTACTTTTCTCTTTATTTTGCTCCATGTTATGAAAGTGTTCACATGCCTCTGACTACGTTAACCATTTCAAATGCTGAGTGTTATTCTGTGCTCTCTGTCACAGATGAAAGTGTAAGACATTCAAAAAGTGGGCTCACTTAACTAAATTCAATGATGATGCAGCTAAGTGATATTATTTGTGATGTTCAGGTTCTCTTCATGAGTCTCAGTGGAGTCGGGGGTCTGGGCCATAGCTGAAGCTTTTTAGTCCAACTCTACAAATCAGCACGGACAGCCAGGAAAACTAACAGCCTCCCGTAGCTAGAGGCTAAAAACAAACGCCTGCGCTAGCTTTTTTCCTTCTCCCAGATTCCACCACCCAATCCATATTCAGGCTCTTCTTCTAAAAGTCCCAGTGAAAGAGAAACTATGGTGGCCAAAATTAAACATTTCTTTTCTGACTGGACACCTTACACCACAGCGTGGCTACACCACAATGTTTAAAGCGGTAGCTGCATGTAAATGTAGTAACACCAGCAACCTCGTAAAACACAAACACACTGTATAAATCTGAAGCAGGGCAGCGTGCTCGCATTAGCAAAGCGGCTGCTGCACCTGCGTCCTCAGTGCAGCCTCCCAGTGTTCTGACGAGCTGTGCTACCTTGTGGAAACATCCTACCGTAGCACATATTTACAGGTAGTTCTCTACATAAAAGTCTAGGTACGATATTTCAATAGCTTAAATCACCTTGTCAAAAATGCTAGCAGCATTAAAACTATGAAGCTTCCTATCCACAAACGTCGAATTTTCCTCTTTCCACTCTAAATGGTGCAACAGTTACATTCTGCCTTCTAATAATAACAACTGCTGCCCCATTGAAGATGGACTGGGAAAATTCAAACAAGAAATCGGTGTATAGGAAGTCGATTTCAGCCTCATGTTAAAACTATTAGAATAGCCTGATGGTCTAAATGTTCTGATCAGAAATGTTTCATGTTTCCAGAATTAAAATAATAATTAGGATCTTTTGACAGCCTAATTCAGCTTATTGGGGTTAAGCAGAAATATTTTCTGAGTCTGTAATAAATTAAAATTTGGTGGTTAGCATAGCATAAATTGCTAACTTCTAGGTAGCCTAAGTTTCTGACTTAGTGTGAGCTGTGGTGATAACCAGGGTAACTGATTTTGTGTTACCTGTGGTTTTTACTATGTTTAACTGTAGGGAGGTGACCACAGCCTTTTCACATGTTCACTTTGAATCTTTTCACATCCTTTCATGTCAAGTTTTTGCATCAAATTATGGAGAGCAGTATCAATAAGGGTATCGATAAGTATCGGTACTGATGAATTCCCAATGATACCCATCCCTACACTGCAGGGAGTGTGTTATCAGTATCTCAGCTGAGGTTTCACTTCACTAAAGTCTAAATTACAGAGTTAAAACATTCTGTGAAAAAACAAGAACAGTACACTTACCAGTAATGACCGTAATGGTCAGTAAGATCAGGATACTGTGAGCAGAGCTGCAGGACCGCATTACTGATCCGTCTGTAGGAATCCTAAAAAAGACACAAACGTCAATGAATAATAAGTCACCTACATCCAGTGTCCTAAACAAAAACACCTGTTCTGATCTACAGCACAAACAAATTTCACTGCACTACCATCAGCATTATTGCGTAACTCCTCACTGGTACTTTTTACATATATTTTATACATTTTTTTCCTCCACTTTTTCCAGAGTTCACCTTTGAAATGACCATTTCATTCTTACAGTTTTAGGAATTTCTCTCATTTTAGGTTTTCTAAAGTTCTCCCTCTGAAAGCTGTTTAGATGAACAGCAGCTGTTTATGCACACTTATTTATGAATCACTTCTAATGCATCTTTTTCTTACACTGTCTTACACTGATGATATTTCTGTATAAAATCTGAGAACGTTTTGGGATGTGTATGAAAGCATAGACAACAGAGAAACTATGAAAGTTACACCTGGAACGAGTAGTAAAAAGTCTAAATCAAACGTTTCTTTTTATACTTGTTTTGCTGTATATGTATGACACACCAATCACACTGCACACAGAACACACAACTAAATGTCTACAGAGCACTTAATCTAACAAGTCTCTCTAAGAAATGTGATAAACCTTTGTAATGTATTAATGCAATGAAAGTAAAGAAACTCCAAAGGTCTTAAACCTGAGGTTCTGTTTTCTCTCTACTGTTTCTGCTGTTTCCTGTTTACCCATTTCCTTTGTGAACAAAACTGAAGCTTCTTAAATATCTCCTCGAGTCTGAGTTAGAGGTCTGGACCAGGCAGGTTCACCTGCAGGTCCCACGTGATCTGCTAAACAATTTGCGGGTGGAATTCATTTTGAAGCACTGTGGCTATTGTAGATAAACAGTCAACAGGTTGCGGGCTTGTGCGGGTGGGTGTTAAGGCTGGTTGAGTGGGGTGGGCTTGGACAGTCATTGTCTGCTTGTAGAAGTAAACAGAAAAGCAACAAACACGCTGCAAGTGAGCCCAATAGTAATCACAAGCAGCAAAACACAAAGCTACAGAGCATACAGTAAATATTTATGCAGAATATCAAACTGAATTTTTCCCCCATGAGAAATGTTTGGCGTTTTGACCTGTTTCACAGCCTCAGTCTCTGTTTTAGCTTCAAATTAATTTCAGCTGACTTGCAGACGTCTTTTAGAGCAATTAGCTAACAATATAACGCTGACACAATATTCTTAAAAAGTGATGTCAAGCTTGTCTGTCGACACTGACGTCACGTGACGCGACGCTCATTGTGTGGTGCCACATTAAGGTTTACATGGTGTTGATTTGCCTTAAGCACACAAAATATTTTCAATTGAAGCATTTATTTGTGCGGCTGGTGTGCAGAGGCATGATGGGTCTGGAGACTCTGCCGTGTCATTAGATTTGCACAGATATGTCCTAAATCAGTGAAGCAGGTTACAGCAAATGCAGGCGGGAGTGGACGACGACCACAAACATAGCCCAAAGTAGGTGGGTGCAGGTGCAAAAATGGTGCTTGGTTTTGTGGGCAGGAGTGGACAAGAATCACACTAGATTTTGCGGTCACAGGTGAACATGATTAGTGGTCGAATCGGGCAGGGCGGGTATTAATAATCAGACTTCTAGTCTGAGTTATTGTTTTATTCATTTTATGACTAAGTATGATCACAGGAATCTTACTGGTACTTCATCTCTTTTACAGTAAACAACTTTACCCACCAAATCTGAAACATCACACTGGCTGAACCCAGCGCTGAAATAAATCCTTGCTGTTTCTTAAAGATCAAGTCACACATTACACACAGCAGCTCAAATATCACAGGGCTTACAACTTGGCAAACCTCAACAATAAGACTATTTAAGAAGGTCTCTTAGAGAAGCACAAGACCCTGATACACTCCACAGCACTGTTTCTTCACCTTGCTCCCATCACGCCACACATACAGAACAATAGCATGTAAAAAAGCCCACCTTGCAAAAAGTTTTATATCTTCACTCATATCAGCCTCTAACAAGCTACTCCACTTAAAATGATGCTTCACAATGCCTACTTTTAAATGCAGTAATGGGCACACAGGCCCTGTCACAATCAGAATTACTGGGCAAGGATTTGTGTACAACCATTGGTGTCTCTAGTTTTAAATGCAATACACAATATGTGACATATACAGCACACGAGCAACATGAGGCTGTATATTTATAAACACACTTCTTTACAGAAACTGATGACACAGTGTCGGTCACTTTGACTAGGTCGTCAGTCGCAGCTTCAAGAACACTCCAGATGGAATGCTGGTGCTTTATGGGTGGGGCTGCTTGTACTTAAGTCTGATTTTATGTTTATATAAATGTATTTATGCATTTCTAATGTCTGACTGCTGTTTGTCCCAACACAATGTACAAATGGTACAGACTGTGAAAACAGTGTCCTCTTTGGAGGACAATAAAAGAGTCTAATCTAATGTAATAATAATCATAATAGTGATGTATAACAGTGAGTACTGTACAGTGTTGTGATTGTGGTGTAACACTAAGTCACTATTCTGCACTGAGAGCTCCGAGCTCTTCATAGCGTGTCTGACATGTTTGTAAACAACGGTTCAGCAGGAGATGAAGTAAACAAAGCGCTGTGTATTTACCACATAAACAGCGTTTAACTGCGCTTTAAACTCAACACTAGTGTGGTGTAGCAGTGCTATCTGCAGATTACTCACCCTGTAGCAGTCTGAAGTCTGGTTTTCTGTTGTTTTATCTTTCTTTGTAAGTGTTACTTTAAATGTCAGCTCAGGAAGTGTGAAGTACAGAGAGAAGTACAGCTTGCAGCACAATAGGGTCTGCAGACCTGCACTCTCAGCCCCAGTGATGTCACGTGCACATGCACTCTCTGCCACCACAACAGGAAGTGGCCCAATGGCTCGGGGACTTTTGGCTGCTGCTGCTTAGCGACATCAACACTTAATCCTTTTTTCATCCATAACACAGCTAGAGAGTTACATTTAATGCACCTCCCTGTTGAAAAAAATCATAGAACCCATTAAAAGTGTCTGTTGGTTCCTGGTGGTTTTCAGTAGTCGCTAATGGTGTTCTGTGTTTTCCTGAATGGTTGATATCACAGTGTAAAGGATTCTGATCGTTTAATCAGGTCTTCTGGGGCTGATTCCACATACATTTGATCGTTTCCTAATGGCCTCTAACAGCAACCATCAAGCCAATTCCTGTTAGGAAGCAAAACCATCAGGTTTCATTTATAACGGCCCTGCAGACACAGTTACGTTGTGACCCGCAGCGTCGTCTGCTTGGAGCTTTTCTACACTGTCACAACGTTGAAATGTGATTCCTCAGGAAGTTGTGATGACCTTGTCTGACAACTGTCTAGGAGGTTGTAACAACACTGAGAAGAGGCTGTTATGAAGTAATCGGTACTACATTGACTTATGTTGTTACAACCTCCTAGAGTGCAGGTCAGGCTGAGAGCGCAAGTCTGCAGCCAGACCCTTCTCGCTTGGAGGATCCTTCACAACATAAACCCCCACATTTAAAAATCAACACCAAGTGCTTTATTTAAACAGTTACTTTAACGTGTGCTCAGAAAATTAATTTACGCACTGAATAAGTGAAAAATGCTTTAATAACTGCTGTGATTGTACAGGAACTAGTTTTCCTTCCACTCCTCATGAACACACTCAGTCTCAAAGTGGGTCTGTTATATTTTATATAAGGTTCTCCTGGTTCAAGTTTCCACTGTACAAAGATCCCAAAGACTTCCTTTCTATGTACACGGCAGACTTTAGTAGTCCTAACTAATCCTGGACACTAGTTATTGTCTAATTCCCAAATAAATTAAGAAAAAGCCTTGAAGATTGTTTTTGTTCCATATGTGTGTGTTTGAAGCAGAGGGGTGTGAATATTTATGCAAGCAGAACATTTCTTGTTTCTTTTCATTTCTTGTGTCAGTTCTTGTTTTGTTTTTTTTTTGTGATGACTGGAGTAACTATGGAAACCAATTCCCACCAGGTAGAACAAAATGTTCTCAATTTTTGGCAGGAGTTTGTCAAAATTTTGACTTATTATTTCTGATGTTTGGCTTTGAACTTTTTAATTATGACTTCTCAAAATAATGACTTGTTATCCTTCTTATTACTTACTTTCTGTTAATCTACATTAAATTCATTAAGTGTTTATTCAGAGCAGTTTGGTGTGAAATGCTCTGTTCTAGAGAAACTTTCTGAAATGGTTATGAATGCTGCCTCATATCTGAGGCCTAGTTTTTCCATAGACAAGTCAAAAATCCTGTTCACTGTCGTCTATTTTTCTGTTCCACTTTAAATGCTGCACCAGTTACATGCTGAACCCCAACATCCCAGAATGTAATCACTGAACGGCACCATTTAAGGTGGAACGTGAATTTGGAATAAGAAAGCTGACTCCATGTTTGTGTAGAAAGGTTTGATAAACAGGACAGTAGATTTTGAAATAAACTCCAAAGTTTATTATTACACTTCAGTCAGGTAAAATACAGTTAACTACAGAACGTCTTGCAATGTTTATGTTAAGCTTCTCTTTTCTCCTGACGAGAGTTTAGTTCACAAATAATTCAGAAATCGGCCATCAAAGACTCTTTACTCTTCTGAGACTAAGAAAATGTGATAGAAACACATTATTCTTTGGGGAACTGCCACCACCTGTCAGCATGCAGCCCTATAGATGGACATTTTGGTGGAAAGCTGTTTGAACATGTGATTCCTTCCAATAATGTCACTACATGAACTGTGTATTTATTTACCTTAGATTATTTGCAGACGTTCATTACTAGCAGCTATAATTAATGAGGGCACAGAGAGATACAGGATCATGATGAACATCAGCTGTTCCACTTCTCTAATGGAGCGATTTTGACCATCAGAGGATGCTGAGGTAAAACTTTCGATCAGGGGTCTTTAATTAAAGTTCAGTAAGGTCCAGTTAGAGAAAATTTCATCAAGCAAAGGTCCAGAACATCATAACGTCTAACTTACATCATGATTCAGTGCCATATACTGTTTACTGAAGGAGCCTAGTAGGTATATCAGCATCTTATACAGTCAGCAACTGAATGTCCAATCAAATAAAGTACAGTTCAGTCATATTTCAACAACGTTTATCATCAGTTTTCTCTTTTTAGATCACGCCATGTGAAATAACTTCTCTCTGACTCACTTTCCTCTCTGACTGCTGTGTCTCGCCTCATCACTCCCCTGTGTGAGCGTCACTCACTCGAGACTCAGTGCTCATCATAATGCATAGATCTGATTGGCTGAGTAGCATCACATGTGATATTTACAACGCATCCGATTAGTCTGTGAGTCTCCGGGCTGCTAAACCGGTACTGTAATGGCTAGAAAAGGTACGCGGACTAAATGAGGACCACCCCAAGTTAAATAATTCTCCATAGTTTATCGGTTACAGGTCCAGGTCTGCATAGGACAGCGTCTGGGTCCGGACTCGGACTGCGGTCCACCTATTAGTGACCTCTGCTTTAGGGTGAGCAAGCAAAACACATTAACTAGCTGCCGTAAATTCATACAGTCACAGCTCATAAATGTCATTACTTTTGGTAGTTAATATAATATCATCCTACGTTTGTATTAAAAATTGCCCTGTGGTGCCCTCTGCTGTGTACTAAAGCTTGCAATGCATTATGGGTATTCGATAGTGAACTACTTAGGGAGTGAAATTTACAGCTGAGATTTTGAACAACACTAGAAAATGGCTGACACTATATAGCGCATTATCTCTGTTATAGGGAGCGATTCTGAACGCAGCGTCTGTGCTGATGTGTAAGGGTGCCTTCAATTTCCCACAGGGACACATCTGTTCCAGGACTCTCTGTCATCATACTATACAGCCATACGAGAGTAACCTCACAGAGCTACACTCTGAATAAGAACATCCAGGGACCACTGGGCTAAAATTGGGTCAAAGCAGAATTAAACCAGAGACTCCCTCCTTATGTTGAAGAACCTCTGCCTAAATCAAACCAATGCCTCTTTAAGGCAGAGGGCGAGGCACTCTGATTTGTATTTGAGCTAAACGGTGGTCACACCCACCAGAGAAAAACGAAAAGGACACCAGTTAATAACAGCCAACAACAATAACATTAGAAACCCATAAGTACATGTACTCACCACTGAACAGCTGCGTGAACCTCGTCCACAGCTACTCCAACAAGCCTCAGGCTGAATAAGCCTGTCTGAACAGTGATTCTCCATCTGTCCTGGCTGACGGTCACTGCTGG
The DNA here is from genome assembly GCF_904425465.1 of Colossoma macropomum. Taxonomy (NCBI): domain Eukaryota; kingdom Metazoa; phylum Chordata; class Actinopteri; order Characiformes; family Serrasalmidae; genus Colossoma; species Colossoma macropomum. The sequence continues at coordinate 29,887,783 of NW_023494806.1, read as the reverse complement.
TGCTCCAAATACAATGGTGAAACAGCCTCGAGCTGCTTTCTGCTCCATTTCTGTGCTGAGACCTGGGTCTGCAGCTGGAATCCTCTTTACATTTAAAAAAGTGAACTGGATCCTCCATTATGGACAGTAATGGACATCAGTCAATCATCAAGCTGGAAAAGCTGTCTGGATCCTGAAAAATGGAAGAGTTTAAAGTGAAATGTGCTGTTAAAGATCGTATGTGAGGTCAGTGCTGTCTGGTGCTGCAGAGCTGACACGACTAAAGATTATCCCAGCTAGAAAAAACAGTATAAACCAGCATAGCTGGTCACCAGCTCAACCAGCACATCGCTGCTGTCGGAAGAAAACCTCGTATCTCCAAAACTTTACAGGAGAAGGAAAAAACATGCTTTACTTTTAATGGAAGTCAATGGGACCAGAGTTTTTACCAAGGAATTCTGGGCTGTTTCTTTCAGTCCATTCATCATGAAATTTACACACAATGTAAAGACCAGCAGGTATTTTCAAATGATGTCAAAAACTGAAAAATGTCAAAAAGCACCAGAAAGGGAACGCACGCTGGCTGTGCTGGTTTTTATAGCTGGGCTGGGTCTGAGCTTTTTAAAAACATACCTGTGCTGTGTAAACTGCAGAGTTCTGTCTATATAAGTTATATAACTGTTCAGGTTTCAAATACTCAGTTCCACTGCCTGCATTTCGTGTCCCAGTAACACACATCAACTTTACAAGCTAAATATCCATTTATATCTGCTGAGCACTTCAAGACGCAACAATAATAACAGTACTGTGATTTCAGGATGTAAATAATGTAAATAATAAACAGTCTGGTTATGTGAATTTACAGAACTGAAGCTCCAGATGTCATTAATACTCATCACACCAGGTACAGTGTTACAGTACAGCACTCAGACTCTGAGTAGCTTCACTCAATATTATAGGGAGTCAGTTATTACTATAATCCGTATAATCCACTGAATAAAGCGCACAATTTTAAATAATACTGATTTGATTTTAGACCTGATTTTTAAGAAAGTCATTTCAAAAATATGCTGTTTATTGATGAGTAATAATTTTGGATAAAACGCTTTTAACAGATTATCAGCTGATGATGTAAAACATCTGTATTTCTGTGTGAATCATAACACAGCACTGTTTTATATGAGTGAAGCTCAACAACACAATTCTTAAAACGGCCTCTAAAGAAGCTCCTCTAATAATGTTTAACTAGAGTTTAATTCAGCATAAACCCGTTTACTGACCTCTAATTCTGACCTTTACTCCTCGGAGCTCCTCACTGACCACCAGCTCACCTCCTCTCCCTCACGGTTCGGGCGGGAAACTGAACCTCCTTCTTCTGTCTGAATGACGCTCTGCAGGACAGTAAGGTGCTTTACCGCCACCTACCGATGGAGTGTGGAGCGCTGAAACACAAGAACGCATACAGAAAGTAAAGAAGAGGGAAAAGACTGGACTAAAGAGGGTCTTCAACAAACAATCAACAATCTTTGGATTTTTTTTTTTTTGTACACAAAGGGAAAAAGATCTATTTTCCACATATGAAGTTGGGGAATGTATAATAATAATAATAATAATAATAATAATAGTAATAATAATATGTGCTTATAGAGCACTTTTCATACTGATGGCAGTTCATTCCATTGAAATGTATTTATAAAGTAGGGGCCGCAGCATTCCCAGAATTCCAGTTTATTTGAGTGCAACTACTGAAAATCATTCTAGAAACCTTAGAGAACCTGAAGTTGAGCACAGTAAAGACTCATGTCAGCTTGTTCTACTGTCTGTATTGGGTTTTATTTATAGATTTCCTACAGAGTAAAAGTATAAGCAGAGTCTATGGTCAGTTCTGAGCTCCAAAGCAGCCTAATATTGTTTTTGAACACGAAAAATTCAACTAATGTGATAATTTTACATACAAATGTGGGAATGAGTGTAGAAATGTGGGAGTGGGTGTAGAAATGTGGGAGTGAGTGTAGAAATGTGGGAATGAGTGTATAAATGTGGAGCGTGTAGAAACGTGGTAATGAGTGTAGAAATGTGGGAATGAGTGTAGAAATGTGGAGCGTGTAGAAATGTGGTAATGAGTGTAGAAATGTGGGAGTGAGTGTAGAAATGTGGGAATGAGTGTAGAAATGTGGTAATGAGTGTAGAAATGTGGGAGTGAGTGTAGAAATGTGGGAATGAGTGTAGAAATGTGGGAATGAGTGTAGAAATGTGGAGCGTGTAGAAATGTGGTAATGAGTGTAGAAATGTGGGAGTGAGTGTAGAAATGTGGGAATGAGTGTAGAAATGTGGGAGTCAGTGTAGAACTGTGGGAGTGAGTGTAGAAATGTGGGAGTGAGTGTAGAAATGAACAAGAAGCATCACTGCAGAATGGAATTCACTGGAAAGGCAGGAATGCTGTTCTTTTGAATGTCCACTAGATGGCAGTATAACGCTATAAATGACAGGCATGACGGTCTAACACAGGGTCACCGGTCTTATCCTCAAAGCGCCGTTGTAGCTGCAGGTGTTCATTCCAAACAGGCTGGAGTTCACCTGATTGTACGTGTTTAATCAGCTGGTTGAGGTATTAACAGTTTACAGGGCTCATAAATAATAATAATAATAATAATAATAATAATAATAATAATAATAATAATTTAAGTGAATCAAATTAGAATTATGGATTTGCACATGCAGCCACACAGCTGATCACTGGATATAATTTACTACAAATAAACAGCAGCTGGTAGCAGCTCACTATAAACTGACTGTTAAATACTTTGTATTTTGTTTCACGTTTTGTTTATTATTCCTTTAGTTAATTATGTACATATGATAAATACATGGTTTACAGATAATATGATAAGAATAGTGTTAATATAATATGTTAAAGTAAAGGCTTGAATGCTGAGGTTTATATTTGATGATTCCCTTTTTTAAGTTCTGGGATTTAAATTGTTACTTAAAACAGTGAAACCCCCAACTCACTTATTACCTACAGTGAGCAGAAAAACTCAAATGACATTGTTTACCTTTTTGACTATTTAATTATGTAGACATTTTGAAAAATCTGTGGAATTCCCCTTTAAGTGGTCAGTGTATGGCAGACTCAAAACATATAATAACCACTCTGTACAACAATGTGATCAGAAAAGCATCTCTGAATGCACAACACATCTAACAGTGAGGTGGATGGGCTACAACAGTGGAAGACCATGGTCAGATTCTCCTCCTGTCAGCTAAGAACAGGAATCTGAGGCTGCAGTGGACACAGGCTCACTAAAACTGGACAGCTGAAGATTGGAAAAATGTGGCCTGGTCTGATGAATCTACATTTCTGTTCAAGAGTGAAGATGGTCAGAATCAGTCACACTTCACTGTCCTGATCATTTCAGCTAAAGCTGTTCACTGAAGAAACACCAGGGAATCATGGGATAATACACACTTTATTTCATACAGAGGAGTATAACAGTAATAAATAGCAGATACAAATAGCTCTCATACCTTTAAAAAAATGGAAAAAACTCATACTCAGCACTTTCACAAACAGAGAATAAAACCCTGCAGAAACAGGAGCACTTTCACAGCAGCACCAGTGCATTCTGGAAACTGGGGTCCAGTTAAAGAGCTGTAATCCTGGATGGTAAAGACACTGGCTGGACCAGCAAATTAGGACCTGAGCCATGTTTCTACTTTCGCTACTGATCACCATTTAAGGTGGAACAGGAAAATTTGAACATGAAGTCGGGGAATAAGACACCAGCTTCAGATGGGTGGAGTGGCCTTGAGAGCATCAGCTCATTTGGGACATAAAAATAAGTAAACAAGTAAATTTCAGTGTCATTTTTATTGATTTAAAGTCATTTCCCTGTGATGAGGGTCATTCATTCTGTTTGTACCGAGATCCAATAAATCCCAGGCATTCCATTGGCTGGTATTCCCTCATGTCAGGGGAACACTTTTTTCCACATCCTCAGTTTGATTCACGCGTGAGGAGTCTCGTCTTCTGAGTCTCTGGAAACATCTGTCCATCAAATAAAGCCCCCTCGGCACAGCATAGAACCCCAGAATCACACCGAGAACCAGTGCTCCAATCCCAAATCCCAGTGCTCCGATTTTCAATCCCTGCTGGTATTCATCCTTCCACATCCAGCTCTGCTGAGCATCTGAAGACAACAGACAAAACAGAAGAGGTGAATGTGATTAGTGCTCTTTAGGAAAGTCTTCAGGTCATGAAAGGTCAGAGTGATGAGAGATGAAGACCATCTGTCCACTCAGCATAACTGTATGATAAGATAATCAGAGCAATGATGGGTGTGATCAGTGAAAGCTGTGGTACAGTTTAATGTTTACTCTGTTCATGAAAACATGATTATTGTCCTGAGTTTCATTTCCTGTGGATCACTGTTTTAACATAACAAATTTTGGAAAACATTCAGTATAAAGAAGGTTTTCAGTTAGACTGGAGGACGTGTTCACCCTAGAGAAGATAATTCCAGATTAGAGTTGTTTCTCCTCAACCAAAAACCTACTAATGTATCCAGATCAGTTCTTTCCACAAAACGAGTTTTGGCCAAACAGAAAAAACACAACAGCTAAATGTTTCATAATGCTAACTAGGAAATTCCAGTGGAAACTGCACTCAGATGTTCAACTCTACCCCTAAACTAACACACCTGATCCAGGTAATAAAGGCTTTCAAGGCCATCTGGATGTCCAGATCCAGGGTGGTGGATCTACAGAACCAGGACCTGTTCTAACTGTTTACATTTCATTTTGATGAATCTGAAGTGGACAGAGTTTTGGATTTGATGAAGATCACTGAAGAAGAGCTATTTAAAGGCTTATGTAGTATATGTAATTGTATAAGTGTATATGTAAATATTTTACAGTTTAGGTTTATCTTTAAGGCACATAAGACCATTTATAGTGCAGTCTGGCCAAATTATGGCCAAAATACTGAACACCACTTCTTTTCTTTTCTATTTAAATGTGCAAAACAACAACAACAAGACTAACTTTGATTGCTGTATATGTGAAGAGGCTAATCAGAGAGTCAACTCAGCACAAAGACCCCAAACAGCAAGAACACCAGAAAAGCACTTACGTTTAACAGTGACCGACACTGTCCGTATGAGAGCCGCTCCATCGTTGACCTCTCTGACCGTGTAGACTCCAGAGTCAGCAGACACCACGTCTCTCAGCACCATGGAGTTACCACACACTGACACTCTGTCTTCATACCCCGCCTTACAGCGCACGGAGCGTCCATCCACAGTGCACATCTGGACAGGGGTTACAGATCCTCCATCAGTCCGGGAGAACGTTAGAGTCACTGGATGGAACGTGAACAGGTCCAAGATGAGGGGATCTCCAGCTGGTACTTCAACAGAAGAGTAGTGAGCTGCAGGAGAGACAAGCAGAGATCTTTGTAATTCCAGTCGTACCAGCACCAAACTACCATAACACTACTGTATCATACACTGTCATACAAGAGTTTAATGCTCTGAAACACTCACGCTTGGGCTGGAGGTTCTGGAAGCAGATCACTTCTCCGCTACATTTGGCGTGATAAAATCCTCTGGTGGTGTAATTAACCTGAGGAACGGTGAGGCTACTATTGTCCAGGTGTCTCTCACAGCTGAACTCCGACTCTTCTTTAACTCCACATTTGGCCACTTTCACTCCATTCTTCTCCCAGGTTTCCACCCCTGAACAGGGCTGTGAACAGTACAGAGTGGCCGGGTCATTCAGATCCCTCCATGTGGTTTCGATGAAGTTAGCCAGTGTCTGCTGACCTGCTGAAGAAGAACAAGTGTTTACAGTTATAGGCAAACTGTGCATCACGGTCAGTGAGTGTAGATACAGTGGAAGTGTTTCTAGCTTAATAGCCTTTAATCTCAGTCTATGTTCCATATATTTACTCTCTAAAGATGAAGATGTGGAAGCAGCTCCAGTGAAGCTGAGTCCAGTCTCAGTAAGTCAGTGAGGCTGTTTAATGAAAGTGTGCAGTGTGAGCAGTGAGGACTCTCACCTGATAGGACTGCAGTCAGGACTGTTAGGACCCAGAAGCTGAAGAGCTGCATGGCTGAGCAGACGGTGGAGACTCAACACAGCCTGCAGGTGGAAACACAGCAACAAACATTGTTAATGACACAAAACTCACCATCTGAAAACATTACAGAGCATATAAGATACATTTCTATACTCTAACTGGTGTTTTCAGCTTTTCAGATCTCTCAGCTCTCTGTTCCTACATGGACTTCACCTGTCTTTGTGTTTCTACATGATCTGTCAGTGAACTACAGTGGTGAGTAAAGAGGGTCTGGTCAGTCTCGTGCTTTCCATTTTTTCAGCATTAATATTCATCGTGTACTTACAGTTTGTTCTGTAGCAGTCAGATGGTGGAGGCTGTAGGAGGTTCTAGAGTTCGACTCCGGCAGGTTCTGATGCTTTTTCTTTCGTTTTATTCCAGAAACGAACGTTGTCAGACGGAGATCCTGTTCTGCAGACAGTGAAGACAAACCGCAGCTGATCCACATGAGAAGTGTCTGCACTGCTGGGGGGAGGAGCCTTTATGCTGCTCAAACTCGGGAAAGCCGCACAATTCGGAGGGAGGAGCCAAACTCGGGAGAGCCGCACTGTTTGGAGGGAGGAGCCAAACTCAGGAAAGCCGCGCTGTTTGGAGGGAGGACTCAAACTCGGGAGTGACGCAATGTTTGAAGGGAGGAGCCAATCTCAAACTCGGGAAAGCCGCACTGTTTGGAGGGAGGGCTCAGACTCGGGAGTGACGCAATGTTTGGAGGGAGGAGCCAATCTCAAACTCGGGAAAGCCGCACTGTTTGGAGGGAGGACTCAAACTCGGGTTAGGGTTAGAAACAGATGAGTTCAGACTGATCTGGGCGTCTCCGAACAGCGCAGTTTTAGAAATATGGCTCCGCCTCCGAGCAGAGTGTGAACCGAAAATCTGAGCCCGATCTCCGAACAGCGCGAGCCTCAGACATTTCGGAGATCGGGCTCAGACGTCCGGAGAGCGCTCTGTTCGGAGGCGGAGCCAAACCAGCGCGGCTCTCCGGAGTTTGGTCCGAGGCTCCAGCAGCGCGGGGTTCCGGGGTTTCCGGAGATAAATGGTCATCATTTCTTTCTGTCCGTGTTGATGAATGTGTTGGGAAGCTGGTTGTGAAACTGTATCTCTCTGTGAGTCGTGGGTTTCAGTAATAATATAATAATATGAGGGGCCCAATACATACTTTAGGGGCTCATCGCGGGCCCCTCCCAGACTGTAAGAATCCAGCATTACAGCTCTTAAACTGGACCCCAGTTTCCAGAATGCACTGGTGCTGCTGTTTCTGCAGGGTTTTATTCTGTCTTTGTGGAAGTGCTGAGTGTGAAGTGTTTTTAAAGGTATGAGAGCTTTTTATGGCTTTTATTTATCTGCTATTTATTACTGTTATACTCCTCTGTATGAAATAAAGTGTGTATTATTCCATGATTCCCTGGTGTTTCTTCAGTGAACAGCTTTAGCTGAAATAATCAGTATTTATATAATTATGCTGAATTTTCAGAATTGCCAGTTTTAATTAAAGATTTATGATCCACCCTGAACTCCTTCATAATTTGGCTGCTACATACTTTAACATTCTGCAGTGAAATCACTTCATATGTGCCCATTGGCGTCCACTCTGAACAGAATGGTTCACAATATTTGTGTTGGAAAGAAACTATAAATACACTATACAGTATGATTTCATGAGGCCTGTGTGGAAGCAGCTGATTCTCTGGGTATGAACACATTTTTTTTATATATTTGTGTTGATAGTTTAGTTTAGTTCTGATTTAGACTGATGTCTCTCGTATGTTAAAAGGCAGGAAATACACTCAAAATGTAAAACTGTGAATATATGAATTTTATTATTTCCACTGTAAATAAGCTTCACACAGCTTTTTGAAATCAAGACTTGCTTCTGATACTGACACAATGGCAGAGTGCAAAAAAATGTAACTGACAGCGATCAACAAACTGTAGCGCTGCTCACCTGACTCAGGTGTGTTTACAGACAGAGCACAGTGTGAACTGACTGAAGAGAAGCAGTGTGTATGTTTTCATTTCAATATATTTTCATTTATTTATGATTATGAATTTTTCTGTTAAAATAGAAACAGATGAGTTCAGACTGAACACATCCATCTGGGTGCCTCCGAACCGCGCGAACCTCCGGAAGTCTGAGCCCGATCCCCGAGCTGCGCGAGCCTCATGCAGCATAAATACTCCGAGCAACCAGCAGTGCAGACACTTCTCGTGTGGAGGAGCTGCGGTTCGTCTTCAGTGCCTGCAGAACAGGAGCTCTTCAGGATCTCCGATCTTCACCTCCAGCAGCGGCTCTCCGGAGTTTGGTCCGCGGCTCCGGCAGCGCTGCTTTCCGGTTTTTGGTCCGCGGTTTGGTACAGCGGTCTTACACTGTATCTACACTCACTGTCCGTGATGCACAGTTTGTCTAGAACTGTAAACGCTTGTTCTTCTTCAGCAGGTCAGCAGACACTGGCTAACTTCATCAAAACCACATGGAGGGATCTGAATGACCCGGCCACTCTGTACTGTCCAGAGCCCTGTTCAGGGGTGGAAACCTGGGAGAAGAATGGAGTGAAAGTGGCCGAATGTGGAGTTAAAGAAGAGTCGGAGTTCAGCTGTGAGAGACACCTGGATAATAGTAGCCTCACCGTTCCTCAGGTTAATTACACCACCAGACGATTTTATCAGGAGAAGACTGGTGAACCCTGTGTTGGACCGTCATTCCTGTCATTTATAGCGTTATACTGCCATCTAGTGGACATTCACGAGAACAGCATTCCTGCCTTTCCAGTGAATTCAATTCCCACATTTCTGCACTGATTCCCACATTTCTACACCTATTCCCACATTTCTACACCTATTCCCACATTTCTCTTACACAGAGTAGAAAAGTCTCTGTCAGTCCTGCCACAAACTGTTAACCCTGCTTTGAACTGTACAGTGATTGTTCATTAAGCCTTTAATATTATTATTATCAGACTTAGAGTCGGTGTTTGATTAATGGAATCTGAAGATTTGAAGCATCTGCAGCCTGTAGTCCATGTTAACTGCAGCTATAGTAGAATCTGTCAGGGTCATACTGTAAGTGATGATGTTAGGGTGGTTTATTAGACATTCAAACATAAAGATCATCCTTATCTTTATGTAATGAATGAAATAAAAACAATGAAATCATTAAGAGGAGTGTTAATAATCCCCATTGAAAACAGTGAAGAAATTGAATATTAAAAATCTACAGAGTGAGAAAAGGTAAAGGTCTCTCTCTCCTCGTCTGTGTTTAGTAACACTTTATTTTTATTAAATTCAGATTTACAACAGTTTTTTTTTATTTGAACTGAGTTCACCTCTCTGGCCTTAAGCAGAGCTGCCTCTTAAAGAAGATTCATCAGCACCTCTACAGATTGAGGAACTGAGAGGGATATGAAGCTGCATTATGATCAACACTGGCATTAATGTAATGTTGCTGTGAACAGAAGTCTGTAGTCCAGACCGCTAGATCCGAGTCAAAACAGAGACCAGAACACATCGATTTTGAATCAAGACCAAGACTTTTGGTAATCGAGTCTGAGTCAAGACCGAGACCAGATTAAGATTTTATACTGAAAAAAGAAATTAATTCGTTTGGAGTTATTTCTTCATGTATTGTCATCCATTACATATACTGATTTATTATATTATATTGTGTAAAATATAACATTAAATATAGCCTGAAGCATTACTACATTGTCTGTACGTATTACAGTAATAATGATGTTATAGCGAGTTAATATCACACAGCCACATATAATAATGAAAATGGCTATAAATACAGCAGAAAATGGCCAAAGATTAATTCTATATGATGTTCTGTTAACAGATTTGTGAAGAATGTAATATGAACAGTAAATTACAGCTCTCAGTAACATTATTATGTATACCAGAATGGACCTGCTGCGCCATTTAAGGTGGAACGGGGAATCTGAACAAGAAGCTGACCTCTTCTTCGTGTGATTTAGTCCATGAAAATATCCCACCTACAGTTTAATGTGGAGCTCTGCCTGTAAACTCGCGCTCAGGTCTCATCAGAACCCCCGCTGGTCTCACCCAGCTGAGTGTCGAGCTAAACTGTGTAATACCTTCCGTTACTAACGGTTATAAACACAGCAAATACAGTAAACGGTGACTTATAGTGTCGTCCGAGCGCGACAGGTGACAAAATAAAGAAATCAGTCTCATTATTACTCAGATATTATCTCATTATTAGTCCCTTTAAACGGAGAGTCAACTTTCAGTTTCGTTTCCTTTCCTGCTCGGCTGCTTTTGTCTGTTACCCAGCAACGTGTGCGCATGCGTATCAGCGATGCAGCTGAAGAGCGGCACAGAGCGCAGAGTTTAATACGCGGAGAAAACACAGTTTATTCTGTTTGTTCCAGTTTAGTGATGTTCAGTAATGATTCAGCTTAGTTATCTCAGACGGAGGACCTTAATCCGAGCTCGAGACACAGATTTTAAGGGTCTAATGTTTATTTTAGTGAGCTTTTAGCTAGAACCCTGTCACAGCCTCAGCAGGTACCATAGTTTTCAGAGAAACAGCCACCAGAGACCCCCCCCCAGGTCTGATATGATTGGCTTACAACCCAAGAGGTCTGATATGATTGGCTTACAACTCATGAGGTCTGATATGATTGGCTTACAACCGACGAGGTCAACATAAAGAAGATGAAAATAAACACACCGTGTTCTCGTGCACATATCAGAAATTATGAATCAGTTATGAATGATATCAGAGAGGCGCTGTGCTTGTTCCACCGTCTGGAGAATATGTCTGCTGTAATGTCTGCAGTCCACCGGATGTCGCTGTGCTCTCTATTTTCAGAGCTTCAGGGCTTCGAATCAGGAAAATGATCAATCAATCGCTTCTTCTTCCCATCATTAGCTGTTGCATTAGTCCACTGACTGCAGTATCACCTCCTCAGCCTAGTTTTAGTCTAATTTTAGTCTAGTTTTAGATGGTTTCAGATGGACAGAACAGGGGTGTAGTCCTAAGAACAAAGTTAATATACTCACCTGATGGGACGCAGCTCAGTAGAGATTTAGTGCTTTTCCTCTTCTGACACTCTGAATTTAACTCTTAATTAAAGTCTTGCTTTCCTGTTTTTTAGTATTCTACAACAAATAAATAAAGAGAACAGAGCGTCTTCCTGATCTTTTAACCTCAAATAATCGATACAGCTAAAATGTTGCTGTCACTATGGCAACGTTTCCCTTTCTGTGTGCTGCTATCGGGTGAGTATCGCTGTAAGGTCCACATGTGAACAGTTTTAGAGTGAAATGTATGAAATAAAGACCAGCAGACTTCACATTTAAAACAGTACAAACTGAAAGGCTTTATTTTGTACATAAATCATAACAAAAATATTGGGCCACCCCAGGGACACTTTTCTCATGCGCAGATTTTACACAGTATAAACATGGCAGAAAACTTTTCTATGTGCAAAACAGAGACAGGACAGAGAGAGCGCAGCCTTGTTCTTCAATAAATCACTTTAAAAACACAAGATTATATATTATTACATATTGTTTAATAAAATTCATATTATTTTTGTAATGAACATTGTTTATAATGCAGTGCTATAAGCAGTCAGTGTACACATCACTGCTACAAATAAAGACAGCTTTGTTTTCAGTTCAATTCAGTTGAAAGCAGACAGCTGTGTCAGTGTTAGTACGTCCATTGTAGTCAGGGTTACCCGTAACAGACTGGGGGGCGAGTTGTAACAGTCACTAAAATGTCTGCTAAATCAGTGGAAACACAACTCAGCACAATTCTGTTCAACTCAAACAACTCAGTTCTTTAAACCAGACGAGTGCTGCTTTCTAAATATGTACAGATACGCATTAGACTGGGCTGCGCTTTCCCTTATATGACTGATTTGCATAGAAAAATGCATAAATATGCTCATTAATAATCCACTTGAGGGTCAGCATTAGGATTTCTGAGACCAACACGTCTTTCCAGAGGCACAAAGTAACAGTATAAACACTCTGAATGATCCTGAGCAGACTGTAAAAATGAAAACGCCCACATTCCTAAGCAGCACTGAGTTAAACTACTGAAGAAACCCAAACCGTTCAGGAACATGATTATATTTATTGTTTTATTTAAATAATTATATTAAAATGAAACTGTACAGTTTTTTCAGTGTGTTTGACTCTCTGCTGTCCTCTAGTGGACAGTTTTAACTAAAGATTTCTGATCCACTCTGAACTCCTTCATAATTTGGCTGAATTTAATATTCTGCAGTGAAATCCCTTCATTCTGGATATGTGCACATCGGCGTCCACTCTGAACTGAGTGCTTTGCAATATTTGTGTTGGAAAGAAACTATAAATATACTGTATACTGTGTCTTCAGGAAGCCTCTGTGAACTACAGCTGCTTTTTCTGGGTTTCTATTTACAGTTTTGTTTACAGTTTAGTTTAGATTAAACTGATCTCTCTCATGTGTTAAAAAGCAGGAAATACACTCAATGTAATACTGTGAATATTTGAAATTTTCATTTTCCATTGTAAATAAGCTTCACACAGCTTTTTTATATCAAGACTTGCTTCTGCTGTGATACTGACACAATAGCAGAGTGCAAAAAAAAAAAGACAGTGATCAACTGAAATATGCCTGTACAAAATTCCTCTCCATAAGACCTTTACATACATGACTTTCATGACTTTAAATTGACACACACACACACACACACACACACACACACACACACACACACACACACACACACACACACACACACACTCTCTTCTACTAAGCCGCTTCTCCTTCCAGTTTTAATTTACATATGTACAATAATATACAAGGGCCCAATCCCATTTCACCCCTCACCCCTACCACTCAGCCCTTAGCCCTCTGTTTTGCACATTCACGTCTAGGGGTGGGGTGAAGTGTTGGGGCTACATGACCCTCCAAACGGAGGTTTTTCAGAGATTCCAAACAGAGAGTTATGAGAAAAAAAGATGGCGCACAAGAGACCAAAGAAACACACAAATGTGAGAATTTTCCCTGTTAAAAAATTACGATAACCATCTTATTATCTTAGTTTAATGTCGTTTGTGTATTATGGTCGTTTTTTTCATATCAAGCATTAGAAAATTGCTAATAGCATGCTAATGTCTCGGTAGCTAGCTAACTTTCCCGTTCCACCTTAAATAGTCCAGCAGTTCTGACGCCTGAAGCGCCAGAATCTAACTGCTGCACCATTTAAGTTGGAATGGAAAAAAGAATCTGGTGAATATCTGACTTCAGCTTCATATCACTGAAGAATTAGGGGTGGGTGATAATAAATAATTGCCCCCCTCTTTGAAGATCAAATGTAACTAAAGCCCAGCAGTGAGGAGCTGAACTTTACCCTCCTCTGCTGTCACTGCAGACTGGCAGGGTCGCCTACAGAGCAGCGCTGGTAATGAATAATGAAGCTTGAGGGTCTCTTTTCGTAGGGTAAGATTTCAAACACTACCCCTTCTAACTCGGTTCCAAGGGCTTAGGGTGACACTCAAAAACGAGAAATGGGACTGGGCCAAGCAACCAGGTTAAGAGGGGCTGGGCTAAATCTCAGGGTCATAACACAGAGCGATGTTCTCACTAAGCCAGTATGTCAGTCAGAATATGAATAAGAATAATAGAGCAAACAAACACAGAACACAGCAAAGCAAGACGAGCTGAAGAGGTTAGTTGTGTCGGGAGGCTGTTTAGGATCCCCTCCACTACAAAAAGGAGACTTTAGAAGACCTGGACTGGATTGTGGAGCTCAGTGACTGGAAGGGCAGAAAACTGTAACTGATTAATGGAACAAACTGATCAGAAATGGACCAGAAATCATCCGTTCTACATAAATAAATACTGTAAAGATTGGCGCTGAACTGCAGACGACCTATAACTCTAAACTATTCATGTGAAAGGTGAATTTCACCGGGAGGTGGTGAGTTTATATATGTGGCTTAAGACATTTCAGACGGTGGAATTGAGAGGATTTATCAATCTGACTGTCCTTCAGAATCATCACCTGATAGAAACACCACAACTGTATCACAGTGTAAGATAATTCAGCAGTTCAGTCGATTAATCATCCTCTGGACAGTTCAGTTCAGTCTGCATTACAAAGTAAAAACATACAACATCTCAACTTTCACCAATTATGAACTAATAAATAATGGAGATTAATAATCTAACAGAGATTAATAATCTGATGGAGATTAATAATAGTTTTTGTAATAAGGTCATGGGATGCAGAATTCGCCCCCACTTCCTTCGATTTCAGCTTCGCGAGTTGTTCGCCCTTTGAGGGGTGTGTTTGTCTACAACACCGAATGCAAATGAACCCGTCAACAGGGATGGGGGAGGAGCTAAGTATTGCGCTACTTTTTATAAGGACTACACATTTTTGTACCTAAGAGCTCTAGTAGTAAATTTAGTTATTTAGTCTAAATTGTGTTGGAGATCACCTTTGGTTGTGTAAGTTTAACTGTTGGTTACACTTAAACTCACTTTTTAGTGATTTTTTTTACAGCGATTTACAGTGATTTGTATATTTACAGCTTTTCAGTTGTATGTTTCTTTCTGGAACACTACTTTTCAAAAAGTAGCCACTACTTATTCTGGAAAAGTAGCTAAATTGTAGCTGCTACAAATCTTGGGAAAGTAGCTAACTACTAATTTTTCAGTAACTACCCCAACCCTGCCCGTCAATCAGTTGTGGATTTCAAATAAAATTTAAATAAATCCTCATCTTAAGTAGACTCGATTAAACTGATCTGAACTGAAACTGAACTAACTCATCTTTTTCTGTTGGTTGATCGTTTATGTAGCCAGCCAACATGTATCAGCCTGATATGCATCATCCTGCTGTAACTGCGATTCTGTTCTGTCTTTTAACGCAACAGCAGCAACAACAGCGTCAGAGACTTTATACCAGGCGTTCAGTTTTGGATTGAACAGAAAGGGGAGGCCAAACAGAGCTGCTACTACCCTGCCTTTCACATCGTTCAGACAGAACTGGATATGTAGCCACAGACACAACGAAGAAAAAGGGAGCGAACAAAAGAGAAACAGAGACTGGGAATAATCTCTCCTCTGTTACTGCTCATTAGTGGGGCTTACAGGCTTATGGTTACTGATTCCATTGCCTTCACATCTCTTCTGGAGCAGCTGAATTTTTCTCCACATCCACACAATCACCAACAATAATACCCCACACACAGTGAGGGAGAGGACAGACAGCCACACCAGCACAGCGGCTCTCTGGTCTCTGCAGGGCTGGTCATCTACAAAACAAAAACACAGAACATGGCAGATCACTTTATACACACTGTCAGATTCCTGATACAAACACAGTTCACACTCTGTAATAATCCAGCTCTACTGCAGCTCATTCTGAGTCCCAGTGTAATCAGTACAGGAGGATCTCTATAGGCTGAAGTGTAAAGCGTACCAGATACAGCACTGAGGCGGAATCGAGGCTCATCAATCTGTCTCTGTGCTTCAGAATCATCACTTGACAAAAACATCATCACAATGCAAGACCTCAAACTGGAGATAAACACAGTTCAGCAGAAACCACTGATTTAGGATCTGATTAATCATCCTCTGGATAGATTAGCATCTCCTTTATGAAGCAATAATGAACAACACTGTGAATTATGCCCATTTTGAAACACTAATAATAATGATGGGGAGAGTATTATTGAAGTTATATTTCACTAAATGAAACTGAGTCCTGCACTGTGATGTCATTGTAATGACTGATATGCTTTAAATGGTTTAATGAATATGAAGCACTGGAGAGGCTGAGCTACATAGAGAACCTAACATACTACAAGATCTGGTCAAACTCACAAGCCATCCAGCTTGGATGATGAACAGACATGAGGTATATATACAGACATTATGTTAGGCTCTCATTTCTGTTGACGAAAAAGTTCTCAGTCAATTTTCAAATGTAACTGCACCAAATTCAGATCCAATCACTGCTATAAGATCAGTGTGTGATACAGTGAGGATGATACCAGAGAAGTAGCATTCGGCTCTAGTCCTCTATCGTCTAGTCACAGTCGGCTTTAATCACAGGATTTATTTATCCCTAAACAAAAACTATTGATATCCGACTGTATATTCATCATTTTCTTTCGCTTCATTTTCTGCATGATTTTTCTCTAATCCATCCTGGAGTTTTGAGAATGACTGGTCTGATGGGGAATGATGTACTTTTTGATCGAACAGTTTTCCTGCATTTATTGTTGATTTATTAATTTTTAAATTGAATTGAATTGAGGAACAATGTGAAAAAAGTTTGTGCACCCCTTTTATGTCACTATGATACAAATACACCAGCAACATCCTAGCCTCCATGTGAGTTACCATAACAACTGTTTAGTAACATCCTCGAAACCACCTGGGGCATCATAGCAACCACCTAAGATATCATAGCAACCGCTTAGCAACACCATAGCAAACACTTGGCACACCACAGCAACCACCTAGCAACACGTGGCCATCAGTTACCAGAGCAACCAGTTAGATATACCCTAGCAACCATCTGGGATACCACTGCAACCACCTAGCAACACCCTGGAACATCACAGCAACCATGTAACAACACCCTAGCAACCGCCTGGGTACCACAGCAACAACTGGGTACAACCACCTGGCATACTGTAGCAACCACCCAGCAACATCCGAGAAAATCCCTACCAACTGCGACAGATGTTACCATAGAAACCACCTAACAATTTCCAGTTGAAATATGATGTTGCACCCCTGAACAGACGATAATCAAAGATCAGAAACTCAGTCGCAGTGTTTCATGTTACTGTTTGATCAACTATTAACACCATCAAGAGCTCCCCCTTCTGGATGCTTGCAGACATAACAAACAGCTTCCTAAAGCAATCTCCAAGCCCTACTAATCAAGAGCAGATCTATCTGGACTTTCTGATAGACTTAACCATCCAAACAGTGTTTAGTGCTCGTTTAAAGAACGATTAACACTAATTTTATACATCTATAGAAACACATGTGAACTGTTCTTAGGCCCAGTATGAGCTGTAAAGCACATGTATTTCACTGACAGCTTCAAAGGTTCAACCACCCAGCCTGAACAAACTGTAGAGGAAACACTGACCAGCGTTTTCCTGAACAGTGATTTCTGATTGGAAATGTAAATTACTGACAAAAACAAACATTACTTTCCTAAATTTAGTTCCACCTAACTAATAACTACTGCTGCCTCTCTTATACCAGCACCAGTAGAACCGTCTCAGTAAAACAGTGGTCAAGCTGTAAAAATCACACTAAATCATACCTTCGATTATCACTGTGTAGATATGAATGACCTCTTCATTCTTCTTGTCCATTACAGTATAAACTCCACTCTCAGATGGAGTCACTGCTCTCAGCTCAAGCCCAGATGTAAGTGATGATCTCTGTGTGTATTCAGGTTTACACTGTAGTGAAGGTCCATCCACTGTACAGATCTGACCACTGGATGGTCCAGCTGCTCCTGTGCTGTTATAAATCACCTCCACTGGATCTGATATGTCCAACCTCAGCACCAGAGAGTCACCAGGTTTTATCTGAACTGTACTGTTCAAGGCTGAGGAGAAAAACAATCAGGAACTTCATCAAATACAAATCAGATATAAAACACAGAACCTGAACTACTGGAGTTTCTATCAGTAACAATCAGTGAAGAAAACAGATGGACACTTACGCTGAATCAGCAGCTTCACATCACAGCGATCTCTAACACCACACTGACACGTGTACCAGCCTCTCTTAGTGAAATCAGCGTCAGTGATGATGAGGGAAAAATCTCCCTTCAGGTACTGATCATGGATCATCTGATATCCCTCCTTCACTGATCTACATGAAGTCTGATCACACTCAGCCAGAGTATCAGTGGATTCACTGAACTCAGTCCATCTGACCAAACCAGAACATCTCTCAGAGCAGGACAGAGTAGCAGAGTCATGAAGATTCACCTTCACTGAAGGAACAGCTGATTCAGACCCTGAAAGAGAAATGACCAAACTGATAAATGTGTTCAGGGACATTAAAATTCCTCCTGAAGGTCCAGTACCAGTGGCGGCTGCACCAGCTGTGCGCAAGTTCAAACGTAGGCTAGTTGTAATGTGTTTACTAAGTTCAGGTTTGTGCTTTACTAAATCAGAACGAGCTGCACCACAAACTAGTTTAACGCTGAGCTCAGTAGCTACTGAACATTTACACCCCCTCAGCAGGTGTAAGTGTTGGGGAAACCATCAGAAACCAGAAACCCAAAACAGGACTTTTTTGGCTGACTAAGCTAAAAGCTGTAAACACTATACACTGATCTTCCTCTCAGCTCTAATCATCAGCCTGGTTTAAACTCATGAAGCTGAACACCCACAGCACCAGCTCAGTGAGACTCAGCAGCCCAAACGGCTAAACTGATCTGCTGCTGGGTCAGTTATCCAGAAACCGGCGTTTAAAAAGCTGCATATTGGTTTATCAGTGAAATATTAAAGAATAATCAGACAGCAGCTGTAGATCATCAGCTTTATTCAGTTTAACTCGTACACATCGTTCTCTTCTACACTGGATATTTTTACCACTGAAAAAGTCAGAACAGCTGCTGCTGTGTTTCCATGGCAGCAGGTTGACTGATTGGTTCTGATCATGTTGTCGTGTTAAAGCGACTTACGTATCAGTTAGTTGGTGCTGGTTAAGACACGACTTACTGATCTGTGGCGCAACCAGATTTAGTAAAAGGACAGTTTGAAACTAATTAGTTTAACTGAGGACTCAGTAAAGACTTTACACACAAACTTAAGTATAAACTCACACAGACCCAGTGCAGCCCAGTCCAGTTTACCCAGAAAATCTAGTTACAAAACAAAGATTAAAGTCAAATCTTTAATAAGATGATAAAGGAGTGACAGTGCAGTTCTTACCAGTAGTGAATGTAGAGATCAGTAAGATCAGGATACAGAGAGCAGAACTGCAGGACTGCATGACTGACCTACAGACACACACACACACACACACACACACACCATCAGTACTGACCAGGAGAGGAGAGAGAGAAGAGAGAAAGAGAGAACAGAACTGACCTACAGACTCGATACACAATGTGTCACCATATTTATTTTTTCTGATATCTGATAAGTCAGCACAGATAAAGCAGCACCACAATTAAAAAAAAGCTTTTTACACACTGCACTACTGAGTGTTTTTAAAGGGAACCCTGACTGTTCAGACATACAGGCCTCAGTATGGTGTACATGTACACAACCATACAAATATATTGTATAAACCAAGCAAAATACTTTATTTATCATTAAAAACAGACAAATCCTTTTACCAATAGACTGACATTTTTGTCGCCACATCAAATGGTGGGTCTCTCTCATCCACTGAGTGAGGAACAGTGAGCTAAATATCTCATTTAACTCTAATAAATCATTCAGGCTTTCCAGCTTTAGCTACAGAGCGTCGTTAGCCAAGAGAAATACTTTTTGATTGTCTTATTTTCCGTAGGACTGACTCCACTGCAACCACATGACATTATAGTGTGACAACGGTGGCCTAAAAATAGAGGAATTCTGCATATTTGTCACGTTTTATAATAAACAAAACATTCCCGTTTGGTTTGTTTCATATTTTAATAGTTTTACACTATTTTAAGGTATACGAGTCTTAACAGTCAGAGCCCCTTAATGTACTGACAGTGTCTGTGTTTACATGCAATGATCCGCCAATCTCATTGAATTCGTTCCAGACTGAGGTGTTTATTCTCACTCTATTCAAGCTGATGAAAATCTCTGTTTACATGCTCACTACAAGTAATCAGATTCAAGATTACACGCATGCGTAGAGAACCAGTGTAGTGTAGACGTTACCATGACAACCAGCATCACGTGAGTCCCGTCAGAGTGAGATGAGCAGCAGTGAGCAGCGCTTGTGTTTTTAATTGCTTTAAAATGATGTCAGACTCAGGAAAACGTCCTTCACGTCCTTATTAAAGAAGGCCGAGAGGAAGACGTCGTGTTCTGAGACACATAAGCTGGACGTCCGTCCCACCGCCGTCTTTTAAAGATCAGAGCATAAACTTCGTCTCCTCTGCAGACCAGTTTCTGCTCCGCCATGTTGAACGGTATAAACTCTCACTATGACGTGACAAACATGATCAGAACGGACTTAAACTTTCCGATAGGGAATGTAATCAGATACAGGCGTTTACACGGATATTATTCTTCTATTTAACGGATTATTTACAGGATTACCCACCTCGATCAGTTGGATAGAAACTGTATTCCAAATGGCCTCAATCAGACTAGCCTATTCAGATTTAGGTGTTTACATGGACGTATTATATTCTGATTGAGCTATTACTCGGATTATTAACAGATTATTAGGCTGCATGTTCACAGATATGCTCAGAAGCAGGCTTGAGTGACAGGGCAATGTAACTGAATATCATCTGCATCATTTTAAATTACTCATAATTTCTTGTATTACAGTTAAGCTTCATCACTGTCTGTATATCATTATTAGTAGTAGTAGTTTGGAAAAGGTATGGGTCTTATAGAGAGACTGGCCAGCAAATGTTTTTTGGCCTGTGGTCCATAAAGTATTTACATTTAGGCCCTGTCCCATTTCTTATTTTCACCCCTTGTTTTTGAGTGTTGCCCCCTGGAACTGAGTTACAGGGTAGTGGTTGAAATCTTCCCTCTGAAATGGGACCCTCAAATAAAAAGAGCATCACTTCATTAACAGCTACTAGCGCTGCTCTGTAGGTGACCCTGCCAGCCGGCAGTGACAGCAGAGGAGGGTAAAGTTCAGCCCCTTTAATTATTTATTATCACCCACCCCTAATTCTTCAGTGATGTGAAGCTGAAGTCAGATATTCACCAACTTCCTGTTCGAATTTTCCTGTTCCACCTTAAATGGTGCAGCAGTTCCGACTCCTGAGGCGCCAGAATGTAACTGTTGGAACGGGAAAGTTAGCTTAGCTAGCTACTGAGACGTTAGCTTACTATTAGCTTGTTATGAAGAAAAGGACCATAATACACTGAAACGACATTAAACTAAGATAATACAGTGTTTTTCATAATTTTAACAGAGAAAATTCTCATATTTGTGGGTTTCTTTGCCGGTTTTTCTTTTTTTCTCATAACTCTCTGTTTGAAGCCTCTGAAAAACCTCCATTTGGAGAGTCATGTAGCCCCAACACTTCGGCCCAATCCCATTTCTTCTTTTTACCCCTACAACTTGTTTTCGAGTGTCACCCTAACCCCCTGGGACTGAGTTACAAGGGGTAGTGGTTTGACTTGCCCTACGAAATGAGACAACCCTCAAATTAAAAAAAAAAAAAAAACATCAGTTCATTAACAACCTACTAGCGCTGCTCTGCAGGCGACCCAGCGCGTCTTCAGTGATAGCAGAGAAGGGAGACGTTCAGCTCCTCACTGCTGGGCTTTAGTTACATTTAGCGCATCAAATGCTTTCAAAATGGGGAATAAGACAATCATTTATCATCACCCACTCTAATTATTTGGTGATATGAAGCTGAAGTCAGATATTCGGCAGCTTCTTGTTCGAATTTTCCCGTTCCACCTTAAATTGTGCAGCAGTTACATTCTGGCGCTCCAGGCGTCAGAACTGCTGGACTATTAAGGTGGAACGGGAAACTTATAATAAACCGTCCGAACTTATAATAACAGACTTTGACGCACTTTTTACAGCATTTAAACAGAGTCTGTTCACAACTTTGAGTGGAGGCTGTATAAAGTGAGTAGCTAACGGACAGACAAAGACAGAGATTTAAGAACAACATCCATAATTTAGAGGCGAATGGACTTGTTTACATTTATAATCACTCCAGCGGGAACGCTGACAGACATTTTACCAGAAACTGTCCTACTTTGGGGAAGATTTCTGTCAGATGTGCGAGAAAAGCGGCTACAGCTGAGCTAAACTTAAAGCAGAGCAAAGCGAGTCTGTGTTGTTTATACCCAGACAGCCAGCGACTCCGGCCCGGCTGTAACAGTTGGCTGTAAGTCGTTCTCAGTCGGTTCACAGTCGCAGTCAGTCAGAACAGACTGAGCTATAATATAGAAAAAGTCATCTATTTTGCGAGCTTGGACGGTGAACTGTGTTCTACCAGGACTCCTCTTTAAGCGCGGGACGTCCAGCTCCTCTACGAACTGGTTCACTGACTAAAGTCTGTTTCACAGGTTCACTTTTCACGCTCTTACACTGCTTTCAGTTCTGATAAATCCCTGGAAATAAACTAACGTGAGTGTGAACTTAGCAGTGCACAGAAACAGAACTGCATTTGTAGCATCAAAGAAAACGAATGTATCATAAACTTTGATTGATCCTTAATCATCCTTGTTTATTATCTGTGGAAATGTCACATCCATAAATGTAAATAACTAAAGCAAATGTTACACTTCAAAATAAAAAAAATTGGTCATGATTTGCACTTCCAGGACTGAAATACACTAAATCCAATAAATCAATTATTAAATGTATATTACTGAAACACCGGAGTTCAGCTCTCTGACTTTTAAGCATTTTTGAAACGAGCATTATTAATGTTTATATTAATTTGGAGAACTTTATCATAATTTAATTTGAGCTGAGCTCCACAAACTGCTTTAAACTGTATTTTAGGCTATAGTTTTGTGCTGAGATTCAAAAAGCAAGGAAGAGAATTAAAGTGACTGGCGGAGTTTTTGACCAATTAAAACACAGCAGAGGAGGAGCTGAGCAGTCTGACTCCGCCCCCTGGAGGTTTAGTGCAGCAGCACGCGCTTTCTCCAAGCGTTCGGTTTGACTGTTTAAAGAAGCGCGACCGTTAGGAGCCGTTAAACGCGCAGTACTCACCGCGTTACCGACCCACCAGGCTTTAAAAGCTTATCAATCACATTTGTACGGAAATCTACGGAGCCCCGCTGGTGACATCTCGTATGAATAAAAATAATAAATAATGCATGGCCACGCCTTGTTAACGCATGGGAACGAGATCCTAATGCGTGGCCATGACTTAGTAAGGCATAATAATAAGGAATGAGATCACGTTTTTAAAAGTTTATCAATCGTATTACCTTTGTTTTAGGCATTATCTGCAGCTAGCAGTGGTTATGAATTTATACATTCACATGCTCAGTGGTTCGTTGGCTGTAAGTCGTTCTCACTCGGCTCACAATCGTGTTTGTACGGAAATCTCTTCAGAGAGTCTGTCTTACTCTCTGCTCTGAGATGATGGTGCTCTGTGCCGCTGACTGAGATTTCAGCTCTGAAGACCGAAGACTCCGCGGGTGGAATGAGGACCGCTACCCGCTACACGGGGACCCTAAACCCTGCATTAAAGGAGAGCAGTAATGAGGGTCTCAACCAGGCGGTCTGAGCTGAGCTCTGCACTCATACTCAGCTAATTCATCTCCGGGTCAGTCTGACAGGAAAATCACCAGCGTCAGCTAAGCTAGGCTAAAGTTAGCTGGTTTGTCTGCTGAGGCCCTGCAGTTGTTGCTTAGCGACTACCCAGCGCTGTTAAGCGCGAGCGCCGCCGTCTGATTTCAGCAGTACAGAGAGGAGCTGATAGTGTTCACATCCCTGTAAAGCTCAAACTAGAGAGTATCAGTATCACAGGCTAAAGGCCACAGTCAGTCTGAGAGTGTTTGAATACATCCACACTAAACTGAGTTATTGTCTAAAACTCTGAAGAAGACATTACTTTGGAAACAGAGCCAGTCATTCTGTTTGTTGTGTATTTGAAC
Source organism: Colossoma macropomum (assembly GCF_904425465.1). NCBI lineage: Eukaryota > Metazoa > Chordata > Actinopteri > Characiformes > Serrasalmidae > Colossoma > Colossoma macropomum. Next base: position 29,863,905 of record NW_023494806.1, on the reverse strand, counting down.
AGCGACAAAAGCGTTGTTTCCTGTTCTCTTGATTTATTTTACATCAGCAGACCACAGTATCTTTAGCTCTGTATGTCAAAAACAGCCCCCATAAAGAACTGCATATAAAGTGTTATTGTTGTCTTTCAGTTTCGTATTTTGCAGAATGTGCTGTGTTATTGCTAATATTAATATAGTCACATTTTCTGTCCTGTACAGATCATCGTTGCTGAAGAGGTGAACATGTCACTGGAGTAGTGCCACCACAAAAGCCCAGCCTAAGACCCTCTTTACATCAGAGACATTTACAGCTTTGTGTCTATAGTAGGCTACACTTAACATACGTTATTCTGATGTTCTTGCGTCTGTTTTTTTCTGTTGTGTTTCAAGTCAGTTTAAGGATTAACTTCAAAGACTAAGTGTGAATGGCTGGACATGGAAGAGTTCCAATTTCCAGGTAAAAACCTGTTCTGAAATATATATTAATTCTCAAATGTTATTCATTTCAATGCACCCCACAGTAATAGCTGTAATAGACTATTCCATGCTGTCATGTGACGACACAAATGCATAAAGGCAGACTACTATGAAAATCTACATTATGGAGAAAAGGTTCTTCAATGTGATTTTCTGGGTGTCAAGATGGAAAATAAGAAAAATCATCCAAGCGCAGCAGAGAAACGCAAAAATATGAGGAAAAGAAAAGTCTTTGCACTCCCAAAGCTAACTTTGTTTCAGACAGAACACAGAGCTGCACAGCATGGCTGTAACTATCGCTGCCTATAAGGACAAAAAAGTGTCCTCATCTCCACTCATGAGATTTAACGTGGAAGCAGCGCTGTTCTGATAGTGGTGTAGCAGCTAGCTTAGCATACTCAGAGGCTCGGACACAGTATCACACTCCTACTAGTTAAAGGGGGAGAGAAGATTTATTATGTTTATATCTGATGAGCTGTGACTCTTTGACTTTGGCCTTTTGAGATGTTCAGGTATGCAGCACACATAACAACAACACTAGAATAAAAATGTGAGAGTTTATGAGAGTAATTAACAGATTATGCTTGTAAATGCAAACTCCATATTTTGTTTTCTGTTATTTGGGCCACTCATAACATTGCTAGGTGCTTTAGTTCCAGTAGCTGCAGGGTAACTGGAGGGTAAATTAGTATATAGAACAGTAATAGCAGTTTATGGAAGAACGGAGGGATGGGTAAGGAACAAATGAAAGGAGAAAGTGCATAACAATTATGGATGGGTAAACAAGGAGCAATGATTTAATTAAAAAAATCCCTAAAACTGAATATGACAGTAGGTGTAGTTGGTGTTATTCACTGTGTGATGGTTACTTTTCAGCAAAACAGGCCTCATTAAATCTTTTATCCTAGTTATGGCCCTGCAGCACAGGCTCAGCAGGCTGTACATAATGCTGCCGTTCATTTTAGTACAGCTGCAGTGTTGGGGTCATTACTAAACAAGGAATTCATTATTCAAGTTACCAGTTACTTTTCTCAAATTGCAGTGGGATTATTTTACTTAATGTTTTTTAAAAGTACTTTCTTTAGTCAGTACTTTACTTCTGCATTACTCTGCACTAAATTGTCTCACTATATTAACAGACCATCTTGATTATTTCCAGCATTATTTCTTAGAACAAGCAGAATTTCTTCCAATACAATGGAAAAACTCCCTTAATAAAAACTAAGCAAAATGCTAAGAAATATGTTAAATAATCTTAATATTCTTACAACAATCTAAAAATGAGAAATATTAGAAGTATCAACTTATTATTTGCAGTGTAGACGGTTTCATCTAATTTAGAAAGGTGTATCCAGGGGTCCAGTTCCTGTCTTTTGCCTGGGGCCCCAGAATTACTAAACCAGTCCCTGACTGCATGGAACATGTTTCTGAAGGCTTACGTGACTGTGGATCTGCCTCTGTCTTTCAGGCAGACAGTGTGTGCTGCTCTGGAGCTAAAGGGAAATGAAGTCCTCTGCACTGCCCTGCACCCAGGCTGGGTATGCACGGACACAGAAGGACAACAGGTGAGCAGGGAGCCGTATTTATGAGAGAGAAAGCAGAAAGAGGGCAAGACTAAAGCAGATTCTTAGTGGAAACAGATCTGGGGCTCTTTTGTGTGCCATCCTAAGTTCAATCTTACTGTATATCGCCAGCATATCACTAACTGCAGAGACAAAAAGGAAGATACAGGTGGAAAGTAGAAGATGAAGATGAAGATTTTTTTTTCCAGAAGTCATGTATTCAGGAGAGAATAATGCTGAGATCAGACGACACAATGTCTTTCACGATGGTCACTGTGTCAGATTAGGCAAACATAGTGTTATAAATTTGTGCCGTGTCTTGGTCAGGAAACTGGCAACACTACAAGTTTGACACAAACCAGTCATCGTTCACGTTCTTGCGCCAGTTAATAGGTCGTTGGGGAGGCGGGTCAAGGAGCTGTCCAGATGCGCTGTGTGTGATGCTGCCGAGTTTGTGTCTAACATTTATCTTGTTGGACTCGTCAACTTCTTTACTACTTGTCGTAGCGCCCCCTGGAGGAAACTTCAGAAGGGCAGAAGGCACAGCTGAACGAATGTTTCCTCTGTTTCGTTGTTCTGCCTGATAACTGCAACAGCAGCTCCCATCTTTCTCTTCGCGGTGTTTTCATCTGCGCGCCAGACAGCACTCTGACCTCCTATTGGTTAATGTGAAGGAATGTGTTGTAGGTGATGTCAAATTAAGCAGAAAAATACAAACATTTTCGACATGCTGGACTTTTCATCGGGGTGTTGTGGGGAGTCCCAGACGCCACATGGCTCTTTGATTATGTCACACTTTAAGTGTTGGATATGATGACAAGTTACGTTCATCATATCCGACGCTCATATTCGGCCCGTTGCTGCAAATTTGTCAACTGCAACAAAATCATGTCATATTGAGCTGAACTCCTGTAGTCTGATCCCAGCATAAGGTAATCTGTCTGAACTGGTCTTCAATAACACAGAGCACATTCTGAATATGAAGCCCATACAAAGCCTGCAGACACTCCTTAATTCAGTCATTTTGTGTGCGTTGCGCTATTGGCAAGCAGAGCAGCTGTGCACCAAGTGCTGTGTTGTCTGATGCTGGGGCTGCACACACGACACACATCACTGAACCCTGATTAAAAGTAATTAAAACTCAACTCTGCTGTTTGCTGAAAACATTTGTTTCTTGATAATTTTAGGCTACTTGATGAATTATAGTGCTATTCAAATATATGTTTTTAGTTTATCTACTGTTATTTATTAAAAGTTTTAATTATTCATTTACATTTTATTTTATTCATTTATTCTTCTAAATAATAATGAAAATAATAATAATTTGTTCTTCGTAATTATTATAAATGTATATATGTTTCATGTAAGTAATGAATCATTCAAGCCTTTAAATAATAGACTCTGCAGTTTTTATCTGTTCATAAAATAAAAAATTTGTTCTGCAGAAAAGCAGTGATCTTACCCTGTTAGGAACATATTACAGTACTGCTGTCAGTGCTCTTACATCTCTTAAAGGGAAGGAGAGGAGGTGATCTGATTGATCCTCCCGATAAGGATAAGGTAAGTAGGTCTCCCTGCTGTCCCCCTTTTGCTATTTCTCCTTTCGCAGGCAGACACAGGTAAGTACTTTCATACACACACATGTATTTTATAATCCACGGTATGGTGCTCATTGGTGATGGGGAAGGCCTCGCCTTACCACATCACAAGGATTTTTTTGCCATATGATCATGAACTTCTGCAAGCTGTTTCATTATATTAGCAGTGTATAGCATATAAACTTTGTTGGTCAGCTTCTTGGACAAGGATTATGCATAACACAGGGTTTTAAATGGAGATTGTACATTAAAAGGAAAGAACGGTCCATGACTAGGCTTAATCCCTGTCCAGGAAACCGGCCTTACATGTAGGCTTTGTTTAACTGATTATCACTACAATAAAGCTCATTTCCACTTGCATCTCTATGGGATTGTTACAGAGTGTATACAGTAATGGTGTACATAAGTGTATTCACTTTCACATACAGAGTTTGATACTACTTGGGACAGCTGTAGTTGATAAACTGACATTTAAAGCGTGTAAGATATGCATGTGATATACATTTTTTATATTTTGCAGTTTTTCAGTGAATCCTGTGGTATTTAAACTTAAAGGCTGTCTCGTAATATTATTGTAGAAACCTGTTAGTCTGGGAAACTGGTTGTTAAACAGAGTAGTAGCTTTTATGCAGTGTATTAAAGGAGAATTCCACTGGTGGTTATGGTGTAAACAGAGTCATTCAGAGTGGTTTGGTGTGAAACACTCTGTTCTGGAGAAACTTACCGAGTCAGAATTGTTCACAGTGGTGGTGATAGGAACCAGACGTCCACCTCTAAAAGCTCCCTCACAGAAAGTTACTACATGAAATGGTTATGAATTCACTGCCTGATGTCTGAGGAATTATATATGATAGTTTTGAGAAGCTTTTGGTCTAAAACATGTTTTTAATGGTGGCGGGGTGCTGTGAGGCAGAATAATCCGCAAAGAAAACCTTTTTTTTCCAGATTTCTTTTATTTTACCATCAACATTCCATATAAAATGCAGAAGAAATGTAGGTTCACTGGTGGTTTTGGGTAATAAATAAAATGACCATATTTGTGTTGTTCTCATGTTAATATCTTGTTCCTATAAACGCCACTGTAAAGAACATCTGGGTCTCTACAATCAACCATTTCACACCAAACCACTCTGAGTGACTTTCTTTACAGCTCAACAAATTATGCAAAAAATATGTTAAAATATGTTAAAATGACTAACGTGAGTTTAGATATCATTATGTTCAAATATATGTTTGAGGTGTTGTTCCTATTAATAAATATGCAGTATTGCTGGTGTATTAAAATAGTGCAGTATACAGTATTAATGCAGCTATAATAGTGCAGTTTCAGTACAAACGCAGTAAAACGGACATGGTACAACTACAGCACTGTAGTTTGTAAAGCTGCAGGTCAGATGCAGTAAATGGAGGCAGGATAGCATCACTACAGTTTTAAAACCTTTTAGTACTTCAGTTGTCCTGCTTCTATATTCACATGATCATTTTATGGTGAGAAATTAGTTGTTTTGAAATTTATCCGTGGCACTAGTTTCTGTTTATTTATTTTAGACTGTGTTTATGTATAAGTCGCCCTTTTAACTAACCTTTTTCCATTCTATGGTTTTTCTATTGTGTAGAATCGTAGACAGAATGTCTGTCTACGACCACAGTGTGCTTTAAAAACAAATTCTGCACCAATTCACAGTGGTTAATACTGATCACTGAACACATGAACACACATCTGTCTCCCATTATTTGTTTACTATTAGAATAACTGTTGTGAACAATATAAAACCAGTGTTAAAATTCTGTAGGTGTTTGTCTTTTTGAACATTGGCCCAAAGTTGGGCCAGCATGTTCCGCTTTGTTATTGTTCCTTCTTGGTGATTTTGCTTTGGCCATACTTTTAC
>NW_023494806.1:29820484-29858300 GCF_904425465.1 Colossoma macropomum | reverse complement strand
AGTGATCTCTCTCACTTTATCAACATACAATACAGAAAGACAGATTGTTCTCTCTGCAAGCCGCTCCACCTCCTCCCTGTGTGGTAACTTTGTTGCTGGTAAGACCCACCGCTGCAGTTCAACCAGCAAACTTGAGGATGAGAAGTCATTCAGAGTGGTTTGGTGTGAAACTCTCTGTTCTAGAGAAACTTACAGAGTCAGAATTGTTCACAGTGGTGGTGATAGGAACCAGACATCCACCTCTAAAAGCTCCCTCACAGAAAGTTACTACATGAAATAGTTATGAATTCACTGCCTGACTGAGACACTGTTTTATGGTAGTTTTGAAAGGTTTTGGTCTAAATCATATGTCTGTTTTAAATGATTGTGTCAGTGAGGTACATGCAGGGCACTGTACAGCAAAATCATCCTCAAAAAAGCTTATTATTTCAGACTATCCACTATTTTGCTATAAACATTACATATTAAAGCTCAGAAGACTCGTGGAGGTTCACTGGTGGTTTTGGATAGTAAATAAAATGTCTATATCTGTGTTGTAGTCATAGCAACCCCTGGTTCCTATCACCACCTCTGTAAAGACATCTGAGTCTCTACAAACAACCATTTCACACCAAACCACTCTGAATGACTCTGTTTACATCTCAAACACGGAATTATTCAGAAATTTTGAAATTGAATGCTACTTTAAAATGCCAATCAATTGTTAATACTATGTATGGAAGAAAACAATTATGTAATATTATTGTTTGCAAGGTTAATATCGAAATGAACTCGTTCAGAAACACCAGCGAGTATTCACAGTCTGTAAAATGTTGCTCCAGCGCTACAGTGGATTATTTAAGATGAAATTCAGAGGAAGCTCACTCTTCTCAAAATGTGCTGTTTCCTACCTTTAGCCGTAGGTAACAGGACAGGGGCGCCAGGCTGGGAATAGTACAGGAACATCTGCTGGTCCAGGCTGCGCAGGTCGTGATGCATAGGGTGGTTGTGCTGCTGGACAAACACGTGGCCAGCTGAGAAGATTTTCACCACAGTTACTGGCACCATCTCATACTCAGGAAGGAAGAGCTGTGAGACAAACAAAGACAACGTTTACTAAATCTACTCAGTTATTCCACAGATTCCCAACTCAGATCCTGAACATTAGAGTTTTCCCTCATCTAGCACATCTGATTCAAATCAGTTACTGATTAACAAGCCCCTCCTCTGTTAGAGATCACTGTCTTACCCAGGACCCCAGTCAGAGCGACAGCGGTGGGGGCGTGTACAGGTTGTTCAGGTCCAACTGTTTGAACATCTTACCAATCAAGTCGAGCGCTTTATCTACCTGAGAGCCTGAGAGCAGAAAAACTGTGATACTTTACTGTAGGACAGAGTTCATAAGACTACATCACACCTACATAAGCCCTTCATGACGAATGACATTAACCTTCATGAACATTTAGAAACATGTAGGTGTGATTTGGCATAAAGGTTATGTAGGTGTTACGAAACCTGCCTTAGAGTAAAGTGTTACCAAAAACAGTTTACATTGAGCATCAACCTCAAATCAAACTCAGTGACTTAACCTGCTTGCTCACACTTCATACAGCATCTCTGAAAGTCTTCAGAATCTAAGAGGGTTTAAATGTATGTACAGTGGAGCTCTTCATCAGAAAGTTCACATACCTCCCTTATTTGCAAAGTAGTCGACCAACTAGATGCTACAAACAGACGTCCAGGTCAGACAGTGGAACTTTAATTTAGTTTAAAAATGATTGGCAGTACTGAGAACGCTCACCTTCGGCAGTTTTCTGTCCCACACAATAAATTTGGCCTGGTTGCCACTCTGCTGGCGGTCTCCTGACCCCACAGTGGAGCAGCCGTCCACTGAGTCCATATGGTTCAGATTTGAACCTGAATAAAAAACACACAATCACAAGCTTCAGTTTGCCAACGGGAATAAACCTTTATAAATGTTTATGTAGGTTTATGTCAGCTGTGACAATGAGCTTATGTAGGTGTAATAACCTTTGGAACATATGGTGATATGTTACCAAACACATGTTTTTAAATAGGTTAATAAAATGTGTGCCACTTTTCACAAAGCAAGACTCATCACACCTCCCGACTGGTCAGCTTCTGCTTGACTCCTTGTGTTCTGAAGCCAGTCTCGTTTGGCCATGCCACCTCACACAGTGCCATGTTCTCCACACTCAGTGCTGGCTCTTTCACAGCTACTAAATCTGACCACTCCTTTAGTCCATCTCCTTTCTCTTCTGAACTCTGAAATTTGAATAGGGTTCCCTTTGCTCTTAGGTGCTTATGAGGTCAGACCTGAGCTGAGCAGTAGGCCTTGCAGCTGAGTCCATCCTGAAGCTCAGGCAGTGCTGGGGTCGATTCCAAATGTCCCTGAGAGGACACCATACAGTGCTGCTCATTCTCTGATTTCTCCCATAGAGAAGGAGTGAGGCAGCAATTCACATCCTCCTCTGTGACCTTCAGAGGAGGAGACCACCTGAGATGGTCTCAGAGCAGCTCAGTTGGAAGTCTTTAGTTGCATTTAAAAAAAAATAAGTATTTACTTATATTGTCAATCCAAATGAAAATGAATTGTAGGTCAGGATTTAAAGGTTTTAATTAGAGATTAAAGGTTTAATCGCAGATTTGTTAATCCATGTTAATAATGATAGACCTGGCTACTTACATAAAAAAGAACGTGGTAACACTATGAATGTCACCTTTGTAAGCATCTATAAACACATTTGTAACATGTTATAATGCCTTCATATGGCATTAAAAACGTAATTAGAAACATTTATAAAAATGAATTATACTGGATTACACTTTATAGCCATGTTTATTATACACTATGAATTGTTAATATAATGCATTATAAGTAGTGTTGATAACATGTTATACTTATACATGTAAGAAGTCAGTCCCAGCTTGGTGAGTGCAAAGCAAAGACAAATACCAAGCTAACGGTGGTGTAGATTACCTTTCCCACATTGGGTAAAACACTGATGGCAGCTCTAGTTTAAACTCTGACATTTGAAGCCTGTAATGTGCTTTATTGTGAATGTTTTAGTGTTTCAGTAAATCCTTCAGTAAATACTTCAACTGGAAGCCTCACTCTGAACACTGGAGGAGGCTTTAGTACAGTACGCTTCACTTTACTTAGAGCGGACAAATACGACTTATGAGCTCTTATAATTTATGATCAGTACTTATAATGTATTATGTTAACAATTCATAATGCATAATAAGCATGGTTATAACATGTAAGGCATTTTTATAAATATTTATAGCCTTGTTTATAATGCCTTATGAATGCATTATAACATGTTATGAATGTGTTTATAGATGCTTACAAAGGTGACATTCATAGAAAGCGTTACCAAGAACGTTTTTCTGTTTTCTAGTAGTCAAAGGTGTATGATTCCTATGGTGTATGTAAAGGTATACATGACACTGGAGCTGCCCTGAGCAACATTTTAAAAGGACTGAATATTCTGAATAAGTACTCCAGTACTTTCTCTCAAAATACCACTTAAAACCAGTAATATTTACTTTTCATAATTAATCATAAATGCATGTTTGTCGCTGCAGCTCAACATATATATCCAATAGGTGGCAGCAGTGTATTAATAGTCAGACTGAAGCCCAGCTGCTCGTTTGCTGTATGTCTCTCGCTGAAACTGTGCCTAACTGGGCCTAAAGCTTCGCTGGCAAAAGTGACCTTTAACCCCATGCCAGACTCATCTACTGCCAAAACTCACCACAACAAACAGAACTCCAGGATTTTGAGTTTGCTAGATCTAAAAGGTCATATCAAGGCTTTGTTAAATACGTAAATCTACTGTGTATAGATACAGTGCATCAACAATAAAGACAGCATGGAGCTTCTTTTATACAGTGATAGGAAACAAGGTAGCACACAGAAAGCTCCAACTCCACAAGCTGATCCATTTTACTGACCAACAAGGACATACAAGCTCGCCAACTACTCTGGGGCCAGATTTTAATCCTTAAAATCCTTATTACATCCTCATGCTTATTATTCACTACCTACATAGAAAGAACTGCTAACTGAATCATACTTAAGTGGACCTGTGGGTGGATTCTGGCCATTTAACGGGTTTTAAAGGTGCTGACAATACAATATGTAAGACAGTGTTAAAGATGGTCAGGACAGGTCATATTTGGAAAAAAGTGGTTAAAATTTTCTAGCATGAAGTGGTCAGGGACTGGGAGCCGAACATCTACATTCAGGTCGAGCTGCATTCAACAAAAAGGAAAAATCTCACAAGATCTAGTTTCATGAAAGCTTTTAGCGGCTGGTGCTTTGAAACTATACCAGTATCAGCACAGGGAGCAAATCAGAGACCATCAGTTTGAAAGAAAGACATGTGCTCTGGGTCTCCTGGCTCAAATGCTAACTTTGTACATTTAAATACATCTTAAATAAAATCAGTTTCAAATATGCTCATTTAAACAATGCAACATAAAGTATATACGCTAAATAAATTACATAATTGAAGTAGAATCTGTTCAACTAAATTCAACTAATGGCAGAAATGAAAACTCAACAAACATTGAACAGAAAGCTTATGTAATAAACCCAGACTCCCCATAATGCAGCAGTGACCTAATCTGGTTTTACAGTGCCACCTTGTGGTGTAAAATATCATTAGAAGCAGATAGACGTGTTTAAAGTGTTTCAATTTACTGTACAGTTTGCACAGATAACTCAGCGGCATCTTGTAAGAAATGGGAAGCATAATATGAGATTAATCACACTGTAAATATAGAAATAAAGAGATAGAAAGAGAACTGGGACTTTGTGTATCTGACTGCAGAAACAGTTTGACTGTGAAAATTAAGATCCAGTTATAAGAAATGTTATATACAGCTGTATTAGGACGAAGCCTTCAGTGTGGGCTATAAATATTCAAACGCTGTCAGAAAAGAGGGAAAAGTGGGGCAGGGTTATTATAGTTAACTAAAACTATCACTGAAACAAAAACTAGCAGTGAAAAAGTGAACTCATTAACTAAAATAAAGATAAAAATGTCAGCTTTCAAAAACATGACAAACAGTTACTGTGTGTTCAGTTTATTCTACCCTTATCAAATATCTGTATCACAGTGTTCATCATAATATTAGAAACAACTTAAACCTGGAATGCAATAAAAAGTAAACTAAAACTATTAGTGGTCATTAAAAACTAATGGAGACTAAACTGAAATAAAACCAAAATGAAAAACTAAATGAAAACTAAATTGAGTGGTGCATTGCTAAGCTAACAGCTGTGCACCTTCTAGTTTAAACACACACATTTGAAGCCTGAAAGACATTCAGTGTTTAATACAAACCAACATACAAAGCAAAGTATATGTTAAACTCTGATAGCAGCAGTTTGACAAAAATAAATGAAATGAGATGCAGAAATAGGTGGCATGGTGGCGCAGTAGGTAGCGCTGTCGCCTCACAGCAAGAATGGCCTGGTTCGATTCCGGCCGGGTGACCAGGGTCATTTCTGTGTGGAGTTTGCCTGTTCTCCCCGTGTCTGCGTGGGTTTCCTCTGGGTACTCCGGTTTCCTCCCACAGTCCAAAAACATGAGGTCAGGCTGATTGGACATGCTAAAATTGCCCCTAGGTGTGAATGTGTATGTCTGTCTGTCTGCCCTGCGATGGACTGGCGACCTGTCCAGGGTGTATCCTGCCTTCCGCCCAATGACAGCTGGGATAGGCTCCAGCACCCCACCGTGACCCAGAAGGATAAGCGGTTTAGACAATGGATGGATGGAGATGCAGAAATATATTTGTATTTCACACATAATCACTTGCTTTGGACACACAAACAAGTTTTCCCACTCATTTATTTGTGAAACCTTCATTTGTGTGCATTTACACATCATGTCACATGTTCAGAAATGTTTCTGAAGCATTTCTCATGCTGGCTTTGTGCAAACCTATTCACCAGTGTGTGTGTGTGTGTGTGTGTGTGTGAATGTGTGTGTATTTTAACTGGGTCTGCTCCAGCCAATCAGAACATAAGACAATCTTACACTGACACCCACATTACTTCAACCAATCACAGTACATATGTGCTCAACCAATCAGCTGTTGCCTAACAGATCTGCAGAGATGGAGTAACGTTTCTGCTTTGATGGCACTGGGAGATCTTTCCAGCTAAGTTTAGTAAACTCTTAATACTCGAGATTAAAACCACAAACTACCTTAGCTCCACCGTGCACCGTCTGAATAACACAGAACAGAGAATGATGCACAGCCTGAGGAGAGAAGACAAACTCTGGGTTGACAGAAAACAGGAAAAGTTGTTTTTTCACTGTATTTTAAATATTTTGAGTTCAGTCTCTTCCCACCGTGCTCACTGACAGGTTCTAGTGTCCTATTAGTTTCCAAGAGGACCTGATAAGGTTAACTGACATGACCGAAGATGTTCCACAGGTAAGTGTTAGCCCACACCCTGCTGTGATTATGATGAAGCTGTTATTTGTAGTCTAATATTGAATGAATCTCCATTTCCTCTCTGCTTTTATTGATTTGGCTGATCTGTAGTCCATTAAATTTGTTTGCAGATGTGGATTTACATCAGTGGCCTCCAACCCTCTTGGAGAGCTACTTTCCTGAAGAGCCTAGTTCCACCTGCTCCAGCTAATCAACCTCTTTCCAAGTTCCTGATTGGCTGGATCAGATGTATTAGCGTTAAGTAAGGGGGCGGGGCAGCTGACTGGATACAGGTTGGAACTAAACTCTGCAGGAATGTAGCTTTCCAGGACCAGGACTGGAGACCACTGATCTACATCAACAAGCTCAAAGATCAGTGCAAAATCAAGAGAAGCAGATTGGAAAAGAAGGTTCATTCAGCCATTTAGGAGCAGCTCTAGTTAAAGAGCACATATAAAGCATCGCAGTGAGAGTGCAGATAAACATCAAGCTTATTTTATACATCTAATCATTTAGATATACTGAAGTAAAACCTTTAAAATCATTTATTGGATTGGATTTTTTATGTTCGGTATCATTTAACTAACTCCTCTAAAACTCACTGTTTTCCAGTTAAGAGTTATGAGGTGAAGTTACTAATTTGCATCATAAAAAGCCTGTATTTATCTAGATTTAGGTGAACTGCCCCTTCAGTGTAAACTTAAGCCACTTCTGATCTAATGTGGATCTTGTGAGGTGTAATATAGTACAGTAATGTCATTAGATTGCTAACTTGCAACTAATCTACAGCTCTGATTTCTTTATTAAGTGTGTTCCTTGCCTGTTTATACAGAGCCTGATCTCCACTTCTATCCGCTGCTTCTTTAGACCGGCGCAACTGTTTCAGTCTGGCATTAAACCAGGGCTTGTCATTGTGATATTTAATGGGAGTCCTGGTGGGAACACAGGAGTCTTCACAAAAGCTGATGCAGGATGTCACAGTATCCGTATATTCATCCAGGCTGCTTGTAGCATCCTGAGGAGTGTATAATAGGAGCAGTGTGGTGCAGCGTGGTTTAAGATTCTGGTTTAAATTGAATTTCTCTCCCCTTACTTACTACAGGAGCAGCCCACTACAAACGGAGAAACACTGATGTACAAGTGTCACTTTCAGCAATGACAGTGGAGCTCTTTACAGTGTGTATTCTCTTTCTCTGTAAGCACAGATGAGCAGTTGCTGCACAGACATCATTAATTTCCCTCACTCTCAGCTTCATTTTCATTCATTTAATTAAAACTGACAGCAGCCAGTATTGCTGTCAGCAGTGTTTTCTTGCTGGCTTGTTGTTCTGCTCTGCTCTGACTCAGTCTAAAAAGACTGACCAGCTGATATGTTCGACTAACCAGCACTCCCTGAATGCTCAAAAGTGAGGGGCCAATTCCAGTGTAACCATTTGTAACGGTGGCAGACAGAAACAGACGTTTCTTTGATAACAGTAGGATGATCCAAGATCACAGTCGAAAAGCCAGAGATCCACAACAAGACAAAAGGGTAAGTCAAAAATCAAGGTCAGAACAGAAAAACAAGTCATACACAGGAAATCACAAAAAGGCAAGGAGAGACCGCTCAATATGCTCGTGCTGAGCTGTTACTTCACACTGATCTATACTAAAGCCCGGGCTTATATACTAAACTAACACAGGCAGGTAATGATGAACAGGTGTGTGTGTAATCAGTAGTCTGCTGAAGCTGAGCGCTGATAGGTTGATCTGATGGAGTCCTGAGCCACATGAGGCAGCGAGGAGTTCTGGGAGTTGTAGTCTAAGGCTGTAGTTTCAGCCGTGTCGGAGGGAGATGTGACACCATTTGACTTCACCACCTCAAAGTGTAACAAAAATGGCAACATAGGAGTAGCAGGATTTTTTTACATTTTATAACTTGTATTTTTATAATATAAAATATAGGTTTAAGGTAATTATACCATATTAACGTCAAAACGTTTCCCCAGCTGTGGTAACTTACAGAACTGCACTGAAACGTTTCAGCCTGTCCAACATCTCTCAGCATAAAAACTAAAGTTTGTTAAGACGCTACTCTTCTCTTTTTGTTGCCCTCTTAATCTAAAATGAAATACTGAACTTTAAAACTCAGATATGTGTTCATTCAAAAAGCAGTACTGATGATGTCACCAACCTAACAGAATGTAATTAAACAAACAAAAAACTAGGAACCAAGATGTTCATGGTTCATGACTGAAATGTAAAAAAGTAGATTTATTTCCTCACTAATTTACTTTAGCAGAAGTAAAAGTATTATTTGAAAATAGCAAACGTCTGGTCGTTATTCAGCTCCTAAAGTCCAGATGTCGGCTCTGTCTACAGACACTAATCTCACTCAGACACAGGAGTTGTTCATTCTGCCTTTGCCAAGTTTCTGTCAGACACAAAGAGTCAAATTATTGTCACACATGTATTCATTGTTAATTAATGCCTTCTAAAGTGAATAAATGTACAAGTGGCCTGTTTTAATTGTTACAGTACATAATGTGCTACTTAAACTTGTTTTTATGAACCGTCAAAAATACATTTATTCCCTGTGTAAAAAAAGTACCTCCCAATCCCAAAAATGTTCCTTACTTTCAGTGTAAGTTAATATAAAGAGATTCCGTTTATGTAATGGCGTTTATGGCAGTAAACAAAGTGCATCAAGAACCTACAATAGTGAGCATAAAGAGTAGCACCACTGTGCAAATAGGACACATAGTGAGCACGTAAAATAGAAAACGCTGTATTTCCTTCTTTACAGTATTTAGTATTGATACCGTTGCAATACTAAGTCATTTTAAAAAACAATTTAAAAAACAGGAGTGTGTGTTAGCTAAGCCCCTAACCTGGCTAATCCCCCCCACCCCCAGCAAAGATGTAAAAGCTGGCAGCCCTGGTGTTTGTGTGAGCACATCTTGGTCTGAGCATTTTCCAACCACAAAACTGACCTTCAGCTTTTCTCACCTGTGTGCTGCATCAAAACCACACGACTCCACTTTAACACCTCTCATGTTCCATTAGCAGAGACAAACACCAAACGGCAGCTCACACGCCTGCTAAAATAATACCAGGGGTCAAACTCATCAAGGAAACACTTCTGAAGAGTCAAACATTAAGAAGAACGTTACTAATTGCAGTTTTCAAAATAAACTTCTCAACTCTTCTCCACAGAAAGTCTTCATTATTATTCTTTGTGTGTGTTCTTGGTCTCATTTGTTATGAGGCCTTTTGATACCATGTTACTTTTTTAAAGAACAGACTCACTTGTCAGGGGATCATGAGGGCCATTAAAGCTTCAGCTTGTGTTCCGTGCAGTAGTTAATGGTGGATTTTCAGGTATGTTTTGGATCATTGTCCTGTTATAGAAGTCTACTTCTTTACAGCTTCGGTTTCGTGACTGATTGCCTCACATTGCTCTGCGATGTTTCCTGTGGCAGTCACACAACCCCAAAACATAACAGATTTCCCCCATGCTTAACAGCTGGCAAGGTGTTCTTTTCATCAAATTCTGCTTCTCTTTTTCTCCAAACATACCTTTTAAATATTTAACTCATCCGTCCACAGCACTGGTTTCCAGAATGTCTCTAGATGTTGTTTGCATACTTCAGACATTGACTTTTGTGATGAGTTTGCAGCTAACGATTTCTTCTGATGACTCGTCCATGCAGATCATATTTGCACAAGCAATGCTGTGTAGCAGAAGAGTGTACCACCACTCCTGTCAGCTAAACCTTCCTGCAGGTCCTTTGCTGTCAAATGGAGATTTTGCTTTGTCTTTTTTCAAGCAGATGAGCTGTTCAATCTGAGAGTTTTCTTCATCCTCCAAATCTTGCTTTGACTTTCACAGAAACTTAACTGCCACATTAACTTACATAAACTGCCATTTCCACTTTGGACAATAGAAAGTGCTTTAATCTCTTTTTAATCATTTTCCCCTGTGTTGTTGGCATCATTTAGCTTCATTTTCAGATCCTCATTCATCTGCTAAGCGGAGCCCAAGGTAGGTAGGTATGCTCAGTCGAGAAATCCGAATCACAGTTCTTGACCTGCCTAACCAGCACTAACGAGTCAATTAAGGCCTAACAAGTTCATCAAGTTCAGAGATATTAAACTGGAGGGGTCTACAAACTTTTGCATCTGCTAAAAAAAACATTTATTTTGTTCTATTTTTATTCTTTTTATTTGTGAGTACTTGTTTTTGTGTTAGAAATCAACAAAATATGCAATTTGACAGGGGGTGCCCAAACTTATGTGTTTCTAAGCTCCATACTGTTAGAAAATGTAGAATTAGTCAGCATGTATAAAAATCCACCACCATTGATTGTATTTTCCCATTTTAGAGCATCCAAACTGAAAGTTTTCCAGTGTTTCAGTGCACTTGTACTTTAAAGAGTGTTGACCAGTGTCCACTGCCACCTATCAAGTTAGTCCAAAGTGACACAAAATCATAAATCTATGTTCTGACAGAGTAGTCTGTACTTTTGTATGGCAATGATTCATGTGTTTTACTTTTAATTTAAAGGATTTCTTTAAGGATTCTTGAATCTGCATGCAGTCAGTTTTTTCCAACACCACAGTGTCCAGTAGAGTGACCATTCTTGATGCTTGCACAACACGGTCAATAGAAGTGTAATATGTGTGGCAGATACTGACAAACATATCAGGGTTTACAGCATGTATGTCTTTGTCTGTGTACTTGTGTTTGTGTTTGAATTGTTCTGTGTGTGTGTGTGTGTGTGTGTGTGTGTGAGTGTGTGTGTGTATGTGTGTGTGTGTGTGTGTGTGTGTGTACTTGCTCTTCACAGTTTGAGAGCTCCAACCACAGAACTGTCACTTCCGTTGCTGCATTAAAGCCACCCAAACTGCTTTTATGATGTCCACTTTTATCTTTCTCTACAGCGAAAAAGCAGAAACAAAAAAGAGAACAAAGGAAAAACATAATAACAATTACAAACATAAGAAATAAAACATAACATTCCAGGAAAAGTAAGGTAAATAATAAAACCTGGTAAAATGCTAAAGTGAAAAATACATTTTTAAGTGTTGTTTAAATGCAGTTTATTGGTCATGAGTTCCAGATCTTCGGTTTATAAAAACAAAAGGATGATTTAACCTTTTAATTATATATTAACGAGTGATTAATTTTCATGTTCATAATAAATGTGCATTTTGTTGTAATTTGTTGTGATTGTCACAAAGTTCTGTAAGCCTTACATTACAATAGTCAAGTGAAATAAAAACAAAAGCTTTGAATTTTCTTGGCATTTGTAATGATGTAGAGTCTCACATGCTCTAGTATAGATGCAGTTTTAGGAATGGTATTAATGTGTGGTTTAAAAGTAAATCAGAGTCCATTTCTACACCAAGATTTATAAGTCACATTTCCACAACTCATGTTTTTTGTCATCTTTGCCTTCACCACCAATTACAAGTACTTCTGTTTTGTTTCATTTAGTTGCTGTTTATCCAACTAACAATGCTGGACAGATGTATTGAGACTCACCTCTTAATCACTGAATTCAGGTGTTTCATTCAGTCTCATTGCCACAGGTGTATAAAATCAAGCACGTAGCCATGCAGCCAGCCTTTATACACATTAGTAAAAGAAAGGGTTGTTCTAAAGAGCTCACTGAATTCCACTGTGGTACTGTAATAGGATGCATCCATTGCAATAAGCCAGTTTGCGACATTTCCTCTCTCCTAGATATTCCATGATCAACTGTGAGAGATATTATTGAAAAGTGGAAGTGTTTAGGAACCACATTGACTCAGACACGGACAAGTGTCCGACCACGTAAAGTTACAGAGCAGGTCACCGAGTGCTGAGGAGCATAGAGTTTAAAATCTCCAACGCTCTGCTGATCAATAACTGCAGAGTTCAAACCTCCTCTGGCATCAACATCAGCACAAAAACTGCACCAAGAGCTTCATGGCATGAGTTTCCATGGCTGAGCAGCTGCATGAAAGCCTTACATCACCAAACACAATGCCAAGCGTCGGATTGAGTTTGGAGGAGGGATGATGCTATGGGGTTGTTTTTCAGGGGTTGGTCTAGAACCCTTAGTTCCAGTGAAAGGAAACCTTAATGCTTAAGCACCAAGACATTTTGGAGAATTCTATGCTTCCATCTTTGTGGGAACAGTTTGGGGTAGAACCTTTTCTGTTCCAGCATGACTGAGCCTCAGGGCACAAAGCAGCTCCATAAGGCCTGGCTGGGTGAATTTGGTGTGGAGGAACTTGAGTGGCCCTCACAGAGCCCTGACCTCAACCCCATCACACACCTTTGGGATGAACTAGAATGGAGACTGTGAGCCAGACTCTCTCATCCAACATCAGTGTCTGACCTTTCTTGTAAATTCTACACAGTGGATAAATGATGATATTTTGCAGTTGAAGAGGATTTGTAGGACGGTAGAGCGACAATGGAAAATGTCTCTACTTCAAGGTCATTATTAGATAGATAGACAGACAGATAGATAGATAGATAGATAGATAGATAGATAGATAGATACTTTATTGATCACAAAGGAAATTTAGCAGCCAGTAGCAGTCACACAACACAGGACAGTTACAATAATAATAACAATAATCATTATTATGATTTAATATTATTATCTTTTAATTATTATTGATTTAATAAGTGTAAATATACAAAAGCCAAGGTTTCTGTTTTGTAGGATAGACTTCCTAGTAAACTGCCCAGAGCAACTCTCCAGTTGCTGCTCCCCAGGCTGCTCCAGTTCTGGCTCCCTGTGTGCCAAAAGTCTGTGCGGCTCCGGTGCCAGCGCTGGCCTTCCAGTGTCCAACTTCAGTATCAGCTCCATGCCATATTTCATGTCCTGTTCCAGTGCCAGATACCCAGCGTTTCCAGTTCCCTGCCAGGCCACTCGTCCAGTTCACTGCCCAGTCTGACATTCGTAAATTTATGTTTCCCCCTGTGTCTGTCCAGTCCCCAGCCCCTGCACTGTGTGTGTCCGTGCCTATCAGTGTTCCTGTCTCTGGTCTTGTACCCGTTCCTGTCCATGTCTCCGTCCATGTCCCCATGTCTATGGTTATGCAGTCTTTTGTCCAGTCTCCCCTCCGGCTTTTTGTCCAATCTCCTACCCATTCTTTTTTTTACAATCTCCTTTCTGAGCAGAGCCACCAAGATAGTCGAGACCCCACCCGCCCTGCCCTTCACTCCCTCTAACAATCACTATTCACCAGTCAAGTTTATACTTCCTGTTACCCTGTGGCCTTTGGGTGGCTGTTCAGTAACATCCTGTCTTGGCCTGTCTTTGTCTTTCTCTGTTTCAGCCTTTGTTTTTCTGTTCCATGTGCTTTTACTTGCATCCTGCGTCTTCATTTCTAGCAGTGTCATAAATATTTCTGTCCATTAGGCTAAATATTCCAGTGTGAAGGCTTTAACTGAGGCCAGTTGTTCTACTTTTTTCAATCTTCCACTGAATGGATAGTCATATCAGCCAGACACGTATGGTCTGTTGTGCCCATCTTAAAACTGACTCTACTGCTATCGGACAGTAGGACATTTTTAAACAAAGACAATGTGTAAGCCCCACCCACTGCATATGAACAAAGCACAAATTGAAAAGACAGTGAAATTTCACCTGAGGTACTGATGTGATATGGAACTGTGATGGGTCACTACCTACGTACGTATGGCTCTGCTGCTGCTCTGAGCTATCAGTAGGTGTTTGTGAAACTGTATTTATTTTAAAACTCTTCTGTCTAATCAAAAGCTGACAGTATATCAGTGAAATAAATATTTTATATCAGGTTGCAGGACTTGTAGATACTCAAAATGTTTTCCTGCTGAGAGAGATGTCATTTAAAAGATAATCAGTCAAAGTTCTGTACAGCAGATGCTGAGAGAACCACTAAATATTCTACTAATGATCTCAACTAAAGATGGAGCAGTGTATAAACATGAACCTGGCTGGACTGGGGTCATTATTATCAGGCCTGAACGTGAATAAACATGTTCATTTCCACACTAATCTATTAGAGATGGACCTGTATTTCATATAATGTAAGTCTGTCTTGTGTTACATTGTGTGTTTCAGGTGTTCTGTCAGTGTGTGTGAGCTCTCAGACTGGATAGGTTCAGCCCTGATTCCAAAATAAGGATGGTCCAAGGTTAAAGAAATTACTTGTACTCTTTACACTTCTACTTTTTTTGTTTTGTTTTTAATAGATTCATGATAATTATGAATACAAATTAGCATTTTTGTATTCAAATACAAATATCAGGGAGTTTGGAACTGATTTTCCAGTGAATTGTATAAAGTGATCAAATTAGTAAATCTTGTAAACACCACAAACAGTTTAAGCTTTTTGCCGGTTTAACTGGATTTAACCAGGTTCATCGCTGCAAAGTTATGTATAAGCCCCGCCTACTCCATATAAAAGCAACATTTCACAGCACAACAAACCTTCCTCTGTGCTACTGATACGCTGTGTAACTGTGATGGTCCTCATTTCGGGGATGGCTCTGTTGCTCTGGGGCATCGGTAAGTGTTTCTAAGCTGATTCTATCTTATTAAATCTTTAATTTCTTTATTAAAACACTTTGTTTGAAATATAATTCAGGTACAATGCCTGGAATCTGAAACAAATAATTATTTGGACAGAACTAAAAATGCAAAGTGACAGCAAGAACTCTTTAAACTGTACGGCAGCTACTGAGAGCACTGCTAACAACTCCGCTTTCTAACCCGACAAAGTTTAAAAAAACACAAATAGGTACAAATAAACATACTAAACATAAACTGCAGCTGTTCCACCATAAATGTATTGCATGTGTTGTGTGTTTCAGGTGTTCTGTCAGTGAGTTTGAGCTCTCAGACGGGTTTAACTGTAGAAGCAGAACCTGGTGATGATGTCACTCTCTGGTGTCAACACAGCTTAACTCCACCAGATTATTTATACTGGATCAAACACACAATTAATTCAGTACCAGTTTATATTGCATGTAAATATTACACATCATCATCATCATCATCATCATCCAAACCCTGTAATTTTATAGCTGAGAGTAACAGATCAGTGATGAGTGTAAACTCTATGAACTCCTCTCTCACTATAACTGCAGTTAATCACTCTGATTCAGGACTCTATTACTGCAGCACTCTGAAGGGAAAGCGGATGATTTTCAGCAACAAAACATATTTACAAATCAGAGGTATGTTGACTGTTTCATTAGTCATTAACAAAGATGTGGAGTTACTGAGTAAAAAGTATTAAGCTGTAACGTGATACTGAATTATATCATGTAAAACAATCCACAATAAACATTTATTTTTCAGAAAGAATTGAAACATCTTCCAAGGCACCAGATAAACCCGAAGAAGGTCTGTCTTTTACCATATTGATCATAAAGCTTGCTGATTATTTTATTTATTTTATTAACACACACATTTATTGATCAGATACTGCTTAGCTTATTGTCTTGGCTACCTTACACATAGCAACCACACTTATTATTGCGTTATTCATGAACTGGGCATCACTTAATAAAACTGACATTTTAAAAATGAAAAAAGTTCCTCTGGTGTTTTTTCAGTTGCCTACCCCTCTCTCGTCCTCTTAATGCTGACTGTGGCATTTGGGGCCGTGACCGTAGTTCTACTCATCCGGATGTTTGTTAAGTGCATCAGAAAACAACAGAGAGATGGTAAAGAATAGTTTTTGACAATTCAAATATGGTCATTTAATAAAATGATAAAGATAATGTAATATATATGACATAATGTAATGTAACATTAAAGTACATAGAGAATGTCTCTGTTTTTCAGCTTTTACTTTTAAAAAGGTATTTAAAAACATGTTGTACACAATGGATTGAAGTATCTAGGTAGGCGAGAAAAGGGTTAAAAACTTAACCGTCACTTTAGTGACCAGCTAACTATGTGATCTGTACTGATTTCCACAGATTCTAATGTTAAACCGAAACAAGAGAATGTGGTAAGTCTGACGCCAGTTTCACCAGTTTATTGAAGAACAAATCAGAACTTTAAAAGATATTTGTCCATTTAATTTGCTCCTAATTCTTACATTAAGCTCTGCTTGTGAAGAGCAAACTTGTTTTAGCGCATTCTCCTTAATAAGCCTTGGCCTGTCGGCGGGCCCAAATTCTTATTATACACTGCTATAACCTACAAATAGCTCCATGAGTTTGCATTGAAGTCCTGTAGCTACTGAATAACAGGTTTTGTATGTAAAAAGCCTGGAATTAAATGGTTTAACATACTTTTCAGCGAACCGGACAATGATTCATTGGTATAATGAATAATATACACAGACTATAGCTTAATTCTTCAGTTATTTTTCCTTCTCTAACTGTTTGTGATCTGTTTTCTGTGTTACTGCAGGAGCAGGATGGTAAAACGGTGAACTACGCTGCTCTACACTTTAATAAGAAAAACAAGAGATCAGAGAGAAATGTAAATGTGGATCCAAATGTTATATATTCTTCTGTGAGTAACATCCAGTAAATTACTAATGGATTGTGATTAGTTTTGTGTGTTTGAACAGATACATAATTCTACATTATTATAACCAGCCGTAGTGTCAGCTGAAAGCACGTTCATTTACATTAACTGTAAATAACGCTCAGCACACACGGAGCACAATCATGGAGAAGC
Source organism: Colossoma macropomum (assembly GCF_904425465.1). Classification (NCBI taxonomy): domain Eukaryota; kingdom Metazoa; phylum Chordata; class Actinopteri; order Characiformes; family Serrasalmidae; genus Colossoma; species Colossoma macropomum. The sequence goes on along the minus strand of NW_023494806.1, from coordinate 29,841,177 downwards.
TTCAGGTTTTCTTTATTTACTACAGACACTCTAAAAATCTACATCACTCTGAGCAGCTTCATTTGACAATAAACAATTTGCAAAAGTCTATGCCCCCCTGGTCAAATTCCATATTTTGTTGATATTTTTAAGTTAAAATATGTTAGAACATCCTCTGCTGAGAACACACTTCTGCACAATTTAATACACAATTACTGTTTATTTACTGAATTTATCACTGGGGACAAAATTAAAAATAAAATGTGACCTGGGCAAAAGTTATGGCACATTTTGTATCATATGTTAAATTCAGTAAATGTTATGAATATGACGACATACTAACAATAGATAATATTTCATAAACTTTGGATAGATACAGAGTTTTTTTTTTTTTTTTTTGTTTGTTTTTAAAGTGTTTTGTGCTTTACATTGCGCAGCTACTTAATATTTTGCTACTTGCTGTACTAACATCAATGCACAAAATAAAATATGGCATATTTCTGCACATTTTAGTGCACAATTTCCATTTATTAGTTCAACAGAGTGAAAAAAATGTATAAAAATTACAATATATAATGTGCCATAACTTTTGCCCAGTCCACATTTTATATTTTATGTTTTTCTAAATATGTTAAATTCAGTAAATAAACAGTAATTGTGAATTAAAATGTGCAGACGTGTGAAAATGAACAACAAATTGACTGAAAAAATCAACAGAATGTGACCAGGGGTGCAGAGACATTTGTGTGTGTCTGTATCTTGTGAGCATAACTAATGTTAGCCAGTGAATATCCTTACAATGTTATTGTTATTGTTTTATGATAGCTGTGCAGTCCTGTATCTTTTAAGCCTTTTTGATCTTAGTGTTTGATATCTGCTACTTACGATCGTTTACTGCAATGGTTGGTCTTTATATGACTGGCTGGATGTGGCTGTTTTGCTCTTTATTTAAACGACAGATTTACTTTTTGTCAGTATTATGGCTATAGCATGGTAAGGAATGCTGATCTGGAGACTGACCTGAAATATAGTATGTGATCATTTTAGATACACAACTGTTTTTATTTGTTTCATTATGTCTATTTATTTATTTGGTCTGTTACATTTACAACTTCTTAATCTGTACTAACATCAATGCACAAAATAAAACTGCAAAATGACTGATATGAAAAGTGAAGCTATGTTAAGATATTTAACTTCAAATTTAACACACAATTCATTATTTAAGCGGCTGTTAATACCAAGCCTGTTCAGAAAGCCAACAGGAGCTCCTGAAATGTGATCTTGCAGCTGTGACTGCTTTGTAAAAATAATAATACACATTACATGTTTTGGCACAACGTCTTATCCCAAGTATGTCCTATTAACTGTTCCAGTTTGAGAGTGTGGCTAGAAACACATGCTCAGCTGTTATAAGTTCTTAAATGTGACAATAAAAGGAAATAAATTTACAAATTGAACACATTAAAGGCTCAAGGTCTTGCAGAGACCCTGGGCATGTGTATGTGGAGCCATCCCCTCCAAACTTTAAACTGTTGACCCAGAATGAATCCTTTCAGCACACATCTATGTAATCCTTCAAATCTTTAATTAATCCCTGCATCCATTCATAGAAACCCATTTATTTTACTTCCTGGAGCTGCTGAAATTCAATTTGTTTTAGCTTTTACTTCTCAGAAATTCCATTTACATGTGAGAATCAAAATTCAATTCACAAATGTTTCATTTTGACAAGTAAAAATTCAGTTTTTAGTATAAATGTCACCTCCACTTGTGTAAATTGAATTCTTCTTAAAACTAAATGTAAATTGAAAAATAGGATGAAAAGTAAAACGACTGCAGTAAAATGGCTTAGCATAGTAATTTGAATTTCTGCATGTTAAAGTTTTAATTAAAAATAAAAAGCACCACACGTTAAGCTTTAATTCATGTTCGTAAAAATTGTTAATGCAATTATAATGAATTCGTACCAATGAGAAAGGAAAATTTACAAGCTCAAACATAATTCCTACAATTAGAAGTTGAATTTTAAGATGTTAGAATTTGCACATACATATACCCATATAATTTATGTAATATTAATAGTGTTTTCTGATAAAGAAACTTTGTTTCTTGATTAAAAGTTAAACATGTTTACTGTTACATGCAGCACATCTTCAAATACATAGCTCTGTTTCTGAGAATTTTGTTTTTCTTTGTTTTCATTTCTTTCATTGTGTTCTATTTGGCGACCAACTGGAGCTTTGCTTGGGTCTTTAATATGTATGAGCTCACAGTGACTTTATGAGTAGCTCTTATTTATCATACATACATACATACATACATACATACATACTGCGATGGACTGGCGACCTGTCCAGGGTGTATCCTGCCTTCCGCCCAATGACAGCTGGGATAGGCTCCAGCACCCCACCGCGACCCAGAAGGATAAGCGGTTTAGATGATGTATGTATCTTATTTATCATGCTGCACATTTTGCGTGACGCTGCGCTGTTACTGCTGAGTGTTATGAATCTCATGAATTCTTGTTTATGAACAAAATGTTTGAGTGATCTGTTCTGAAGATGTGAATTCTGTTTCCGGAAGCAATGATTTATTTATTATTATTTAGATCTTTCACAAATTTATTTCCTGTGAAATTTAATACAAAAAACTGAAATAATATCTCTTTGAAATAATGCATGAAAGCATTTGTTGCTGTTTTTAGGTCCAGAAGAGAAGCATATTTGGCCAGCTGAGTATTAATTGGGTAAAGGATTGGTAGAATTTTCTAATTTCCTTTATACATCATTATTAGCCCATTGTATCCACCAATTATTTTGGTGACACTAGTATTCTATAGGCTGCTAAAAATTCAATAATAACCCATTTTATAATTAAATAACTGACTCACCATCAGTATACCAGCAGAAAACGATCTGAAAAATATATATATAACCTATTACAGTATTTCAGATGAGATATCAGTAGGGTCAGAAATTGTGTTTATATATGATAAACCAAGGAGACCAAAAATCAATTTAATGCCTATAATTTGAAATAATAATTAATAGATAATAATGTATATATATATATATATATATATATATATATATATATATATATATATATATATGAACTGTTTTATCTAGTTTATTATTAAGCCACCTGATTCATATGTATTGACAATTCACTGAGGATAACCTGCTGAAGGTGAGTGCATATCAACTGACATATCCACCCTTTGCTGGACCTCCTAATCCTCTAGTCCTCCAGTCAGCAGTTCTGTGCTGTTCCCTTTGGCGTTTTCAGTCTAAAATGGCGGCAGCGCTACCGCAGCACCATCTAGTGGCGGTTGTCAGAAAAGCACCAGAGTTTTGTCTCATAGGCTTCTACTATATTTGTTCAGTACAGTTTGTAGAGCACGGCGCCACTTTTCAGTTCACTTGATCTTTAACAGAAATTATGCACTAAAAGCAGCAGAATCTGTCATATTTAAGTGTTTTCTTTATAGAGGATGTGATAACTTATTTACACTTAATCCAGGGGTGTTCAAACATGTGTATTTGACTGTGTCTACTTTAAAAAGGGATTAAGCGGGAGTTAAAACAGTCTTAACTGTGTAACATATAAAAGTCTTAATGAATTGTTTTAAAATAATATGATTACGTAATTTCAAAAGACAAACTGCCGCATATTTTACTGCATATCATGTTCTTAACACCTCAAAAGCGAAAGTAATCTGGAATCCCTCGTCACTTCCTCAGTTACTACTCTGTTCTCGGTGAGCAGACGGAAGAACTGCCTGAGTAAATAATAAATATATTGTAATACAACCAAAAAGGCTAAAATGGATAAATTCTTCTGGTAGCTGTTTCTGGTGGGTAATGTTCATCTCACGTCATCAGGTGAACTGATCTTAAAAATGATCTTGTGCTTACATACACGGTCACTCTGTGATATCTTGAGGAACATCTTCTATGTGAAATTACACTGTGTGATGTTTGATGATGATGATGCTCATTAATGTAGTTTACCACATGATTCAGCTATATTATTAATATTTCATATTGAGAATTAGAATCTTAAATCTGTACTGAAATATTCAGACAGTTGTACAGTAAATTGAATGTTCATGTGAAGGTGATTCTGTTGAGTAAATGGTGCTGTGGGTCTGAGTCTGACAGTCAAAGCATTATTTCAAATCCCTGCTGAGGATGGACAACAACACCACAGGCTATCCAGGGTATAATATACAGATGTGTTGACAAAAACTTTTGCATATTTTTTTCCATTTACAGTACTTTTTTCCTAAGTTACCATATAAGCTCAATTACCATGGTCCATTAATTAACAGCTATTTCTATCTAATATGTTCCTGTATTTATCTGTAATATATATATATATATATACTATATTGCCAAAAGTATTCGCTCGTCTGCCTTCACACGCATATGAACTTGAGTGACATCCCATTCTTAATCCATAGGGTTTAATATGATGTCGGCCCACCCTTTGCTGCTATAACAGCTTCAACTCTTCTGGGAAGGCTTTCCACAAGGTTTAGGAGTGTTTATGGGAATTTTTGACCATTCTTCCAGAAGCACATTTGTGAGGTCAGACACTGATGTGGGACGAGAAGGCCTGGCTTGCAGTCTCCGCTCTAATTCATCCCAAAGGTATTTCATTGGGTTGAGGTCAGGACTCTGTGCAGGCCAGTCAAGTTCTTCCACACCAAACTTGCTCATCCATGTCTTTATGGACCTTGCTTTGTGCACCGGTGCGCAGTCATGTTGGAACAGGAAGGGGCCAAACTCCCCAAACTGTTCCCACAAAGTTGAGAGCATGAAATTGTCCAAAATCTCTTGGTGCTGAAGCATTAAGAGTTCCTTTCACTGGAACTAAGGGGCCGAGCCCAACTCCTGAAAAACAACCCCACACCATAATCCCCCTCCACCAAACTTTACACTTGGCACAGTCAGTCAGACAAGTACCGTTCTCCTGGCTACCGCCAAAGCCAGACTCGTCCATCGGATTGCCAGACGAAAAAGCGTGATTGGTCACTCCAGAGAACACATCTCCACTGCTCTAGAGTCCAGTGGCGGCGCTTTACACCACTGCATCCGACTCTTTGCATTGCGCTTGGTGATGTAAGGCTTGGATGCAGCTGCTCGGCCATGGAAAGTTTGGAGGTCTGTAGCGATTGGCTCTGCAGAAAGTTGGTGACCTCTGTGCACTATGCGCCTCAGCATCCGCTGACCCCGCTCTGTCATTTTACATGGCCGACCACTTCGTGGCTGAGTTGCTGTCGTTCCCAATCGCTTCCACTTTGTTATAATACCACTGACAGTTGATTGTGGAATATTTAGTAGTGAGGAAATTTCACGACTGGACTTTGCCGGTTGCACAGGTGGCATCCTATCATGGTACCACACTGGAGTTCACTGAGCTCCTGAGAGCGACCCATTCTTTCACTAATGTTTGTAGAAGCAGTCTGCAGGCCTAGGGGCTTGGTTTTATACACCTGTGGCCATGGAAGTGATTGGAACACCTGAATTCAGTGATTTGGATGGGTAAGTGAATACTTTTGGCAATATAGTGTATATGCCCATTTTGAATTTGATGCCAACAACACATTCCAAAAAAGTTGGGACGGGGGCAACAAAAGACTGGTAAAGTTATGTAATGCTAAAAAACACCTGGTGGTTGATTGGCAACAGGTCAGTAACATGATTGGGTATAAAAAAGAGGCAGAGTCTCCCAGAGAGGCTGAGTCTTTCAGAAGTAAAAATGAGGAGGGGTTCAGCACTCTGTAAAAGACTGTGTGGGCAATTAGTGCAACAATTCAAGAATAACATTTCTCAACATAAAATTGCAAAGAACTTTTGCTTTTCATCATCTACAGTACATAAAAACATTAAAAGATTCAGAGAATCTGGAGAAATCTCTGTATGTAAGGGACAAGACCAAAAACCAGTGTTTGCTGCCCGTGATCTTTGGGCCCTCAGACAGCACTGCATTAAATACAGACATGATTCTGTAGTTGAAATCACTGCATGGACTCAGAAACACTTCTGAAAACCACTGTCTGTGAAAACAGTTCATCACTGCATCCACAAATGTGTGTGATTAAAACTCTTAAACGCAAAGAGACAATATAGAAACACGATCTAGAAACACCGCTGCCTTCTCTGGGTCCGAGCTCATTTAAAATGGACTGAGTGGAAAAGTGTTCTGTGGTCCAACGAATCAACATTTGAAATAGTTTTTTTTTAAATCATGGACACTGTGATGACTTACCAGTAAACAGACCAGTCAATATGAATGATTTACTGTACTGGAAAACAGGTACTTACCGAGTACTTAGTGACTGGTACACCTTCATCACCTGTAATCTACTCTTCTCTATCACACAGGCATCTACTTCCTAAAGCAGGTTAGTAGCTCTTGCCATTAATATGTAATGTTTTAGCATTAAAAGCTGAATTATGCCTCATATTTCTCACTTTAGTTACTTTGTACTCCTGTATTAAATTTGCAAAGTGTGCACCAAGTATTATTTATAAGTACTGTATATTTACCATTACATTCAGCATAAGTACTGCTGTATACAGTATCTCACAAAAGTGAGTACACCCCTCACATTTCTGCAAATATTTTATTATATCTTGTCATAGGACAACACTATAGAAATGAAACTTGGATATAACTTGAAGTAGTCAGTGTACAGCTTGTGTAGCAGTACAAATTTACCATCCTCTGAAAATAACTCAACACACAGCCATTAATGTCTAAATAGCTGGCAACACAAGTGAGTACACCTCACAGTGAACATGTCCGAATTGTGCTCAAAGTGTCAGTATTTTGTGTGACCACCATTATTATCTAGCACTGCCACATGCTCTGACACCATCTGAGCCAAACAAGTTTATCTTGGTCTCATCAGACCACAGGACATGGCTCCAGTAATCCATGTTCTTGGACTGCTTGTCTTCAGCAAACTGTTTGTGGGCCTTCTTGTGCGTCAGCTGCAGAAGTGGCTTCCTTCTGGGACGACGGCCATGCAGACCGACTTGATGCATTGTGCGGCGTATGGTCTGAGCACTGACCGGCTGACCTCCCACTTCTTCAAACTCTGCAGCAATGCTGGCAGCACTCATGCGTCTATTTTTTGAAGCCAACCTCTGGATATGACCCTGAACACGTGGACTCAACTTCTTTGGTCGACCCTGGCGAGGCCTGTTTCGAGTGGAACCTGTCCTGGAAAACTACTGTATGACCTTGGCCACTGTGTTATAGCTCAGTTTCAGGGTGTTAGCAATCTTCTTACAGCCTAGGCCATCTTTGTGGAGAGCTTTGTGGTAACACATACTAAGTACAGTACAAGAAAATGACTACATATTTACCTGTTAAGTACTAAGAACTATCAAACAAAGTGCAAACAAATTTAATATCTGCCAAATAATGTAATCTAAGCTTATTTAAAAAAGTATCTGTTGAGAAAGCTCACAAATCTTAATGAATTATGTCGCCTTGATATTTGGAGTTTCTTTTTTTACAGCTTTCACACTGTTTAAATGGTTCTTTTACGCATTTTGTTGATACAGCCTTAAACTAAATTGGTTAAATTAATCTTTGTTATTGCTGATCAGTCTACAATGAAATACTACATAATTATTTCACACATCTTGATCAGTCTTATGTTCTTGGACCCAGCTCAGAGTATGTTTAGAGAAGCATACTGAAGGTAGAGTGTATTTCCTATTCACTCACAAGTTATGGTTTCTTAATATTTTGAGTCTCCTATTATTATTAATTAATTAATTATTATTAATAATACATTTCAGTGAAGCAGCAGAGGACAAAAACACTTTAGAGGGGAAAAGCTGCCCCACCATAAAAGACCAGCCCAGTGGCCCTTTCACACCAGAGACACTTACAGCTTTGAAAGATTCATATCGTATTATGATCTACAGATCTGTGCGATGATCTATAAAATAGGCTATTATTACTAGTATACTTTGTGCTGTAGTTCTGAAAGTAGTGGTGATTTTCACCTTATTGTTCTCTTATATAAGAAAATTGTGACTTGAGGTTTCTTGTTCCAAACATTGTACTAATTCTGTTCATCATGTGTTTGTAAAATATACATATACATATATATATATATATATATATATATATATATATATATTTCTGGATCTTGTCAGATATGAAAATGCACAGAAAAGTTTTTAATCGTCTTAGCGTACACAAAATACTAGTATACATACACCTATTGCCCTTCATTCCCCTATATAATAAAAAAAAAGAGACAATCGGTAATAGTGAGATGAAGGACGTTGAGATGAATAACAATGTGTGCTAATTTTCACACACGGTAATCAGCAGTTATAATACAGTCAGAACACCAGCTAAACACACATTACACAGCTCTGTACACTCATACAGCAGTTAGAATACAGTCAGAACACCAGCTAAACACACATTACACAGCTCTGTACACTCATAGAGCAGTTAGAATACAGTCAGAACACCAGATAAACACACATTACACAGCTCTGTACACTCATAGAGCAGTTAGAATACAGTCAGAGCACCAGCTAAACACACATTACACAGCTCTGTACACTCATACAGCAGTTATTCACGTCTAAGGCCTGTAACAGTTTCTCTCAGCGGATAAAGCTGTACTTTATATATATTATTTATATATATTGGTAATCAAAGTGAGCTTATAGAAAAAAAGCTGAATAAATATTAATCGCCTCACACTGTTTGCAAATAACCACTATTTTCTACATATGAGTTAAAATTCATTTATTTGCTCTTCACATTACTTTGTTCTATTAATAATATTACAGAATGATTTAAAACCCTTTCAGAATTCAGAAAACAACATTCTGTTAGACAGGATCATTTACACCCTGTTGATCAGAGTAACTGGAATAAAATTCTCACAGAGATGAGCTGTGTTTACTACAGTTTTAGTTCCCCCAGATTTAAAGGTCTCATCTTCAGGGAGATCTGCTAGATTTAGATCATAGTTTTGGCCATAGTTTTCTACAGTTTTGTCATAATAAAAATCTGTTTCATTTTTTCTGCTTGTGTCATTGTCATGCAGCGTCAACCTTAAATGTTAGCCTGAAATCAATACTGACCTTTTTTACCCTGTTAGGTAAAATAATATTACCCAATAATATAATTAATCTCCTCTTCTTTCACCTCCTTCACATAGAGGGAAAATAATCAACTCTCTTGCCAATGTTTCACTCACAAATACACTGTCGTTCCAACATTTGGAATCAATTAACAATAATTTTTTGTAATGTTACATAAGCAAATTATCAATGTTTTAGACATTTATATGCAACTACATTGGTTTAGTATTATTAAACACACTTATTACACAGTCTTCACTGAAGCTGCAGTGTTTATCTGTCTGAGATGGTGCAGATTCCATACCAGACACTGATGGACTGGTCAGTCTTCACTGAAGCTGCAGTGTTTATCTTTCTGAGATGGAGCAGATTCCATACCTGACAGTGATGGACTGGTCAGTCTTCACTGAAGCTGCAGTGTTTATCTGTCTGAGATGGAGCAGATTCCATACCAAACAGTGATGGACTGGTCAGTCTTCACTGAAGCTGCAGTGTTTATCTGTCTGAGATGGAGCAGATTCCATACCTGACAGTGATGGACTGGTCAGTCTTCACTGAAGCTGCAGTGTTTATCTGTCTGAGATGGAGCAGTTTCCTTACCAGACAGTGATGGACTGGTCAGTCTTCACTGAAGCTGCAGTGTTTATCTGTCTGAGATGGAGCAGTTTCCTTACCAGACAGTGATGGACTGGTCAGTCTTCACTGAAGCTGCAGTGTTTATCTGTCTGAGATGGAGCAGATTCCATACCAGTCAGTGATGGACTGGTCAGTCTTCACTGAAGCTGCAGTGTTTATCTGTCTGAGATGGAGCAGTTTCCTTACCAGTCAGTGATGGACTGGTCAGTCTTCACTGAAGCTGCAGTGTTTATCTGTCTGAGATGGAGCAGTTTCCATTCCAGACAGTGATGGACTGGTCAGTCTTCACTGAAGCTGCAGTGTTTATCTGTCTGAGATGGAGCAGTTTCCATACCAGACACTGATGGACTGGTCAGTCTTCACTGAAGCTGCAGTGTTTATCTGTCTGAAATGGAGCAGTTTCCATTCCAGACAGTGATGGACTGGTCAGTCTTCACTGAAGCTGCAGTGTTTATCTGTCTGAGATGGAGCAGTTTCCATACCAGACAGTGATGGACTGGTCAGTCTTCACTGAAGCTGCAGTGTTTATCTGTCTGAGATGGAGCAGTTTCCATACCAGACAGTGACGGACTGGTCAGTCTTCACTGAAGCTGCAGTGTTTATCTGTCTGAGATGGAGCAGTTTCCATACCAGACAGTGATGGACTGGTCAGTCTTCACTGAAGCTGCAGTGTTTATCTGCCTGAGATGGAGCAGTTTCCATACCAGACAGTGATGGACTGGTCAGTCTCGACTGAAGCTGCAGTGTTTATCTGTCTCAGATGGAGCAGTTTCCGTAACAGACAGTGAAGGACTGGTCAGTCTCGACTGAAGCTGCAGTGTTTATCTGTCTCAGATGGAGCAGTTTCCATACCAGACAGTGAAGGACTGGTCAGTCTTCACTGAAGCTGCAGTGTTTATCTGTCTGAGATGGAGCAGGTTCCATACCAGACAGTGATGGACTGGTCAGTCTTCACTGAAGCTGCAGTGTTTATCTGTCTGAGATGGAGCAGGTTCCATAACAGACAGTGATGGACTGGTCAGTCTTCACTGAAGCTGCAGTGTTTATCTGTCTGAGATGGAGCAGGTTCCATAACAGACAGTGATGGACTGGTCAGTCTTCACTGAAGCTGCAGTGTTTATCTGTCTGAGATGGAGCAGATTCCATACCAGTCACTGATGGACTGGTCAGTCTTCACTGAAGCTGCAGTGTTTATCTGTCTGAGATGGAGCAGTTTCCATACCAGACAGTGACGGACTGGTCAGTCTTCACTGAAGCTGCAGTGTTTATCTGTCTGAGATGGAGCAGATTCCATACCAAACAGTGACGGACTGGTCAGTCTTCACTGAAGCTGCAGTGTTTATCTGTCTGAGATGGAGCAGTTTCCATACCAGACAGTGATGGACTGGTCAGTCTTCACTGAAGCTGCAGTGTTTATCTGTCTGAGATGGAGCAGTTTCCATACCAGACGGTGATGGACTGGTCAGTCTTCACTGTCCGCTGCAGTGTTTATCTGCCTGAGATGGAGCAGTTTCCATACCAGACAGTGATGGACTGGTCAGTCTTCACTGAAGCTGCAGTGTTTATCTGTCTGAGATGGAGCAGTTTCCATACCAGACAGTGACGGACTGGTCAGTCTTCACTGAAGCTGCAGTGTTTATCTGTCTGAGATGGAGCAGTTTCCATACCAGACAGTGATGGACTGGTCAGTCTTCACTGAAGCTGCAGTGTTTATCTGCCTGAGATGGAGCAGTTTCCATACCAGACAGTGATGGACTGGTCAGTCTCGACTGAAGCTGCAGTGTTTATCTGTCTCAGATGGAGCAGTTTCCGTAACAGACAGTGAAGGACTGGTCAGTCTCGACTGAAGCTGCAGTGTTTATCTGTCTCAGATGGAGCAGTTTCCGTAACAGACAGTGAAGGACTGGTCAGTCTTCACTGAAGCTGCAGTGTTTATCTGTCTGAGATGGAGCAGGTTCCATACCAGACAGTGATGGACTGGTCAGTCTTCACTGAAGCTGCAGTGTTTATCTGTCTGAGATGGAGCAGGTTCCATAACAGACAGTGATGGACTGGTCAGTCTTCACTGAAGCTGCAGTGTTTATCTGTCTGAGATGGAGCAGGTTCCATAACAGACAGTGATGGACTGGTCAGTCTTCACTAAAGCTGCAGTGTTTATTTGTCCGAGATGGAGCAGTTTCCATAACAGACAGTGATGGACTGGTCAGTCTTCACTACCCACTGTAGTGTTTATCTGTCTGAGATGGAGCAGTTTCCATTCCAGACAGTGATGGACTGGTCAGTCTTCACTGGAGCTGCAGTGTTTATCTGTCTCAGATGGAGCAGTTTCCAAACCAGACAGTGATGGACTGGTCAGTCTTCTCTGGAGCTGCAGTGTTTATCTGTCTGAGATGAAGCAGTTTCCTAAACAGACAGTGATGGACTGGTCAGTCTTCACTGAAGCTGCAGTGTTTATCTGTCTGAGATGGAGCAGTTTCCATACCAGTCACTGATGGACTGGTCAGTCTTCACTGAAGCTGCAGTGTTTATCTGTCTGAGATGAAGCAGTTTCCTTACCAGACAGTGATGGACTGGTCAGTCTTCACTGAAGCTGCAGTGTTTATCTGTCTGAGATGGAGCACTTTCCATTCCTGACAGTGATGGACTGGTCAGTCTTCACTGAAGCTGCAGTGTTTATCTGTCTGAGATGGAGCAGTTTCCATTCCTGACAGTGATGGACTGGTCAGTCTTCACTGAAGTGTTTATCTGTCTGAGATGGAGCAGTTTCCATACCAGTCAGTGATGGACTGGTCAGTCTTCACTGAAGTTGCAGTGTTTATCTGTCTGAGATCGAGCAGTTTCCATACCAGACAGTGATGGACTGGTCAGTCTTCACTGAAGTTGCAGTGTTTATCTGTCTGAGATGGAGCAGTTTCCATACCAGACAGTGATGGACTGGTCAGTCTTCACTGAAGTTGCAGTGTTTATCTGTCTGAGATGGAGCAGTTTCCATTCCAGACAGTGATGGACTGGTCAGTCTTCACTGAAGTTGCAGTGTTTATCTGTCTGAGATGGAGCAGTTTCCATACCAGTCAGTGATGGACTGGTCAGTCTTCACTGAAGTTGCAGTGTTTATCTGTCTGAGATCGAGCAGTTTCCATACCAGACAGTGATGGACTGGTCAGTCTTCACTGAAGTTGCAGTGTTTATCTGTCTGAGATGGAGCAGTTTTCCATACCAGACAGTGATGGACTGGTCAGTCTTCACTGAAGTTGCAGTGTTTATCTGTCTCAGATGGAGCAGTTTCCATTCCAGACAGTGCTGCTGCCGGTCAGGATACTGTCTGTGATGCTTCTGTAGAAGAGGTTGATGACGGGTGTTTACAGGCTGTCCCTCTTCAGTCTCCTGAGGAAGTAGAGGAGCTGTTGGGTCGTCTTCACTAAGGAGGAGGTGTTCAGGGATCAGCCTCAGCCTCAAACCAGTGTGAGACTCTTGGGAAAACTCTAGGTGGATTTGATGGATTATGATGTTCCCCACAGAAGCTATAAAACGTAAAATATTCAGCAGCAACACTCAGAAATTCATAATAAAGATAATCAAATAATAAAATACGTAATTTATTAGTTATTAAATGTTATTTCATATGACAAAGAAATATTCAGTTTAGTGCTGTAGCATAAATATAAATGTAGAAATCCTTGAAAAAGAATCTATAAAGTTCTAGATTCATTCTCTCCAGCACGACGTCTGACTTACCAAGTCTGCTCATCCTCTTTGTCACAAACACTCCAGTAACAATGATGACGAGGAGAAGAACAAGAACATTCATGACTGCCATTCTAGTATTGAACCTGTAATCTCCAGTAGTGGTGTCCACAGATCCTCCACCTGAAAAAGATTAGTGTAAGACTGAACTGCTGACCTTATCAGTGATGTGTTAAAGTTAAAATATACTGTAATGTTTATTTCTCTCACCTCTGTGATGAATCACATGTAGCACCATTTTCTCCTCCAGGCTGCTGTGCTGAATGATGCAGGTGTAGTCGTGTTTGTTCAGCTCCTCAGGTGAGACAGTCAGAACGCTCCTCTTCTGGAAGGTTCCATCCTGGTTGGGTAGCGTCTCTCTGAGCTCCACGTCCTCATGCAGATCCTCTCCATTCTTCTGCCAGGAGATCATCACTGCTTTGGGGAAGAAACCTGTAGCATGACACACCACTGGAGAAGAAGAGTCCTTCTGGAACAGAGACACCTCAGGAGGGACTGGAGGGAGAGAGAGAGAGAGAGAGAGAGAGAGAGAGAGAGAGAGAGAGTCAATATCCACTAAATTATTAACTGCATTACCAGTTTATTAAAATGATGTAACAAAGGTAAACACAAACGCGTCTCACTGCAGTGACAGTGTTGTTCATTCTGTTCATTATCACTGTATCTGCTGTATTATCTATCCATCATCTAAACCGCTTATCCTTCTGGGTCACGGTGGGGTGCTGGAGCCTATCCCAGCTGTCATTGGGCGGAAGGCAGGATACACCCTGGACAGGTCGCCAGTCCATCGCAGGGCAGACAGACAGACATACACATTCACACACGCATTCACACCTAGGGGCAATTTAGCACGTCCAATCAGCCTGACTGCATGTCTTTGGACTGTGGGAGGAAACCGGAGTACCCGGAGGAAACCCACGCAGACACGGGGAGAACAGGCAAACTCCACACAGAAATGACCCTGGTCACCCAGCCGGGAATCGAACCCAGGCCCTTCTTGCTGTGAGGCGACAGTGCTACCCACAGCGCTACCCAGTATCAGGTGAGTCAGTGCTGAGTGGATGGAAGTTTCTCCTCCATGTTCTGGTGAGTAATCAGTGGTTAAATGATCAGCAGGTTTTCAGTGATGAGGGTGAAACAGTGAGAGTGAACAGTTACAGTAACAGATCAGATCACTGTACCTTTCCTCTCCAGACTGGATCTGCTGTAACCCACATACTTCTGTAACCATGCAGTGCATTCATTCTGCAGGTAGGCTTTAACAAAAGCAGCTTCATCTTGACTCTCCCACCTCCTTTTGGTAATAACAGCTTTAGTGTTAACTGCAGTCCAGGTTTCAGTGTTCAGATCCAGACTGATGTAGCGGTTATTACAATTTTAATCTGATTATGAACATGATTATTATTGCTTAAACTTAAAGAAGAAATCAGAGTAACTTGGATTTGTTTAAAGTCTACAGACCAATGCAGGGGAGAGACAGACACTCGCACCGAGGATGCTTTAATTAAAAAGTAAACTTTATTGGCTAAATATGACACCACAATTGGATAACTTTATTAATAAACAAAAGAAAAGAAATAAACAAACAAATGAATGGCTCAGGTAACGTAACTTCATTCACAGTTTAAAATGGTATGAAAATGTGGCTTAGGGCGCTCTTTGGGAAAGCAACTCGAAACCTAAGGATAAGGTAAATGAGCTATAGGGAAACTTAACCTAAACTAATACATCTAAAAGAGGATTCTTATTGAATAAAATGGCGTCAAACCTTTTACTACATAAATGAAAGATAGCCAGCCTCACTTTGGCGTCGGGAAAACGGACTTCGAGTCCACCGAGATGGGTCGCTTGGGAATCGGCTGGAGCTCACGCCCTGGGCTTTCCTTCGCTGGCCCTGGAGTCTTGGTGGGGCTTCGTATAGGCGATGCACCGCAGTTGATGACCAGCTTCGGGCGTCTCGACTACTCGAGGATGAAGTAGGTCGGTAAAGTTAGGTTGATATTCGATATTCAGCGGATATTCGCGTTTCGCCCTCCTATCGCTCACAAACAACCTTTTAAAAATTCTGAAATAACATTTTCTAAATCGTGGTAAAACAGACAACAAACTACAATTATTATATTTCGTCAAAGTACCCGATCTTTCCTTTTCGCCGAGTACTTTTAATGAAAATAGCCGGAATCGCTGCAGTAGGCGCCGAAAACGGTAAGGGACCGTCGGTAAAGTGCGGGTACTAATTAAAAACGTAAAACATTCAAAGCCATGAGGAGCCTGTTGATGCTATTTATAAAGACTTTAAACCTACTGAAATAGAAAGATGGTGTGAAAATCAATAACTGAGACTAACAAGTATACATCTGAACAGATCTGACAAACATACTACAACCTTTAGATTGATAAAATTTGCCTTAGTTGAATTGCAGAGATTATTTTTATATGTAGTTAATTGCTACTGTGAGACATCCATAAGACATACACATCTAAAGTGACTTGAAGTGTACAGGTACCCATCTTGCAAAAATAATACAACCTTTAGTAAAATATGCCTCAACTGAATTTTAATGAAATTTTTATAGAAATAAATTCCTACTGTGTCACGTCCATATGACTTACAGATCTAAAATGACTTGTAGTGTAGAGAGACACGCCTAACAAACATACTACAACCTTTAGTTTGATAAAATACACTTCAAATGAATTTTAATGAATATTTTATAGAAATAAATGGCTATTGTGTCACATCCATAATACGTACAGATCTAAAATCACTTGTAGTGTAGAGAGACACGCCTGACAAACATACTACAACCTTTAGTTTGGTAAAATATGCCTCATCTGAATTTTAATGAATTTTTTATAGAAATAAATTGAAACTGTGATACAATTGTAGTGTACACTGATTTTCAGTGAACATGTCACAAACCTATTTCAACCTTTTGTTTACTAAATTTATTCTTTGATTGGATTTTAATTTCCTGCAATGGACTTGCGACCTGTCCAGGGTGTTTTCTGCCTTTCGCCAAATGACTGCTGGGATAGCCCCCCCTCCAACGACCCAGAAGGATAAACAGCTTAGAAAATGTGTGTGTGTGTGTGTATGTCAATTTTAATTATTCTTCTTAAAAATTTCTATTCACCTACTTGACATACTGAGCTAAAATCACTTTTAATTCATTAAGACACATCAACTAACCCTACTATATCTTTAGGTTTAAAAAGTACCTCTACATTTTATGGCCACCAGAGAATCACTTCCATCTTATATGGCTGCCCAACAGCTGCTTGTGACAATCTGAGCATAGTTCCAATCCTGATCTCACATACTTTAGAACAAACACTTGATCAGCGTCTTTAAGAGCATCTGAATACTAGAGTCAGGTGTGGTGGAACTACAACCCTGCTGGGTGGTAGTTTTTAGGTGTAGAGTTGAGTATTTTTGAGCACCTCATTTCCAAAAAAGTTGGGAAAAGAATTTCAAATTTCGGTTCATTGGACCACAGGACACTTTTCCACTTTCCCTCAGTCCATTTAAATGAGACTGGGCCCAGAGATGGTGACAGCATTTATGGTCCTGTTTATATACGGATTCTTCTTTGTGTTTTAGAGTTTTAACTTGCATTTGGATGGAGTGATGAACTGTTTTCACAGACAGTGGTTTTCAGAAGTGTTTCTGAGCTCATGCAGTGATTTCCACTACAGAATCATGTCTGTTTTTAATGCAGTGCCGTCTGAGGGCCCAAAGATTACACCAGCAAATACTGGTTTTTGGCCTTGTCCCTTACATACAGAGATTTCTTTTATCTTTTAATGACATTACGTACTGTAGATGATGAAAAGCAACAGTTCTTTGCTATTTTATGTTGAGAAACGTTCTTCTTGAATTGTTGCACTATTTGATGGTGCAGTCTTTCACAGAGTGGTGAACCCCTCCTCATCTTTACTTCTGAAAGACTCCGCCTCTCTGAGATGCTCTTTATACCCAATCATGTTACTGACCTGATGCCAATCAACCACCAGGTTTGTTTTTTTAACATTTCACAACTTTACCAGTCTTTTGTTGTCTCTGTCCCAACTTTTTTGAAACATGTTCAAAATGGGCAAATACTTTTCAAAAAACAATAACATTTCTCAGTTTCAACATTTGATATGTTATCTTTGTACTACTGTCAATTAAATATTGAGTTTAAATGATTTGCACATCATTGCATTTTGTTTTTATTTACATTTTGTACAGTGTCCCAACTATTTTGGAAATGGGGTTGGAAATCTTCAATCTATCAAGCTTCAGGCTTGTGAACTTTTTGGCGTCACTCCACTTTCCTGTTCCACCAGGGCTTCTAGTGTCCTGCTCAGCCAGCCTCCACCACTGACCAGCTCCTCAAGCCTGTCCAAACTGCCAATCCTGTGGTCCAGATTCACCCAATGTTTTGGGCTTTGGGAGCCTCACTTTATGTAGTGTACTCTTGTTTGGGACCGGCCCGCTCCGGCTCTGACTCCACTCACTTATTACCACACACACTTGTGGCCCATTTCTAAGACTGTATAACAAACAAACAGTATTGATTTAATGTTTTAGGCACTTGAGAAAAATGTATTTTAAAAGCTATTTAATTGGTCAGTAAGCAATTAAGAATGTTTTGAAAAACATAAATATTAGGATGAATACAAATTTCCAAACATTCCAAACCCTCTTGGGGTTTCTAGACCCTTGTGGACATCAAGTAATAATTGTAGTTTTCATCCACTAGCCGGTTTCGTTAATAAGTCTTTCATTAAATCAGGAGTGCTTGTTGTTGGATTTGAACCAATCGATGTCATGGCTCAGGACATTCAGGAGAATTTGGGAACTAAACTTTGCTGCTCTAACCAGCTCAGAATATCTCAGGTACTTTCAAAAACATGAGAAATGCTTATTACATTTTACTTTACTGACTGTAATGCTTGTTTGTATTCATTCGAAAGTTATATTTTTGTTTTTACAAGCCAAAATATGCTACAGCCAAGACAAATGGTTTTAAATGTAAAGACTTTGGTCTCTTGCCTTGCAAAGTGTTGCAGCTTTCTGAGTGCATTTCTTAACCATGTTCTTGTTCTGCAATATCTCTTGTTTTAACTGTTCTTCTGTTCTGTGGATTTTGATTGTAAATTTGCCTAGTTTGTGCCTGCTTGCCGATGTACTGACACCTTCCTCTGATGACTATGAGAGTCAGATTGTCCCTAATAAAGAGGGTCGGTGCAACACGTTGTTTCAACACGTAACGCAAACCTATAAAAAAAACTATGAATAAAGATTTTAATATTTTTAATTGTTTAATTTATAATAATTCTGACTATTCTGACAAACTGTTGACATACAGATCTACAGATCTACAGTCACCTTTAGTGTACTTACGCACATCTCATAAACCTTTGGTTTGGAAAACATGCAATATATAAAAGGAGTTTTAGGAGCATGTTATGCAAAGCTGCGCTGTGGGCATTTTAATTTTGGGCAGTACATTTTAACTTTGACATGTTTTGCAGTCCTACTAGAATATTCAATATACATGCACTAGAATTTTCCTGAAAAACCTTTCTCAAGCAAACTACAACCTTATAAGCATATTGTGGCAGAATTAGTTTTTTCTGGAAAAAATAATTTGTCGCACATGAACAACACACAGTAGTCTGAATGTCATTATTATTTCATGAATGAAGTGTTGCTGAGGCACATCCATGTGACAAAAAGTATATTCATCTTTAAAAAACTAAGAAATGAAACTGACAAACTGCCATCATTTCATTCAAAGATGCGCAGAATTAAAATAAATATATTCTGGGGTATGAATTGCTGAACAGCTGACTATAACTTACACAACACTAAACTAACAATACATTAAAAATTAAAATTATTTGCTGCAATGTTTCTATTTTAAAAAATACTTACTTCACAGTACATATATCTTCCTGAACTACTTTTTTTACACATCCGTTTCACACATTTCACATTGCCATGTTGTTTCCTCATCAGGAACAGCACCTGGTATCATTCCAAAGCAGTCTGCATGGAGCCGACTTTTACAAGTTCCACATCTTATATAAACAGCCAAACAGAAGGAAGTGTGTGATAACAGTACCAGCAACTTTTGAATTCAAACATTTTCAAATTTTAGCATAATAATAATTTTCTGAAAATCTCTTAAAAACAAAAATCAGTGAAACAATGCAGCAGCCACACCAGAAACCAACTATCAAGATCTCTATGTCATATGGATGTGACACAGTGGTAATTTATTTCTATAAAAAATTCATTAAAATTTAGTCAAGGCATATTTTACCAGACTAAAGGTTGTAGTATGTTTGTCAGGCGTGTCTCTGTACACTACGAGTGATTTTAGATCTGAAAGTCATATGGATGTGACACAATAGCCATTTATTTCTATGAAATATTCATTCAAATTCAATCAAGGCATATTTCACCAAACTAAAGGTTGTAGTATGTTTGTCAGGTGTGTCTCTGTACAGTACAAGTGATTTTAGATCTGTATGTTATGTGTACGTGACACAGTAGGAATTTAAATGTCATAAAAAATCAAAAAAGGGAATGTGTTATCAAACTAAAGGTTGTATTATTTTTGCAAGATGGGTACCTGTACACTTCAAGTCACTTTAAATGTGTATGTCTTATGGATGTCTCACAGTAGCAATTAATTACATATAAAAATAATCTCTGCAATTCAACTAAGGCAAATTTATCAATCTATGTATGTTTGTCAGATCTGTTCAGATGTATACTTGTTAGTCTCAGTTATTGATTTTCACACCATCTTTCTATTTCTATTTCAGTAGGTTTAAAGTCTTTGTAAATAACGCCAACAGGCTCCTCGTCTTTGATTGTTTTACGTTTTAAATCAGGACGTGCACTTTACCGACGGTCCCTTACCGTTTTCGGCGCTACAGCAGCGATTCCGGCTATTTTCATTAAAAGTACTCGGCGAAAAGGAAAGATCGGGTACTTTGACGAAATATTAAGATTGTAGTTTGTTGTCTGTTTTACCACGATTTAGAAAATGTTATTTCAGAATTTTTAAAAGGTTGTTTGTGAGCGATAGGAGGGCGAAACGCGAATATCCGCTGAATATCGAATATCAACCTAACTTTACCGACCTAGCAAAACGCCAGTGGCCAGTTCACTATCCTCTTGCCTAATCTGCT
>NW_023494806.1:29647639-29820416 GCF_904425465.1 Colossoma macropomum | reverse complement strand
TTTATAGAAATTGAAAAAGGAAAATGTTTCAGATGAATGTTATTGTAATGTTGCGGGAAGGACATTTTACAGGAACAAGTGATGAAAACGCTAAAAAAGAACTATATGCAATTTTGTTCACCTGTTTACATGTTTTTACATGTTTTACAGACTGTAATGGGTAAAATTAAAATTCATATAGTTTTTTAATTTGGGAGAGTCAAAGAGTTGCAGAAACACCTTAAATCACAAAAAAACTTAACTGCAGAAAATACATGTTTCAGTAGTGACATTTCTTAATGTTCCACACTGACTTTCAGACTTTGGGACACATTTACTTCAAAATCAATGGGATCGAACTGCTCACCATGTGGCCATGAGGGACAGGGATGCAGCCTCACTTCCTGCTCTAAAATGCAGGGGCGTGGCTGAAATAAGGCTCCGCCTACAGACTAGATCTTGATTCCTTGTAAATATCTGAAAGCGAGATTCTTTTTTTAATAAATATAAAACATTTTTAATGCAGTTCTGCAACATTTTTGCTAAGCATGTTATTTTCAGGCTGTGGTCAGCAGCACAGGGCACATTTTTGCTGGCGGCTAAGCTGACAGCTAGAGACGGAAATGCTTGGTTATCACAGTATATCATAAGAGTGGCAGGGTGCTAGATAACATCTTAAAGTGTACTATTCTCACGCTGCTCTCAACTTCACAGCGTTTTAGATTGAAACAGTCAGATTTACGGCCTGATTAACTTTATGTGAACTCTGGTGTCCTTTATATAGTCAAGAGCTCCTAACAGTGGACAGTGGAGTAAGAGAGTTGTGTGAGTACCAGGTATCAAAGGAGATAACGTCAAGAATAATGTTATCCTGAAGCTAAAGCTAAAACTTTAAGAAATAGATTTTCAACCATGAAGCTAACTCTGTAAAGCTAACTCAGGAAAAATGTGTGTTTTCTTTCCCCAAGATGCAAACTTCAAAACCATGGTAATACACAAAATAAAATAATATAAAATAATATAATATAATATAAATATAAAATATTATTATTTATTTATAATAAAAGTAAGTAAAAATAAGTAATTAATAGTAATAACAAAGAAATGTAAAATCTCATAAAATAAGTATAAATAAATAAATGGGCCATTTATGCATGTTTTTTCCTCTGCTGTATATGAGAAAGACTCCGCCCACTAGACCTCCACCACTAAATAGAAGTGTGTCCACTCCTTCGGTTCAGTCACGAGTATCTCCTCCGAGTTCAATCAAAGTCCCTATAGGAAAGTTTGTCTGCTGAACGGTCAGTTATTTCAAGTTTTTCCAAGACCAGGCTTCTGTTTCTCTAAATGGAGAGTGGCCAAAATAACAGAAACCCAAGGCCTTGTTAATATTTCAAGAACAGATCTGAAATCAATGGGCATATTGGACAAAAACAGCATTAATAGTTTGTGGAATTTGGTAAAAAAAAAACATGTTTTTCAGCATGATCTGGCTGCTGCACATGCACAGATGTCTACAACAGGGGAGGGCTTTAAAACAGTGGTCGAGAAAAGAGTTGTTACATTGCCCCTGAATGTTTATTAGGAATTTTATTTATTAGGCTTGTTCTTGAAACCGAAAACAGAATTAACTGAAAATACTATTTTATCAAACTAAAAATACTGAGTTAAAAAGCATTTGCATCACCAAAGCCTCTGCTTTCATGGCATCTGCACTTTTTTAGTCCACAAGCATCTGGACTAGAAACTGGTCTAAGCTTATTGAGTACATACTTAATTACCTTTGGCCAGTTCAGTGTTAAAACGATGAATGTGGTTGACACCTTATTGCCTGTTCAAATATTCAGTACTGTGTGGCTGCAAATGAGGGAAGTGACCCTCTTCCTGTACATCTAACACATGCTAATGCTTTACTGGTTGAAGCAGAGAGCTGTGAAATCTGCATTAAGATACAGTGAATCATGAAGTCTCTCCTTTTTCTCACACTCAGTGTTCATCTGACATCAGCAGGTGAGTTTACTTTATGTAAACAGTTGTTTAGGTCAAATGTCTATATGTAATATATCTGTTGTCTGAAGAAAACCTCGTATCTCCAAAATGGTAACTTTACAGGAGACGGAAAAAACAAACGTTACTTTTAATGTAAGTCAATGGAACCAGACTTTCCCCCTCCCCCAAGTCATTTTGGGCCGTTTCTTTTGGTCCATTCATCGTGAAATTTACACACAATGTAAAGAACAACAGATTGTCAAAAACTGAAAAACAAAACAAAATGGAAAACAAAATGGAGATACAAGGTACAACAGTGACAACTGCGATATGTAATATATGAATGCAATATATAAATACAGTTTATAGGTATTGTAATATTTACTGTAATATAGTACAGCATGCAGTACATAGCAGTGCTCTTTGTCTTAGCTCATAACTTTGTTAATGCTTTCCAAAGGACCAGACGTTTAACCCCGTATATGGCAGATCCAAGGTTTTCTTATACACTTCTATAATTTAATATGATAATATAAGCTCTTTGACTGGGGGGGCGGGGTGCCTGACAATGAAATGTAAAAGATGAGCATGTCTTTACTTCAGAATATCCAAGACCATGTTTACATTCAGCACTGCAACAGTTTAACCATTTCTGCAGTTAAATCAATAGAGAACATTAAAATGGCTTTAGTCCTGTAATAAAAGAGACTAGTAACCAAAAATGTCTATATAACAGTGAATATAATGAAGTTATATAACAGAATGAAACACCTGTAATGTGTAGAAATCAGATGAGAATAAAATAAATCAGTCTAATAATGTAAATGGAACTGATGAAAAAAAGGAGTGAAAGAAAAATGCAGTCAGTACATTATAAGATGTTTCTATTGCCATTAAAATAACATTCATTTGAATTCATTGCTACTACAGATGAGCTTGGGAAGGCGGGGGAATGACACAGTACATAGAATGAAGTGAATATAAATGGAGAAATTAGTGAAAACATAGGCAGTTAATACTGCGGCAACGCCTCCCCCCCCGCTGTGGGCCCCAGAACTGCCTTCGCTTAAAGTCAATCTAAACTCAAAATGGGCCTTTATTATCTTGTTGGGTCCTGATCATATAATAACAAAAACAGGTTATTTACCTCAGACTGTCATATCAGACACTTTACCTGCACTTTTCACCATAAATGACTAAGTAACGGAGTTGAACACCTCATATTCCTCATTATGCTGATATTAATGCAGTAAAAACACAAAGTATACAATATAGAGCAGAAAGGCTAAAATTGTTTTTATCAAAATGTTTATTAAAATCTCTGATTCAAGCCATTTTCATTTCAAATAACTGAATGTTTTAAAAAAAAGGGTAACAGGGTTGCAATTTTAGCCTAAAATAAGCAGCATTCAGGAAGTGGTTAGCTTGATGCACATGTTGTATGCAAACCACTAATAACCATATCATTTATGTACATTTAAAAATATAAATGTATATTCTTTTAGGTATAATTTTGGTAACAGGATTGAATGGTCAAGCTTTTTTTTTATTGTGCTCATCTAATGCTAATTTTAATCATTTTATTTTAAGTACAAATCTCTTCACTACACACACACACACACACACACACACACACACACACACACACACACACACACACACCCCCCATCTAAACTGCTTATCTGGGTCACGGTGGGGTGCTGGAGCCTATCCCAGCTGTCCTTGGGCAGAAGGCAGGAATCACCCCGGACAGGTCGCCAGTCCATCACAGGGCCACATCTCTTCACTTTTTACAGAAATAAAAAAGTCACTTTATGCTTATGGAAAGGAGCATTAGTGTACATATCGCAATGTTCATATTTCGACTCTTTAACAACCTCGTAATTCAGAGGATCCAGTGACATACAAGAGAAGAACGTTTACAGGACGAAACATATCAGCTTTGGAACATTTTTGATTACTGCAGGATGCAACCGAGGAAATGTTCTAAACCTCCATTCATTCCTTTTAGACCTGGAGCCCCTAATATGGGCATAACGGCATGACAACACCACTGCAGTGCTCTATAATTTCAGTCATTGTTTTTTCATCCTGACAGCCACTCACTCTCTGCAGTACCTCTACACTGCAGTTACTCTGAGAATAAACTTCCCAGAGTTCTCTGTGGTGGGTCAGGTGGATGGACAGCAGATTGTGTACTATGACAGTAACATCAGGAAGATGATCCCAAAGACAGGCTGGATGAGGAACAATGAGGATGAAGATTACTGGAACAGTGAGAGCCAGATTAGTGAGCGTCATGAGGAGAACTTCAGAACCAGTGTGGATAATCTAATGCAGCGATTCAACCAGACTGAAGGTGAGCTTTAAATGTTGTCCCTACAGCCCCTTATCCATGATCACTGTAAAGTTCAGTCTCTCATTGCTTACTGCTTCTACTTACTTATCTCTGAAATACAGTTCCTTTCATTCATCAATGTGGGAGGACTCAGAAATGAAATGGAAAAAGTGTCTTGACCTTTATAAAACAGACAGTGGCTGTAAAAAATAACAACAGGCCTGAAAATACTCAAATCCACTGAACAATATTTAAGAAGTTTAAAACAACCAGAGCCGTGGTGAACCTGCAATAATACAAATACATAGACAAATACTAATACTAATACTAATAATTAAGAGGTTTAAAACAACCAGAGCCGCAGTAAACCTCCTCGGAAAAGGAGGAGTCTGCATGCTAATGATTTTGAGCTGGGTTCAAATGGGTGTTTTCTGCAGTGTATTAACAGGAACACGCGTGTGAAATTGAAAATCTCACTCCAGTTTCTTTACCAAAAGTTGGCCATTTTAATTTAGTTTTATGTTGCGTAAAAGATGAACTGCTTTTGGGTGGGTTTTTGGAGGTTGCAGGTGGGGGAAAAATAGGATCATTCTCCTGCTGGAAGGTCCTCAAGTTGCTGATATGAAAGAGAATTACAACACTGCAAATCCCATACAAGTGCTGTCTGAAATTAGCATTACTGTAGTAGTGGAAACCAGATTAACTACTTACATACTGAAGATTTAACCAATCCTATATGTGCAAAAATGTTTTAGATTATGTAATAGTGATATACGGTCTCATCATTTTTTTTAAATAAAGCGTTTCTGAATACCTAAAAGGCCAGTTTCAGTCCATTATTATTGGTTAGTTTCAATATAATCAATAGTGACAGCCCTGTGTGTCTCTGTAGGAGTTCACACAGTGCAGTGGATGTACGGCTGTGAGCTGCACGATGATGGAACCAAGAGAGGATACATGCAGTACAGTTATGATGGAGAAGACTTCATCAGTCTGGATCTGAACACTCTCACCTGGACTGCAGCTAATCAGAAAGCTGTTATTACCAAACAGAAGTGGGAGAGTGTAAACTGGGCTGCTCAGGTGAAGAACTACCTGGAGAACACCTGTTTTAGGTGGTTAAATAAGTATGTGGGATATGGCAGATCCACTCTGGAGAGGAAAGGTACAGTGATCTGATCTGTTACTGTAACTACAGCCGTTATTCACACACTTAAGTTTCACGTCTCATGCATTATCAAAGATCCTGTCTAATTTAAAAAATGTATTAATGTGTACAGTACAGAGTTGGCCACTGTATGCTGTGCGACTACTATCTACTATGAATTATTCAGTAACTACTACAAATTATTCAGTAACTGCTATGAATCATTCATCATTTATTATTAATTAGCCAGTAACTGAGTTATTCTGTAACTATGAATTATTAATCATCTGTTAATTATCCAGTAACTACTATGAATTATCTATGAATTATTCAGTAACTCCTTTGAATAATTTAGTACCCATTAATTCAGTATCTACTATGAATTATTCAGTAATTAGTACCCACTCTTATGTAAACCTGTGCTCTACCATCTGATTACACCTCCAGTCTGGTGGGGTAAACATGCTGCACATGAGCATTTTCAGTTTAACAGTAAAATCAGTAAGTAAAATATAACAGTACTGATTACATGACAAAATACTGCATTGCTTAATGTGATGCTGTGTCTCTTCCTTCTATTTCCTCCTCTCTCCAGTCTCTCCTGAGGCGTCTCTGTTCCAGAAGGACTCTTCTTCTCCAGTGGTGTGTCATGCTACAGGTTTCTTCCCCAAAGCAGTGATGATCTCCTGGCAGAAGAATGGAGAGGATCTGCATGAGGACGTGGAGCTCAGAGAGACGCTACCCAACCAGGATGGAACCTTCCAGAAGAGGAGCGTTCTGACTGTCTCACCTGAGGAGCTGAACAGACACGACTACACCTGCATCATTCAGCACAGCGGTCTGGAGAAGGAGGTGGTGCTACATGTGTCTGATCGCAGAGACCTGTCAGGTAGGAGAATCTGATTCTGAAGGGAAAAATCTTCTATTTTCAAGATCATTTGACTGAGTCATGTGAACACGCTGCTGTTTCAGGTGAAGTCTCATGTGGACGTGTATTTGGTATCATCATTAGTGCAATCTTGGCTGTTGTCCTTTTGCTGTGGATGATGAAAAAGTCTGGTAAGAAAAACTGGGATCTGCAACATAATTCTTCATGAAGACACACAGAGTGCATGTGCGTTTTTGCTGGACCTCCAAAGTGGGCCAGCCTATGAGAGTCAAACACCCAGATTTACACTATATTTCCAAAAGTATTCACTCACCCATCCAAATCATTGAATTTAGATGTTCCAATCACTTCCATGGCAACAGGTGTATAAAACCAAGCACCTGGGCAACTCAGCCACAAAGTGGTCGGTCACATAAAATGACAGAGCGGGGTCAGCGGATGCTGAGGCGCACAGTGCGCAGAGGTCGCCAACTTCCTGCAGAGTCAATCACTACAGACCTCCAAACTTCACGCGGCCTTCAGATTAGCTCAAGAACAGCATAGAGAGCTTCATGGAATGGGTTTCCATGGCCGAGCAGCTGCATCCAAGCCTTCCATCACCAAGCGCAATGCAAAGCGTCGAATGCAGTGGTGTAACGCGCCGCCACTGGACTCTAGAGCAGTGGAGACGTGTTCTCTGGAGTGACGAATCACACTTCTCCGTCTGGCAATCCGATGGACGAGTCTGGGTTTGGTGGTTGCCAGGAGACGGTACTTGACTGACTGCATTGTGCCAAGTGTAAAGTTTGTTGGAGGGGGATTATGGTGTGGGGTTGTTTTTCAGGAGTTGGGCTCGGCCCCTTAGTTCCAGTGATAGGAACTCTTAATGCTTCAGCAGACCGAGAGATTTTGGACAATTTCATGCTCCCAACTTTGTGGGAACAGTTCGGCGACGGCCCCTTCCTGTTCCAACATGACTGCGCACCAGTGCACAAAGCAAGGTCCATAAAGACATGGATGAGCGAGTTTGGTGTGGAAGAACTTGACTGGCCTGCACAGAGTCCTGACGAGCGAATACTTTTGGCAATATAGTGTATGTACAAGCGCAGCCCTGCACAGAATGTGCCTTGATGTGACCACAATATGCACCCACAATGTGAAGTTTTTGTTTTTGCACTAAATTTCGGATAACTTTTCCCAAGTCAAAGGTCACAGTTTGGCTTCAACGCTTTGCTCTCATGCTCTCCTAACATTGGCTATTATTACATTTAAAAGATCATGTTTCATTCTTTAGTAGCATTATACGTTATGATTGGTATCAGCACAGATTTCATAACCCCGCCTCCCTCTCTCTCCTCCAGAACCTTCAGACGAGTCTGTGTTAACCAAGGTCATCTTCTCTCCAGTGGATTATGAGCCTACAGGTCAGTTTGAGAGCTGAGGCTGTATGAAAGTTAGCAGATCTCTCAGCTGTGAATAATCGTTTCTTGTATGTTTATGTTTACAGAAATGGAGTAGAGAAGAGGAGAACAGGACCGAGACGATGAACGTTCAGTACTTTTTTCAGTATTATAATCCCTCATCCTTCCTTTTTATGAGAAAATATTTAAATGTCTTAATATAAAGTTCTCTACTTTTTCATCATGAATACCATAAATAAAGTCTGTATGTTGTAAATCACTCACTCGCCCCACTCGCCCTGATCTCAATCAGCTACAGACAGAGCCTGGCGGCCCTTAGTGTCTCCAAAGCCTGAGCTACGGGGGATATTGAGTAGAGGGTCTCTCCCACCTGTATTATGATTTAATATAAATCAAAAAACAGATTCCTAAACAGTGAAATAATGAACGGTCAGTTCAGATTAAAAGCGTGCTGTTCTTTATCAGGTGTTGCCATAAGGTGGCAGTATTGTGTAGAAGTAGGAACCCATCCACACTTGCACTAAAACTGACCCCCTCTGATAAACAGGACTGAAAGCTGCCCCCGTATTTCACACTTTGGACTGCACTCCCACTATCCCACACTCTGAAAAAGGAGGTTCCTCAAGGGTTCTTTAGTAAAAGCAATGGTTCTATTCAGAACCATGAGTTCTACATAGAACCAGTTCATGATCAAATGGTTGTTTGCATAATGAAATGGTTCTTAAGATTACAGAAAGTGTTCTATATGGTTCTATACTGAACCTTGTTTAAAATGGTTCTATATAGCACCAGAAAGGGTTCTGTTATTGTTACAGTGTCAAGCTTGAAACAACAGTGGCATTAACATTTTTTCATGCCACAGAGAACCATTTTCAAAAAGGTTCCACACAAAAGCATATCACGCATTCTTCATCCATCTAAAGAACCAACTCAAAAAGGTTCTTTATAGCATCAAAAAGGGTTCTGCTGTTGTTACCATGTCAAGCTTGTAATACTAGAAGAACCTTTTTTGGTGCTATATGGAACATTCTCCATCAGTCTGAGGAAAGATTAAAAAAGGTTCTATTCAGGAAGAAAAAGGGTTCTGTTATTGTTAGTGTCAAGCTTGTAGCAATAATAGAACCCCTTTTCATGCTACATAGAACCATTTTCAAAAAGGTTCTATATAGAGGCATATTAAACACATTCTTCATCCATCTGAAGAACCTATTCAAAAAGGTTGTATACAGCACCAAAAACTGTTCTGCTGTTGTTTACACTCTTAATAAAGATGGTTCTTCACAGGATCTTTAGTAAAGGCAACGGTTCTATTCAGAACCATGAGTTCTACATAGAACTCGTTCATGCTTTAAATGGGTATGAGGAAATGGCTCTTCAGATTGATGGGGAATGTGTCCTTTATGGTTCTACATTGATTTATGATTCTATGTTGAAAAAATGGCTCCATATAGCACTAAAAGGGTTCTGTTATTATTATTAACGCCAAGCTTGTAATAACAGAAGAACCCTTTTTGGTGCTATATAGAAGCATATATATCACATTCTCCATCCATGTGAAGAACCATTTCAAAATGGTTCTATATAGGACCAAAAACAGTTCTGCTATTGTTTACACTATTAAAAAAAGACAATTCTTCAAGGGTTCTTCAGTAAAGAAAAAGGTTCTGTGCAGATGCAAAAACAATCAAAGAACCCTTTGCATGATTAAGGAGTTCTTTACATGGTGAAATGGTTCTTCAGATGATTGGAGAATGTGCTATAGATGGTTCTGTACAGAACCATTTTCAAAAAAGGCTCTTTACAGAACCTTACACAACACATTCTCCATCAATCTGAAGAACCATTTCACCACGCAAAGAACCGTTTAAGGACGCAAATGGTTCTATATAGAACTCATGGCTCTAAATAGAACCATTACCTTCACTAAAGAACCCTTGAAGAACCATCATTTTAAGTGTGCACACTAACTTAGTTTATCTGTTTAGTTCTTGCTAATTTACTGACCACTGATTTGAGGCTAAAACCACTGAAAGCTGAATGTTGTGCTGTTTTGGTCTCGGTCCATCAAGCGTCCACTCGAGCTTCCAGCAGTGACTCCACTCAGTGTCGTGCTGAACCTCTGACCTGAAGGAGTTAGCGTTAGCATTAGCGTCAGCGTCAAACAAAAGACAGGAGGCGTTTGATCCGTGTTCACATCAGCACTTTGTTATCGATCTCCATACACGGTCAGTGATGTCATACACGTCATACAGAATGACCATGGCGAGGGAGGAAGCAGGTGAGCTGAGGGGACGAGCACGGCCCCGTTCCTCACTGCGGCCTGGAGCGGCTAGCTGGCTAACACTGTTTCACTGCTAATCTTCAGTTTAGCATTCTTAATCTTAATCTTAATCTGTCTTTATTTACGTTCAGTTCAGTCTCGTGGAGCCAGATGTGACCTCATAACAAGACTACACCTCTGAGGACAACCTGGTGCTGGACTATGCTGCTAACAAGGGCCCACCTCTGCTAATCCCTGCCCCCAGACTCCTCTGGTCCATGCTCTTTAACGTCCATCTTCACGAGGCGGTGGATTGATTTAGAAATAGACCCTCATACGTCTACATTCCCCCACATTTAGCCCAAAACGTCTCATGGTTGTCCCCAGATGTTTTCTCATCTGGCCCCACGAGACTTCAGTTAAGCGTTGTTTTAGTCAGGCAGGTCAAACTCGCTTCAGAGGTGTCCAGCTAGCTGAGTTAGCCACAGGTGAGGAACAGAGCCAACAGAGATGACTCAAACAGAGAGAGAACAGCTGTACCTCACTGACCTCAACCCTGTCAGCTTTGTTTTCGTTTAATTAGCCAATAGACTGGGCAGTTTTTGTTCATCCAGTGAGTTGACCAGTTATTGGCAGTTGAATTTAATGAAAACTGAAAGTTGTTTCTATAGTCGTGTTTGAGAGAAAGAAAAAAAAATGCTACTTTTTGCCATTTTCTCATTTTTTTTGGACTTTGTCCGTACAGAATATAAATCAAACTTACTCAATAAGTGACGTAACTGGCCACATAATTAATTATGTAATTGAAAAATAGCCGCATATAAATCAAACGCAGAGCAAACCGATGCTAACTCTAGATTTCTAAGGGTCCACAATCCCGTCATGGAGGCCAGTCCACATTTTCGCTGTACTCCAGCTTCCAACAGCACATTAATACTCTGCAGTCTCCACTAGGGGGCGCAGCGATACAATAAAGGCACTAATCCTTAATCTCTCTCACTCTCCCTCTCTCTCTCTCTGTTTAAGTTGTGGTCAGCAGTGAAAGCGAAGCGCGTTTGGAAGACAAACGGATGCAGAGCGAGAACTAAATCTAGAACACAGAATATGTTCCTCCGTTACACACCTTAGAACCTTCCATACCAGTGCTCTGTACATACTAGTTAAATAGGCTTGTTATTAACTGTTCATAACATCAACAATAATGTCTGTTAATAACAATATCATTGAGAACATTAACATAGTCTTCCAAGGACCCACATATTTACAACGATGAACAAAAGAAAATTGTAAAATAAATGCTTTTTTTTTCTGTATTAGAAAATAATACGTGATAATAAAAACGTTCCAACAGAAAAACAACGTAATAACGTGACATTGTCAACGGATGCTGTGGTAGTAATCTGAAAAACAAATCCAGATAGAATTTCGCAAATAATGTAGAAATGATGTTCATTTTCAGCCGCAACAGGTAAAGAGGCTAAACAAAAGAACGCCGGCCTTTAACGTTATTATATATAGAATCCATGTTCAGTACAGTAGAATACATTCCTGCTCTAAGGCCTTAAATACCACTTAAATATCAGGCTAAATGAACAGTGTTTCAGAAATGCCCAGTATGCTACCAGTGTGGTGTCGTTTTATGGCACTTCAGACCATTTGAGACCAATTTGGACATTTTGTATCGTTTAGCAGATAAACCCGTCTTCTACAGGCCTGTTCACACAGAACCACACTTATCCATGTGTAATTGGCATCATAGTGGACTTCAGCTAATCCAGTGAGTGCAGAATATACAGCACTGTAAAAGTCACAAATCCACCCCATTTATTTAATTTCCAGCCAGTTATGATTTTTTTAGCCAATATCTCTGAAGAGATTAGATATAAGAATGCATAAAGAAGGGAAAAGTCAATGGAAAATGAACAAAAACAGGAGTTTTAAAGTTTCTCAAGCTCCACTCTTGCTTTAGTAGAAAGTGCAACCAATTTCTAAGACTGAACTTTGGACGGAAAATGGCCTTGCAGACCATTGCAGACCCAAACTGAAAGCATGGAAAAGAATGGAAGCTGTAATAAAGGTGAATTATTACCTAATAAGTTTTTCCAGGATGCTAAAAAAATTGTATTACGTAGCTGTTTTGGTGGGAAATTAAATAAAGGGTGACT
The DNA here is from genome assembly GCF_904425465.1 of Colossoma macropomum. NCBI lineage: Eukaryota > Metazoa > Chordata > Actinopteri > Characiformes > Serrasalmidae > Colossoma > Colossoma macropomum. The sequence continues at coordinate 29,808,249 of NW_023494806.1, read as the reverse complement.
TTTACTCTGTACTGTACAATAAATAACTCCACATGCTGCACTTTGAAGGCAAATAAACAGAAAATCACTCTATTCGGCTGCTATAAGCAACCCTACCCAACAGTTCGCCCTCATACAGGGTCACTCACGTTAATCCGACAGGCCGTAACTAATCTCTAAATGCATTATAAATAATAAATAAGCAAAAATAACAAACCAACCAACAGTGCGTAGCTCCACATAGCTGCTAATGCTAACGCTAGTGCTAATGCTAGCAGCCTCCTCTCCCTTCTCCACTAGGAGGACGTCCCGGTAGAGGAGGTGAATGCGTGTACAAGGTACAACAGGTGAGGATGAGGAGAAGCACGGTGGTGGATGCGAGACGCAGTTCAGCTTAACGTCTGTTCAGTAGCGTGAACGCGCGGCGGCGTAGTCCGTCACATGCAGGAAAGCCAGCCCCGCTCTCCGTCACATCTCCGGTCAGCACAGCCGGACGTGAAAAAGCAGGGAGTTCATTGGTGCGTCCGTTGGTCTGTCAAAGCAGATACGACTTGCTATGTAGATTAGCGCCTCAGGACGTGCACTCATAAGGCCCAGAGAAGTTGACCAGTGTTTGTGTATTAGTGTCCATCTCTATTTGATAGTATGACATAGTTGCTAAGGCATGAGCTTGGCAGCTACATCAAAAGTCCATTCGGGTTCTGGATAGAAGGGAAAGTCCCAGACGCGCTGGCTAAGAGCGCTACTGCAGTGCTGTTTTCCCAGTTGGTTGCTAGGCTACTTCGACTAGCTGTGATCTCCACCTTGCAATGCTTCTGTATGGTTTATAGACAATGGCTAAGACACATGTACCTTGGGTTACAACAGATGGGACACTTGTATTTACATATAATCATACATTTTATACAAAACGAGCCCCGCAGAGCTTTCAGAGGGCATCGGTGTCGATTTCAAAACTACATTTGGCTTAAAGGAGTCTATACAGTGCTTTAATGTTGCTTCTTTTATGACCGTTTGCAAATTCAGAAAAGCAGGTAAGCTAATTCCCAAGTCACGCTAATGTCTAATCTCCACTTGCTAAGTTTCAACTCGCTAATATAAAGTCACGGCACTAAAATAAAGGAACCCTTCATTTAACAAAGAAGCGCACTTTACTTGAACCCGGCTACATAACACTACATAAACATGCCATAAACATGTCGTGGCAGATGTCATATGCTTTTGTTCAGTAATACAACATTGTCGTATTACCATTACTGGTAATTAACATGACAGATACCATGTAATGGCGGCTAACTAGAGCTAGCAGAAATTAGCATGTGACAGAAGCTATCCTGACATCAATCATAACAGTCATGAAAATTATTATTAATAGTAAGATAATTCATGACAGCATATAACATCTGCCATAACATGTTTATGTCAGTGTTTTGTAGCCGAGTCCATGTAAAGTGTTACCGTATTGCAACCTACATGGTTCCTTCTTAGCAAAAAATGCAGAGTGAACCATGCAGAAGTAGTGATGGAACATCTACACTGCTTTGAAAGGCTGACGATGCTAACATGGCTAACCATGACTGAAAGCTAGTCGTAGCATGATCTCCTACTGCCGGAAATTGTTCAGTCTGAGTTTTTGTTTGTATGTTTCTGTCACAAAGTTTGTCTTAAGCCAGATTCACCAAGAAATTTTAGTATCCATCGAAAACTCCATTGATTTCGGTGAGAACAGCGAGCTAAGTCCACTGTAAACTGTGCAATCACAGCAATCTTATACGTTTACTGTACACCAAATGGCCCAAAATCTATACTGTGTGGCTGACTGTGGGACATCATGAAACAGTGGTAATGTTTTGCTTTGAAAATATGGCTAAAAAGGTGTGTTTCTGCTTTGTTTGCATTGTTTGCAAGCCAAGACATGGCTTGTGCTACCTTTTCATATTTGATAAATCTAATTTACCCAATGTTGCCCAGGTAATTTACCCGACGTACCCCAGGTGTAGTCCATCAGACAAGCAGGTCCAAATTTTGCTTCTTTGGTCTAGAACTAGAGCTATGAGGCTAACATTGCTAACAAACACTAGAACTCAATAGTCACCCAAATAGCCCAATTCATTTCTGTAAAAAAACATCAATGGAACTTTTCAAACCGCATCCAAGTCTTCATTGAGGTGGCGCAGACTTGTACCTGTGGTTTAGGACTATAGCTATAAACGTAAACAAAGCATCGGCCATTTCAGACACAACCACGGCTGATATTCCTGATATCAAAGCAGAACCGATCTTGGATTCATATTTATGGCAGATATGGCCAGAAATACGGATTCGAGATCAGCACTCCGACTCCTGAGGGGGTTTGTAAATACAAATCTTGTCTAAAGTGGCCGCCTGCGGTTTTATTCATTCTTACAGTCAAAGGTTAAGTCATAGTGTCCAAAACCACATCTGCAAAAATGCACCACCTTATCGAAGACATGGATGCAGTTTAAGCAAACCTTTGAGAGAGGTTTTGGTGATGTATTTGTACATGAATGATTTAGACTCTTTGGGTGACTATTGAGTTCTACTATTTGTTAGCTACATTAGCCTCGCTGCTCCAGTTCTTAACTTCAATTCATTACCAAAGATTTGCCATTTTTTGTTTGCGAAAACTTTGTTGGGGAAAAAAATCATAAAGCCAATAGGAGACGGTCTGGGGCGGGGCTAAGTTAGTCACACTGATGCTGAGCAGGATGGAGTAGAGGCTAATCCCTGCTAACTGCACTCTAAAACTAACCAATAGGTCTTTTTGATGGATACCAAAACGTCCTCGTGAACGCTGCCTAATAGTAGGTACCATGTTAGCCATTCGCTCTGTTTGTTTGAACTGTCCCTTTAAAAGAGCTGAGATTTACTCCTCTAGACTGGACACAAAGTCAGGCACGTAGATAAACAGTTAGAACTGGACAAATATAGATTCCCCCCCAATAAATAATACTCAGCAGTAGTATTCCCTTCTTCTCCCACTCTGAATGTGTATGTATGTGTGCATGTGTTTATATGGGGTCCGTGTGAGCCGTGCCTGATCACAGGCTTAGTGTTCACTGTGGGCCCCGAGACCCCCGGCACTCCTCGCTATTCAGGGTGACGTAGATTATGGGCACGAGGCCCTGGGCGTCGCCCAAAGTGCAAAGCAGCCAATCAGAATCGGCCCTGCCCAGCACCTGCAGCACATCACCCTTATGGAAGCTCAGGTGGCCTTTTTCCGTGGCGATGTGGTGGCACAGTGCCCTCACCTCACTGAGAGAGAGAGAGAGAGAGAGAGAGAGAGAGAGAGAGAGAGAGAGAGAGAGAGAGAGAATATGTTTATTTATGAAGTTGGCTTTATGGTTTATTTTAACATCAGGTATTGTCCTGACAAGTGCTACAAGTATTCGTGGGCAATATAGCAAAAATATTACAAGATACTTACAATTTACTTCTCTGGCATAAAATGGACCCCAAAAACATTTTTAGAAAAAAAAAAAAAGTTTACATGGGTCCTTTTGGGGAATGTTGCCTTAAGGCAACATCGTGCACCAATAGGAAGAAATGACAGAGCCGTGTGGTGAGACCTGGCTTGGGACTGGCCAAATCCATTCCACTGTTGCATGATGTTGCTTCTAGGCAGCAAACATTTTTTGCAAATTCTCATTACAAAGAAAGTGATATTGAATGTTAAAAAAAGAGGTTTAAAAGTGCCCAGTAAGAGACAGTACGACCAAGTACATGCTTTCTATTGCCGTCCTCAAACCCTTCCCTTCATTGTTAACCCTGTCTCTGTCTTTAAATATGTATAATGTTATTGTGAAGTGGGGAAAATGGGTTTGTTGCCCTGAGGCAACATTGTGCAATGGGTTAAAATTATTTGAATGTTTTAGGTGTTAATGTTCTAATGTTAAGTGTTTAAGTGGGTTATTGCGTATTTTTGAGAACCACTCGAGGTGTTTGTGTGTTTATAGGGTGTGTGCAAAGGTTTGTGCACCCCTGGGCAAATTCCACGTATTGTTAGTGTAATTAAGAGTCAGTTCCTGATAGCCCTGAGTGCACCTGTTTCTTCCCGTTATTGGCTTTTTGGCCACATGCTTTTGTTTTGGTTTTGTTTCCTTTGCTCCACCTTCCCTTATTAGGATTCTCACCTGTTTGTAGTCCCTGTCTCCTCCCTCGCCCAGGTGTTCCGTATTGTTTGCAGCTTGTATCAAGCCCTTTGTTTCAGTCATGGTTTCATAGTCTACACCTGTTACTTTGTTACATGGAGTGTTTAGGTGACTGCCCGGTGTTTTGTTGACTCAATGTTTTTTCTTTTGTTTGAAAAGCCGTCTGGTTTCGAATTAGCTGCAACCTGTGGCTGCTGTCATACGTGCCTGAGGAATTACTACCGACTAAACGACCAAACAAAAACGGCTCTCAAAGGAGAGATGGGGAGCTGACTATATTTCATCCTTTCCTTTTCTTTTTAATTCATTTTCCCCCTCGTCTTAAATCAGAACAATGTTTCTTTCTCCTTCTTTCCTTTTTCTCTTTTCTTCTCTTTCAACTAGCAGCTCTCAGTTTTCTCCTCTTGGTTTGTTTTCGCTTTTTACCATTTTCTTCTCTTTTTTTCTTTTTTCCCCTCTTTCTTTTTGTCTTTATACCCACTGGTCTAAGGTACCGTACCGGTCACCCTCTACAAAGGTGTGGCAAGGTTGTGCTTTCTGCCACAGCCTTAAATGCTGGTCCCAACAGGTGCGCCTTGTTGGCACTGATTACCCCTTGGTATTCTGGGATTTTAGTCTCCGAGTACGTTTCGTCACTGCTGTTCGCCCTCTTGGTGGCAGCCGGCATACACAGTTAGCCCTTTGCAATAGCACCATTTCTATAGGAATGTCAACGCAAGTTTAAAATAAATTAAAAAAACAAAACATGCCAACGATTTGCACATGCCAGAGGTTTTGTTAGTGTTTTTATTTGTCCCCAGTACGTTAAATTCAGAATATAAACAGTAACCGTGCATTAAACTGTGCAGGAGTGTGTCTCTGTGGAGGATTTAAACTTATTTACACTGACATGGACACTTTTTTACATACCACTGAACTGTGTACCGAGGTTGCTGCCCAATTACTTTCGCACGTGGACGAATTGTCTGTGCTGGAGTGCTAGTTACCGTTTAGTGTCAGTGTGAACGGGCGTCTCCTGTGTTTGGTCTTGCTGTGTTGCATTTGATGTATTTTGGGTATCAGGACTGTGGGCGGTGGCACTGTGAGGCTCAGCCCGTTTCCCCACCCGCGACCTGATGTGGATCACAGATCAAACACTGAGCGGTGTTTCCAGACTTCAGAGCCATACGGTCAACTAACAGAAAGACAGAGAATATACAGAAGAAGAGATTTTATGATGTGATTGTCTCTGCAGTGATATACAGAAACCCTGAAGATGAGACTTGGGGGGGGGGGGGGTCAGGTGGGCTCTCCTGCACAAAAAACAGCTCAAATGTTCATGTATCAGGATAAATCCACAAAATACAAACGCCAGTTTTTCATATTATTTATTTACATATATCCTATGTTACTTATAAAACAGAAAGTGAATAAATAAATTATAAAAATAATTAATAAATTAAAAAATCATTAAATGCTAAAAGTAAAATATATCAGCACAAAAAAAGGGCGGCCATATAAAAGGGGGCTAAGATGTCCCCAAACGTTTTCGCGTGCTGGGTGAACTGTTCATTAGGCGTGGTAAATTGTGATGATATGCTGTCCGTCGCCGCTCCAGTCTGACCCTGCGCTCCTCCGGGGTGGTCCGGATCGTCTCGGTTTCTGTCCTCTCTCTGTACTCCTCTTCACTCGGTCAGTGGCACTTGTGCTCTGGAGGTGCTCCCATCCACGACGGCTTTCCCTTTCAGCACGCTCTGTTGTTGGGTTGCGGTTTCTGAGGGGGGGACCTGTTCGGTTAGTGGGTGCCTTGAGTTACTAAACGACAATAATAATTACCAAATTCAGTTATGTTTTCATATCGATTATCAGCTATGTTTGATAAAATGGAGATGATATTTTGTTGCAAATTCTGGGATTCGCAGAAAACACTGCAGCTTTAAACAACATCAGTTCACTGTGGCGCTGAGTGTATTTTACTCTCTACATGGGGAGGGGCAGCTACCGTTAGCTACTGTCAATTAGCAAAGTCAGACAACGTTAGCTATATTCAGGCAGCAGGCTACGCTAGTGTTAGCTGTTTTCAGTTAGCTGACATAACAAGTGTTCGCTGTTTTCTAGTATTACCTAGTACTAGCAATTTTTAGTTAGCAGAATTAGCTAGTATTAGTAATTGTAGTTAGCAGAGTTACTTAGCGTTAGCTATTTTCAGTTAGCAAAGTTACCTAGTCTTAGCTATTTCCAGTAAGAGTAAGCTAGCGTTAGATGTTTTAAGTTAGCTGCATAAGCTAGCTATAGAGTTATTTTCACTTAGCAGAGTTACGTACTGTTTACTATTTTCAGTTTAGATAGTACGTACTGTTTACTATTTTCACTTAGCAGAGTTACGTACTGTTTACTATTTTCAGTTAGCAGAGTTACGTACTGTTTACTATTTTCAGTTAGCAGAGTTACGTACTGTTTACTATTTTCACTTAGCAGAGTTAACTAGTATTAGCTATATTCAGTTAGCAGAGTAAGCTAGTGTTCACTGTTTTCAGTGCTGATTTATGGAAAGTAGTGCTAGTGACAGTAAAGTAATATTAATTTTAGATTTTACACCAGATTATGTTTTTTTTGCTTATTTAATGCATATAATAGTAATTAATGAAAATTACTTATATGAAAAAATCAAAGTAATAATTAATAAAAAGAAAAACATCATCACTTTCATTAAAAGAAACTCTTAACCTCATACGTATATATAGCCCTACCCTGATTGGTCGAAGGCTCCGTTTCTGACGCTACGCCCTGCGCCGCTGCTTGATCTGGTCCGTTGCAGGTCCAGCCGTTCATCCACCTCATGACTGGCCTCGGCTCCCTCGACCACACCTTCTCTGGGGGGCGGGTGGCTCTGTCTCCGCCCCTCCGCCCCTCCCTTCTTCCTCTTGTCCCACTTGACGAACTTGGAGCCCTCGGCCGAGTTGTCGATGTACACCTGTGAGCTCTGCATCAGCTGGAACCACCAGCCGGCCTGTTTACTCTTCAGCCTGGCCGAATCCCCGTCTCTCTCCCGCCTCCTCTCCTTCTCTCCATCCTCCCCTCCTACTCCTTTCATCCTGTCTGCACTCCTCTCTCCTCCTTCCATTCGACTTCCCTCACTCCTTCTACCTGTGTTCAGCATTAGCCCCACCCCCTCTTCCAACGATTCGCTACCTGCTCCTTCACTCCTCTGCACTTGTCTGTTAGACCCCGCCCCCTCCATCCTAGGCCACGTCCCCTCTCTCCTCAGCACGAACCTGTCTCTCTGAAGCTCCACCCCCTCTGGTTTAGCCTCCACCCCTGTGTGTGCGAGCTCCGCCCCCAATGTTCCACAGCCCCTCATGAGCTGGAAGGTAGAGCGAGCTGATTGGTCGAGGCCGTGGCGGGCGGAGCACAGCTGCTCCTTGCGTCTCAGGTGCTCCTGACCTTTCTGAAGCTGGTGTGGCTCAAACAGGAGGTCAAGATCGAAGGGCAGCAGCGACAGCGGCTGAAGGAGGAGCAGCAGCTCCTCAAACATTGGCTGACACGCCCCTTGAGACAGGGGCAGGAAACCCCATGGGTGATAGTGGCAGCTATAATATCTAAAAAGAAAGGACGTCCAGTTAGGGGTCAATAGAACAGAGCAAAGACAAAAAGACATGAAAGAATGTTAACATCCTACCTTCATGCGTGTACATGTGGTTAAACCAGAATTCCAGAGATCGCAAGCTGAGAAGGAAAGAAACGAGAATTATTTATAACTACTTACGAAAATTAAAGGAACAGTTCAGTGGTCAGATTTACACAAACACCCCCGCCCTCCCCCCACTCCCCCGGCCCAATCACAAATATTATCAGTTGACCAAGACATGTTTGATGTCTGAAGTATCTTTAGTTTTAGCACTAGAGCTACAAGACTATTATTTTTGGTGACATAGACTTCCATTACTTGTTAGCTACATTAGCCTTGTAGCTTCAGTGCTAAAGCTACAGATGCAAACAATAGACACCAAACACATCTCAGCTGACTGGCTTCATCTGAGGTACGTGGTGAAATGTCAGTACACTAGGTGGCGCTGTCTCTTACTCTCTAGACAGGGAAGAAGAAGAAGTCTAGCCATTCACTCACAACAGCACAAACCAACAGGACACTTAGCAGAGTTAGCTAAGGTCAGCTGGTTTCAATGGGGAGGTGGGGAGGTGGTCACAGGACAAGAAGCCTCAGTTTTCTTTTCTAAGGTCTAATTTAGCTGTAATTTTGTTTACCCTAAGTATCTGTAGCTGTCTTAAGTGAATGCAGTGCATCATTAGCATTAACTATTTATTAGCTTGGAAATTCACAGCAAACAGTCAAGTTCACCACAAAAAATAATAAATAAGCCATGAAAATCAATCAAAATTAAATAGAAAAACTGTTTACAAAATTAAAAAGAATGGCGAAATAGTAGGTAAACATTCTGTGCTGCAAACCGATTCCCAGTTGGTCCACCAGGCCTGAAACTTTTGCCTAATCACAAGTCAGAATGCTGTAGAGGAGCATAGCGACTAATGTGACCAGATATCCATCCGGAGAGAGGAATGTCTGTTTAACTGTCTCGCTGCTGCGCTCTGTAGCACATACGCTGTATGTATGAAAGGTCAGCACAGTCAAGCTGTAGCACTTACGCTGCCACATCACTCGCTACTCAGAGGCAGCATGTGTGAATAAGGCCTTAGCTTCACATTCATTCACATATAATGGCAAAGCACATAGGAGAACATCTGTATCTGTCTAATGATTAAAGAATCAGAGTACGGGGGGGTTGGGCGAGGGGCTCTGCTCACTGCAGGGTTTTATAGCGTCTGCATGTGTTGATGATGAAGGAGAAAAACAGTCTCCTTCAACTGAAGCTGTGTGGGCTGCATTCAGCCTCATCAAAGGAAACTCACATCTTTAAAATCCTCAGGACTCTAAAGCTGATCTTTATCTGGAGCAGCTCATATAGACTCAGAACAGCAAACTGAAGCTCCTCTACTGCGCTAACGTTAATGATCAGCCAGAATGAGGAGCTGTAAAACCACACAGACAGACAGACACACACCTTCACCCTTCACTGAGGAGCTACAAAACCAGACAGACAGACAGACACACACCTTCACCCTTCACTGAGGAGCTACAAAACCAGACAGACAGACAGACACACACCTTCACCCTTCACTGAGAGAGGAGCTATAAAACCAGACAGACAGACAGACACACACCTTCACCCTTCACTGAGAGAGGAGCTATAAAACCAGACAGACAGACAGAGAGACAGACACACACCTTCACCCTTCACTGAGAGAGGAGCTATAAACCAGACAGACAGAGAGACAGACACACACCTTCACCCTTCACTGAGAGAGAGAGAGAGAGAGACAGAGAGAGAGAGAGAGAGAGAGAGAGAGAGAGAGAGAGAGAGACAGAGAGAGAGAGAGAGAGAGACCCCAAGAGGTTCTTACTTTAACAGGCCGAAGATGAAAGCGTTGAGCCTCATGCTGTGATTGGTCAGTTCAGAGTACTGACTGACTTTAGTGAAGAGATTGTGCAACACACGCGTAGAGGGACCTGAGAGAGAGAGAGAGAAAAAGAGGAGAGAGAGAGAGAGAGAGACTTTAACCCAAGGCTTATTACACCTTATGGCATACCATTAACTGAACGGCCTACTATGCAAACTGGCCGAGTTATTCATATGTTATACACAATGAGTAATGAGTTGACCACTTCAGGGGTTAAATTCAGTTTAAAACCATACTTAATTATGATGAACACAGTCGAGGGTAGAGAGATATTTAAAGGAATAATTCCGTGAAAAGATAAATATTCCTCTTAAACCAACTGTAGTCCATCAGTTTGGTACCTGATGTTTTCTATTTTATGGATCAAAATAAAGACAAAGAGGCCTCACAGGTCAAACTACTCATACTTACCTTCCTAAACGTTTATAATAAACAACCCCTCCTCTCCAAAAAACAAAAATAAACGTTTCTTATTCCTCAGTACAAAAGAAAAGTGCTCCTAAAATCAGCTACTGAATCCTCTCTCTCTCTCCCTCACCCAGCTGTGTGGACGCCTCCACCACACTCCAGGGCTGGTTGCGGCGCTGGCCGATGATGATGTCCAGAACGTACGCTCTGAGGCCGTCCTGCAGGACGTCCCGCACGGCCGGACAGAGATACTTCAGGATCAGGTGACCCACGTTAGGGCTCACTGAACTGTTCCCCAGCTTAGCCTGAGAGAGAGAGAGAGAGAGAGAGAGAGAGGGTGATAAAGGAAAAAAGTGACCAAATAGCCATAAACAAGATGACCATGAACACAACATTTTCTATGGTTATTGTACTGGTAGTGGCTAACAGCACTGCCCTCGACGTCTGTTAATGACGCATTTTTAATAAAGCCTTTAGAGGGCAGCACTGAGTAAGGATACTTTATTGGATGTCTGCTATGTTGATGCGTCGGCTGCTATTTTTATCACTGTGTAAAGTGTAATATAGCTAGCTAACGCTAATGTCATTAGCAGGTATGCTAGCCCCGCCCCATTTTCTGTCCCTCTCATTCAGTACCTTCACTCCTGGATCCCGACTGGTGCCGAAATGAGCCACAATCAGGTCCACTGCTGTGTTTATGGCCTTCACCAGTCCTGAGAGCGAGAGGAGAGAGAGAGAGAGAGAGAGAGGAGAACGATGGTGAGAAATGAAGGAGAGGAGGTTCACAGGGTTTCAGGAGGCGCTGAAGGTGAAGCTCCACACCTCTCTTCTGCTGCAGGTCGATGGAGATGGACTCTTCAGTGGTGGCGTCAGGAGACAGGCAGAACTCCTCGGGCGGCCGCTCGGTTTGAGAGAAATAATCGGGCAGGAAGTCGCTGTAGTACTGCTGCAGCTGCCTCACTGACTGACCTGTAAACAAACAAACAAACAAACAAACCACTATGATTAAGGAGGCGGATCTTTGGTATCACTTTCCCAGGCTGAAGGGAATTCTGCACACTTAGCAAGACAACAAGACTTAAGCAATAATAACATACAATAAAGTGTAGAATCATCTGCTGTATGAGTATTTATGCAAATATAGACGAATACACTCTTGAATGGTAACGTATCATGTTTTATCTACACCATCAATTTTTTACCTTCTGCTTTGTTTATTACCCTCTTGTGTTTTTAGGCCTTAGAATTTGTAATTTCTGCAAATTAAATGTTATTTTATTAATGCAGTGTCTCAGATTGCTAAACTAGCCCCTGTACGGATGTTCAGATGGTCAGACAGCCACACAGGGATGAAATGGGATTATCAGAGACTCAAGCTTGTTTCCAGGTGTGAAGATCCCTTAAATTATGTTTTACTGTAAAAGTGTTTCTAAGCTAAAAGCTCATATTTCCTGATAAGTCTGATAATGATGTTCTGGCCCCTCCCCACCAGCTCCCAATCTGACTGACTGATCTAGCATGGCTGTGATTGGTCCAGCACCGTTGAATCTGCCGAAGCTGAGCGAGTGATTGGACGGGGGGAAATCGAAGACGTTGCGGCGCAGGACGCGCGGGCCGGGCCTCCTGATGGTCAGAGCGTTAGAGGAGGAAGAAGGAGAAGAAGAGGAGGAGTCTCTACACCTCTCCACACCCAGAGGGTTCTTACGCCTGTACTCTCTCCATTTCAGAGCCTGCGGAGAGAGGTGGTGCGCTGAGGGAGGAGAGGAACGAGGGAACAGACAGACGGAGGAAAAGAGTAAGGATGGATGCGTGGATGAATGTATGGATGGAGAGGAAAACGGACGACAGTTGGGAATAGGTAAATTTATGTATGTATGGATGGATGGATAGGGAAAATGGATGATAGATGGTAACAGGTAATTGATGGATGGATGGATGGATGGATGTATGGGGAAAATGGATAACAGATGGGAATAGGTAAATGGATGGAGAGATGGATGAACAGATGGGGAAATGGATGACAGATGGTAATAGGTACATGGATGGATGGATGGATGGATGGATGGATGGATGGATAAATGAATGGATGGATGAATAGATAGGGGAAATAGATGACAGACGGGAATAGTTACATTGAAGGACAGATGGATGGATGGATGGATGGAAGGATGGATGGATGGATAAATGAATGGATGGATGAATAGTTAGGGGAAATAGATGACAGACGGGAATAGTTACATTGATGGACGGATGGATGGATGGATGGAGGATGGACAATAGATACAAATAGATGAATGAACAGAACAGATGAATGGATGGATAGGGATGGATGAGAAGAGTATGAAGTGTTAAAAGAGGAAGAAAAACAGAGAGAAATAGAGAGAATCAGTAGCAGCTTAAAGAAAGAAAAGCCAAAGCAGTGCGTTTGTGTTGTGACACCAGCATCTCTGATACAAACACCATGAACTGAAAGTAAAAACCCATCAGAGATCAGATTTATTATCAAATCTCAGACCTACAGTGGACCTACAGGGCAAGCAGTCTTCCTAAACTGGACAGTGAGTATATTCATAGGTATTTGGTAATGATGGTAGGGATAGACATTTCGTCAAATATGATATTAGTAATTATAGGTATTATTAAAAAAATACACCCCCCCAAAAACAACACCCACATATGACCAGACATTATAAAAGAAGCGTTATAAGGCATCATTGCTTTCTAAGGTGTATCAAGGCGCAATTCATAATGCAGCACAAGCACAAGCTGCCTTCTGAGTGTTGCAGCAAGGGGGCACTATAGCAACAGCCAAGACTGGACAAACTCTTTTGTACCGCCAGTGTGTTACCGTCCGGTCAAATATCATAGCAGACAAACAGTTTGAAGCAGTTTTTCCACAAGTTTAGCTCCTGTGGATGTTATAATAACAGTAGATCCTGTTTCTTCTGGGTTTTTCTGCTATGGCTGTTTTTGTCCTACCCGCTGACCGGAGTAAACAGGGAACAGTAGCTTTTAGATGGCTGCAGTAAGAAACAGACTCTACGCTGCCCCCTGGTGGAGTATAGAGTTCAAACGACTCAATGTGAGTAGCAAAAAATTCTAATTTACTATTTTGAAAATTAGAACATCTCGAGATGATGCAGACTGAATTTCTGGATATGAATTTATTAAATTTAACCAGACTAAATATGTACAATCTCTAATAGTATTCTGTAAATATTCCCAGTCAAATCTGCAGTAATTCTAACGATAAAAGTTACAGTATAACTATTTTAGACATGTTAATTTCGATATAGTACCGGTATTATTGTGCATTGTGAGATACCTACCGTTATGCTGTCTCTGTGCTAAACAGGCAGGAAGCACTTTCACCTCCTCCTCCTGCAGCGCCGGCTCCAGCTGCCCCATTGGACTGAGGCCTGAGCTGGGCAGCGTGGGTAATGTAGTCAGACCGGGGCGGTGAAAACAGTGCCCCCTGGTGGTCAGAGGGCTTATCAGCGGGCTTTGCTTCACCAGCGGTACAGGAGGCGGGGTTGGTGGTAGCGGGGTGAGTTTGGGAGCCCCCGGTGGGGTGTGGTGGGCCATCAGGGTGGCAGACGTCGGGCAGGAGAGGGAACGCGGCGGCCGTGGACACCGCTCCGGTGTCGGGGAGCACGTGGAGCAGCTTCCAGAGCAGCTGGGCGCTCCCTGCAGGCGGACAGGAGAATAGCTGCCCAGCGGAGATGGCCTGACCGCGGCAGATGCGTTGTGGGGTCTCCCACGATCTTCCTCAAGGTCTTCCTCGCCGCCCTCCGGGGCGGAAGCCCCACGAGACTGCATGTGGTTGATGTACTCGTCCAGCAGGGGGAGCAGAGGCTTAGCCTGGGGCTTCCCGAACTGGTGCTGGAAGGTGAAGGGCTGTATAGGTAACGTAGTCGGACGCTGGTCCTTGCTGTAGCGGACTACACCTGGGGAGGAGTCTGTAGAACTGGACAGACCACCTTAAACAGCAAGAAAGAAAGCAGGATTTTAATAGTGATATACTCAAGCAGGCCTGCAATCATAATAATGATAATTATCAAAATAAAACAGTTCTTGTTTTGTTCCTCTGGTTTTACCACCAGTTTGAACTAAGTGTGTCTTTTACTCTCTAGATGGGACAGAAGTCTAGCCGTTCACTCACGACAGCACAAATCAACAGAAAGGTTGGCAGAGTTAGCTAGCATCAGCTATTTCAGTGGAGAAAATACAAAAGAAAGTCATAAGACTGAGGAAAACATCTGAGAACATAAGGAGATAGTTATGTCCAAAAAATTCTCTTACATAAAAAAGCCGTTTTGTTTTCTTCATGGTTCAAAATGCAATTCAGACTTAGCATCAGATACTGCATTTAACCACAGGGAAGCCCTAATCTGATCCAAAGGGGAATCAGAACCAATCCAGGCCTATTTTAATGCACAAACTAATGCAGTTTCAGAAGCCTTGTGACTGCAAGGTCGCCGGTTTGATCCCCTGAGCCGACAGGACATGACTGAAGTGCCCTTGAACAAAGAACCTAACCCCCAACTGCTCCCCAAGAGGAGCCCAAGAGGAGAAAATGGCTGGTGGAGAAACTGAGAGATAAAATGTAAGTTAGGAGAACTTTTCATTTTAAATTGAGCTGACTTTCCTTTTTTAACAGTGCAAGAGGAATTAGCAGCTACTGTGTGTGCATTATAGCAATATGAAATCATACAGCATTCACTCTATATTCACACTGTAAATCAGTTATTTCATATTTTGTCGTCCACCAGAAGTGTATACCACTATACACATATCAGAAATGTGACTATTGCAGAAAATTTGCATATCTATGCCATATTATGCATATTCATATACTAAAATGAAGTAATGTTACTGTAGTATTAACTGTCAGATTAGCATGTCTAACCTAAATGACATAGATGTAAATATAGATGATCTATGAATACAAAGATGGGATTGGATCGGTATCGGCCGATACTCAACATTAACGTATTCGGATTGGATGATATTATTATAGATATGAAATGATAAAGAACAACGTACCATGATATTTTAGCTACATCGCATACAGCCTCTGTGATTAAGACATAATGACAGTGAAATATCTTTTTCTTGATCACAGCAACAGCTACAGTAATATTTACAACACTCAGGGCTTCTTCCAACTGCTAGAAAAACCGAAGCAATGACACAGCATGTTAAAGTGAGAGAGAGAGAGAGAGAGAGAGAGAGAGAGAGAGAGAGAGAGAGAAGAGAGAGAGAGAGAGACCTGCTGAAGATACATTGCACAGCGCGAGGCAGCAGAACAGCAGGAGCCACTTCAGAGACACAGACGCTCAGTCAGGCTCTCTCAGACCTCACCAGCTCTCAGCTCAGCAGAAACGGCCAGAAGATCAGAGAGAAACGCAGGACAGGCTCCTTCTTCCGTCTGTGTGAGTGTGTGAGTAAGAGTGTGTGACCGGTGTGTGACCGGTGCGCAGTGTGTGTGTAACGTCACAGTGTGAGTGTGTTTACTCGGACGCTGCAGGCCTCAAATGTCACTGTTCCTCCCAGACCGCAGTTCATACTGTCAGCCACTGGAGGCAGCGCTGCACCAGCACTGAACGCTCTCTGCTTTACACACCCGCCTTTCTCTTTCTCTCTCTCTCTCTCCCTCTCTTCGTCTCTCTCTCTCTCTCTCTCTCTCTCTCCCTCTCTCTCTCTCTCTCTCTCTCTCTCTCTCTCTCTCAGAGAGGCACTTTTCCCATTATTCTCTCTCCTTTCCACACCTGCCTTTCCCTCTCTCGCTTCCTCCCTCTCTCTCGCTCTCTCCAACTCTACCTCTCTCTCTCATCTTTCCTCCCTGTCTCTCTACTTCTTTACCTCTTTCTTTTCTCCATCTCTACTTCTCTCTTTCTCACAGTCTCTCTCTCTCTACCTCTCTCACTCTCTCTTTCTATAACTGACACTCTCTCTGCCTCTCTCCCCGTCTCAGTCTCTTTCTGTATCTCTCTCTCTCTCTCTCTCTCTCCAGTACATGATTACTGCACTGTAATGACCAGGTCAGGTTTTCTGGACTGGGAGCTGGACTTGTGTTCTGGAACATTCCTTTCAGGGTCTGGTGACCTGTGTTCCCACAGGAAACGTACACAGTCTTCATAAGAACAGACTGACCCGGTCACTTCTTAAACAGAGATACAGACGCTTTTTAACCCGCTTTTTGATCCCTGTCAGTCGACTCATCTACATATTGCTTATATTTAAGGACAAACCATCTATAATCATCAGTGTCAGGACAAAAAACTCTGATCTCCAAAATGTTTTTTTAATTAATTGTCCTTCCATTGTGTGTAAATGTCATGATGAATGGACCAAAAGAAAGGTCCAAAACTACTTTTAAATATGTCCGGTTCCGTTGACTTACATTAAAAGTAAAGTATGTTTCTTCCTTCTGCTGTAAAGTTACCATTTTGGAGGTACGAGGTTTTGTTCCAACAGCAGTGATACAATTATTTGTTCTGATAAACTGGAAACACCAGAAACATCAAACACTATGAATGCAATGATTTATATTGAGCATTTCACACTAAATCAACCAAACAGAACTAATTATGCTCTCTTATTGCTCAGCCCTAATTGCTCAGCCCCTCATGGCAAGGGTGGGCAATATGATGATATTTTATTGTTATGGTGATAAATTACATCACAATACGCTTTTCTGAGTATATTCAGGATATCGACAGTACTTAAAGTCTGTCTAACTATATGTTTCATTACAAAGTGAGCATCATTGGGCCTGTTGAATTGGATTTAGCGCAAAGCAGTTTGTAAAACATTTAATAAAATCACTGTAGTTATTATAGTATTTTTATGTGCCATTACAGGTTCTGTTTCATCTGTTCCAACGTGTTAAATGTCAGAAAAAGCAAAACACTGTCACAAATACTGTGTATCGTGAAAATGTCTTGAAGTATCATGATATTTTTGCCATATCGCCCACCCCTAATTTATAGACCAATAGAAATGGTCCAAAATGGCTTCTAATAAAATCTTATTCCACTCATTTAAACTGAAAGTTAAGAATGTTTTTCATTTTCCTGCATTTTTTTTTCAGAGATGTGAGAGATGTGATATCCTCCCGCTCTCACCTTCTGCTTTGGTTCGCGCCTCCCTCCCCGCTCCCCCCGGCGAGTCTCTGAGTGGTCCGCTCCAGTGTCTGTGGGGGGAGGTGGTGTCGCAGCTGCCCTGGCTGTAGCATCGTGTGAGGGGGGGTAGGCTGTGGCTCTGAGCCTCGGGCAGGTCCTCCAGGATGGGCGAGAACTCACCAGAAGACGAGTGCGAGTGGCTGGAGGACGAGGCCTCAGCTGCGGCGGTCTTTTGAGAAGGCGACCCCCCGCCCCCTCGCCTCTTGTTCCTCGCGATTTCGGCGAAGGAGGTGACGCGGGGTGGAGGGGGTGGGCTGGGGGCGGTGCCCTCGCTCAGCCGGACCGGGCAGCTTAGCATCCGCTCCAGCGAACCCAGCCGAGGAGGCGGAGACTTGTTCAAGTTGCGGTCGTAGCTGCGGGAGCGCAGGCGAGCCCCGGCCGAAGCTCCGCCCATAGGTGGGGAGATGTTGACATACACCTGTCCCTCGATCACGTTGGGCTGAGCGGGGCCGATCTCAGCCACGGCAGGCTCCGCCTCCTCGTTACTCTGCTAATTAATGAGAAAGAAGAGAAAGGTTTTATGATGTGACTTCACACTCATCAATTCCTTCAATACTAGTAACTGAAGAGCTGGGACCATTCATTGATATAACGATGATTACTGAAAACTGCCATGCGACTGATACGTGGAATCAGTGTTTCTTTCCTTTCATGTGAAAGCACTCGGAGCTCTGATCCATGGTCTAAAACTTGGACCAATCAGTGTTTTTGGGGCTGATACCGATCACCAATCGCCTTTCAGCATGATCAGCCACCAGCCGATACTGACTGATCGAAGGCGGGGCTGGACTGTTAAGGCCTTTTCAAAGTACGATTTTTTAGAATCTTTTAAGCACTGCAACTAACTGGGTACATCCTGCTCAAGTCCCACCCCCTCTTACAAGAGTTACAGCTGCATAACGAGCGATTCTGCAGGTATTTCCAAAGGTCAGTGGGGGATTTCGAGGCTCTGCTTCTGCTTGTTGCTCCTCTCACTGAAAAGGAGTGAATGAACTCTGGTTAAATGCTGTCGCTGTAATATACTGACCATTATTCATAGCCTTTCAGCTCTCGTCCGCCATATTTTGTCTTTAACCTCTCATTTTTCAGTCAGCATTTGCTTATCATATAAGCTTTTGTGCTCTGCTCCAAAATGTAGCCTTAACTGCTGCACCTTTTTAAGGTGGAACAGGAAAATTCAAACAAGAACCTGAGGCACACGAATGTAGTCCAGCTGCTGCACCTTTTAAGGTGGAACAGGAAAATTCAAACAGGAAGCTAGTTGAAAAAAAGATCTGGTTTCGCTTAATTGAGAGTTGAAATACATGAAAAGGGATGAGGAGGTCGCTCCTGCTGGACAGCTGGGCAACATTCATTCATTTTTTGCTGTTTCACAGAACCAGTAGGTCAGTATTGTTTTGTTCTGTTTGCGAATGTTTGTTATACCGATTGGTCAGCTTCACAGCAGAAACTGTAGTGACAGTTTGCTAACCCACATCCTAGCTAACGTTAGCTACATTACTTGCTGTGTCGTTGTTCACTCTAACATTATATCATGGTATTTGTCTATAAATTGCTTGCGAAGGGTTTTATGGACATACAGATCTAAAAAGCGTGTTTTGGGCTCGGCAATGCTGGTCCATGAATTTGGGGGCGGAGCTTCAGAAGGAGCACTGAAGGGAGGGGTGTGTTTGTTTTGCTGTTGAGTTCAAATATCAATAATCATTCTCCAGAATCATACAGTAATCACCACTACTTTATGGGCCGCCTGAAAGGTTTTCCTATCTTTTCATCTCTCGACTCAGAGTGTGTCCACTGCACAGAAAATAATGCTACTGGACAGAATAAATCAAGATCACTGCACTGCAAAGAGCAGCAGAGACAAAGACAGAATCAGGACAGCTGTCACTCCTGCAATTTAAAAACCCCCTTTATTGTGACAGCAGTCTTAAATATGTGGGAAAGCCTCGTAATGTATCCTAAGCAGCATGGAACAGTGATGCAGACAGACCGAGACCTTCGTGACCGCTTTACAGCCGCAGCAGATGGCACTCTAACAGCCCTGACCACATTCAGACCTCCCACACTCAGCCAAGGTCAGTACAAGGCCAATGAAAACATACAGCATCCTAAAATATCATAACTAATCTTATTTCTTTTTCAAAGCTACTGGTGTCCTCGCTGATGAGGGCGGTGCTCTTACTGACTGCAGACTTCAGTTCTGGATTCAAACAGAACTAGAAGGCATTTTCTAATGTTACTAACACAGCCATTCCACAGGTTCTTAAAGAGTTCTACAAAATTGACCATTTAATGTGTAATCAGAGAGATTCAGAGTGGTTTGGTGTGAAATGGTTCAGATGTCTTTACAGTGGTGGTGATAGGAACCAGGGGTCGCCATGACTACAACACAAATATAGACATTTTATTTACTATCAAAACCACCAGTGAACCTACACGAGTCTTCTGAGTTTATATGGAATGTTGATGGGAAAATAGTGGAAAATCTGAAATAATACATTTTCTTCGGGGACTATTTTGCCTCACAACCTCCTGCATGTATCCCTCCACCACAAAAGGATTTTTGGTGGAGGGATACATGCATGAAAATCTACTCAAATACATCATAAAACAGAGTCTCTGACATCAGGCAGTGAATTCATAACCATTTCATGTAGTAACTTTCTGTGAGGGAGCTTTTAGAGGTGGACGTCTGGTTCCTATCACCACCACTGTGAACCAATTTGAACCATTTCTCTAGAATGAAGCATTTCACACCAAACTACTCTGAATGACTCTGTTTACGTTTTAAATATTAATTTATTGAAAGAAAATGAAAGTAACAGTAGTGCCCCTAGAGTCAGCGCGCTCTGTTCTGGGACGAAAACGGAAGCAGGCTATTGAAGGTGTTGTATCAAGCTTTTTAAAGTAAACACCAACAACAAAAGCACACTTGTTTTTCGGCTCGTTTTTGTAGCTAATTTCCGAGCAAGAGCGCTTTAGTGTGCTTCCTGAAAGCTTGGAGGGAACGCTTGAGGAGGAATTCCAGTGAATAGCCGGTTTCCACCTGTAGATCGGGGCCAAGATCAGCTTGAAAGAAATAAAATACCGCATTGAGCTGCAAATGCAGGAACACTATTCAGATCAAGCTTGTCATGATCATATTTAGCTGAAAATTAACAGCCATATAAATAATTGTGATTAACAATTTCACTTATTTACATTCATTGTATGCAACAAGCCTAGCTGTCGTCAGCACATGGATGTAGTGTAAGTTAGCATGGCTGAAAAGTCTCACGTGTGACGAACACATTATATGAGGTAAAAATAAACATCAACTCTTACAAGAGAAAAACAGCTCCATTAACTTATCGATAGCATTCGATGGCTAGCTTGTTTTGCTTCTTTTATCAATTGCACTCCAGCTGTTAAAACAGCCAGGCTAGAGGAATTTGGGGGCGGGGTTTAGAAGGACACATCTGGCCCTACAAGACTAGCTTCCTAACCGATGATAGTTCCCAACTATCCCAACAGACCCTTTTTTGCTTTCTTTTATTTACATGTATTTGATTCAACCCAACAGAAGAAAATGCATCAAATAACACATCACTGTGAAAGTTAACAACCGTGAAAGGTAGAAGGTAGAAGTTGCAGTTGGTAAAAAACTTTGAAACTCTGGTTTTAAAAGTTGTTACTGTAAACATGCGTGATTGTGAGATCCTCCTGGTGTGGGTTCATTAGATGTTTCCTCTCTGAATGTCAAGCACAGATGTTTACAGTAGGAGAAATTTCAAACTGTTGAATGGAGTTCGCTATATATATTTTGCAGTGGCAGCCTGCTGCTTCAGAATGTAAAGAAATGTCATTAAGTGGCAAATATAAAACTCTGCAGAGGCCTTTTCATTTAAAACGATGGTTACAGCAAGTGGGCGAACATTGTGCAAACAGTCAGAGCCGAGTTGAGTCGAAGTGCCGGATGAAACGCTTGTCAGTCGAGCAGAATTTTGAGACTGGTTAACTTAGCACAATGCTTTTATGCTTTACTCTGTGCAAACCTGGTTACTTGTTCATTGTACTGTAATAATGCTTGCCAGCTAAGCAAAGAGGGCTACTGTTAAGGATGGTATATCTTGTTTGTTTACAACTTTACAGCAAAAAATATACTGAAAGAAACAGGTACAACTAATGGCCTGAGCTCTTCAGTCTCTGAACAGTAAAGCAAAAAAGTGGGAGCGAGGAGGGCGGTGGGGCAGGAGGGTCTGGGTCTTGTACAATATAGCAGAGATCTGGAATTTAGCTTCAGATGCCTTTGGGAAACCACAGAGTATTATACATTCATAATTATACAACATTATGAAAAAACATATTAAAACGCAAATAAAATAACTCCATTAATTTTATAGTTTTAGTTCGGCTGTGTCCTAAATTTTGCTTTCCGTTTTCAGCAAGTGTGTCCTTTCACTACCACGTTTATTAGGGCATGAAAAGCAAATGTATGTTACTCGGAGAAGTTTGATTCTTGTGACCCCTGATCAGGTCTTTACCTGTGTGAGATCTTTGTCTTCTGCTCGCTCCTCCTCCTCTTCCTCTTCGTCTTTTGTGCGTCTGAAGAGGAAGTACTCGGTGGGCTGAGTGGGACTCCCTTTGCTGTGTTCATCGGAGCAGCTGGTGACCGAGGACCCCGCAGGACTCGGGGACGACTGCGATGAGATGTCGCAGGTCACCAGCTTGTAGTAGTTCTGAGTGGCTACAACGAGCCGTGCTTGGCTCTGCAGACAGGAAGCGAGATCGTTGGCCGAGGTTTCAGAGAATAGCAGTCCTTCGCTCCCCAGGTGGTTGTGGTAGGAGTTGCAGTTAGCATCAAGCTCCATGGTGCCACTTTGGGGCTGGGAGGGGCATTGGCAAGAAGAGGAACAGGTAGGGTCTGCAGTTTCCTGGGTGGCTAGTGAGGGTTGGGGAGGTTCTGTTGGAGACCTGTGTAAGTCTAGGTAAAAAGCCCCACCCCCACTACTAAACTCGGTTCCGCCCATTCCTGGACCAGGCTCAGACACAGATGAGGTGCAAGACTGTTCTCCCGAGTTGTTGAGATTGACTGTCTGCTTGGCGGGGACTCCATTGTTCAACTTATTGTAGATGGTGCTGAAGTTGACAAGAACACCATCCGAGCTGTTGCAGGAAGAATCACTGGCATAGCCCAGCGGGCAGTCAGAAAACGGTTCGGAAAATGGTTCAGGATATGGCTGGGACAGGCCACAGCAGGAGCAGCGCTGCGCCGTTGAACTGGAACACTCTGAGCTTCCTCGACCTCCTTGCATCGACTGATCATCGTCATCATCATCCTCACCCCACTCCTGGTCTCCGCAGTCCATGGAAAGTGTGGAACCACTGCTGCCATGACGACGCTGGCCATCCAACCCCAGCAGGTCCAGGCCCTCTAGGCGGGCAGAAAAATCGAAAGCTCCTCTACTCCCTGGTGCCCCCCTTTGGCTGTTTGAACACCAGGGTTTCTCTAAAGACTCATGCAAGTGGAATGGCCTGGAGACACAGCCAAGCTCGTGCAGATGGAAAGGGGTCAAGTCTGTGCTGTTTTCCAAGGTCCCGTTTGAGTTCCCATGCAAGTGGAACGAAGAATCCTCTAAGTATCCATTCAGGTTGTGGCCATCATCGTCCTCATCTTCTTCGTAATCTTCATCCTCACCTGCATCCAGAAGGAAGGGATTGCGTCGGATCGACTTTGTTGGCAAGACCTGAGAAGGTGGATCTTCGGAATTGCTGGACGTGAAAGAAGAAGTGTCACTAGCCATGCTTCCGTCTCTCCCTCCACCTCCATCTCCTCCCCCTTTTTTATCTCCTCCTCTTAGCTCTTCGTCCTCAAAGGCGTCCCTGGAGCTGGAGGTCTGGATCAGACTGCTGTAGACCAGCGCCTCCCGCTGGAGGACGTCTCTCTCGGGCAGCGAGGTGGTGCGGCTGAGGCCAAGGTTCTCTGGGCAGCTGAACGGGTTGCTGCCTCTCCTCAGCGGACTCCCGCAGCACCGCTGCGATCCTGACACCTGACAGTGGACCAGGGGTATGTGGTGTACGATCAGGGTCTCTCCCGTCAGCTTTGGAGGGCTGTCCATCATCTCCAGAAGTGGGCCAAAATGGGGCAGAGTCTGAGCTGGACTGCTGAGTTGGCTGCAGAAGGTATAAGACGTTTAGTTTAGTCGTCTATTCCCAACGGGAGGTCGCAGGGAGTATGGAGTGCGACAGAAGAAGCTGAAGACATCATCTCGATGGAAAGAAAACATCTAGAAGTGGAAAAAGAGAGAGACAGAGAGAGAGGAAAAGACAGGGGATGTTAGTTGACAGGTAATGATAATTCCTCTCTTTCTGAATGTTTTATTCCACTAAATTCATTGTGTGAAATGATTTGATGAAATTAAATGAGTTTGAGCTTGATAGCTTGATGTTCCTATGTAGCCAGCTTCAGTAAGCTTTCTGTTTGCTTCTTCAGACTAGAGCTGGGCGATATGGCCAAAAATGTTATCACAATAAACAAAATTCATATCGTTCAATATCGATATATATCGCGATAAATGTCAATTCATTATTTCTTTCAAGTTTGAAGGCTGATTTTTGCTCCTGGGTGGTTAATCGCTGTTTTAAACTATCTTTTATGGTCCGAACACGACAAACACTCACCAAACAGTGGAACATTTCACAAATCTGTCATGGGACAGTGGGAGAAAGTTTAAATCAGGGCTTTAACTGCATGAACCCACTTCTTTCTTTCACTTTCGTTGCTTGGAATGCACTCATACTAAAATATGACTGTCCGAGCGCTGTAACAGTGCTGTCGTTGTGAGGATTGTGATCGTAATTTATCGCTGCTAAAGCTGGTTAGGATGTATGGAAAGAGGTGAGTTCGCTGTAGGTCAGTACAGTTACACCACTGATCTCATCACTCACACTCGGTCACAGGACATAAGATCGCCAGTCACTCCACTCAAACAGGGAATATATAACTAAAGACTCATCTTACTCGTGGGCCCCCCTCTCTAATCGCCGAAAAACTCGGAAGTGCGCCCTCTCCTGGCGACAGCAGAGTAGTGCCGCTTTCCTTGCAGTAGAAAACGTTACCAGGGCTGTTGCTAGAACGTGGAAGTGTGAGAATGGTTTATTATATTGAAAATTTATCGAACATGTCGTATCGCTCTACCGAGGAAAAGTTATATCGCAATAATTATAATTATCGTTTTACCGCCCAGCCGTACTTCAGACTAATGAGCAGTTCAATCTGAGATTTTTCTTGGCCCTCTAGAGTTCGCCTTCACTTCCACAATTCCCCTTAACTGACATTTCTTGATGACATTTTGGACAGTGATATCTTTTTAATTTATTACACTCTGGAATCAGCTGACGATTCCTAATGGCCTTCCTAATTAGCCCTAACATGTCAGTTAAGGCCTAACAAGTTCACTAAGTTCTGGAACCTGGGTGTCCAAAACTTCGCACATGCCCACTTTTTTGTTTTAAGTAATTCAAATACAAAATAATTGTATAACATCTTTGCTGAAAAAAACTGATATGAGAACATACAAAGAGAAGCTAATTTGCATATCAAAAATCCTACTTTTTTTACTTTTGCTACTACCCAAAAATTTGAAAATTCTACAATATCCCTATAATAAACCACAACCGTCAAACCCCACATATACATGTGATTTTGCTGCTTTAATGAACATATAACTTTATTAATATCAATTAATTGCAACTTGTTTATGGTATTGGTTTAAGGTCAGAGCCTGACTCCATCGAGGCTGGTCTTTATTCATTCTCAATGAGCTCCACATTGAGCTCCACAGTGTCTTTAGCACAATGAGCGCAGCATGTACAAAGGAAACAGGCAGCAACCTCACCTTTCCTGCCGGAAAACGACTGATATATATTTGATGCATTCTCAGCCTGGTATTGCAATGTTGCACTGCATCCAGATGACACTGCTGTTTACACATACAGGCTGCCATTTACTGTAAACCTAAAGTGAAAGTGTTTTAAAACAAGCCTTCAGTTTCACTCTTTCCATGCCTCAGTGTAACCTGCCAATGCTACGATGCAGGTTATTTACTTCACTGCATGACTGTCACTTCTGCACAATACCGAATCATAACTGTAGAAATTACACTAAAATAATGTTATTAACATGCCTGATGACACATACACAACCAACTGCACAACCACAAGCATGAACATGTACAGTATAGCCTGAGAGGTACAGCCTCCATACAGTGCTAACTACAGAAAGCATGCTCCACAGCACTTACAGCAAGCCAGCACTTCCAGTAGATCCCTTAATGTTGTTGCATTAATAGCGACTCCCAGAAACAAATAACCCTAAATATACATACATCCATTAATGAGTGGCACAAAACAGAAAGCCCCTCAGGGAACTAACAGAGGATGAAACTGATAAAAGGACTAAACTTTGGAAGTGTGGAGAAATATCTGTGCTGATTGCATTGAAAAACTGAAAGCAAGTTTCCTGACAAGCAGAACAGAGAGAGGAAAAAAGATAAAAAGAGAGAGAGAGAGAGAGAGGAGGGGGGCTGGTAAGGGTGGGGAGGTCGAGAAGACTCTACATTCTGTGAGCAGCTATTTCCTCTGAACAGATGATGTGGTCAGGAAAGGGGCCAAGTCATGGGCCAATCAGGCATGATGGCCCAACCCTGCATGGGCCAATCAGATGCCCTGATTATATAAACACACAGCAGGTCTGGGGAGTTTATCTATGAATAACACTCACATCTCCAACTGCACTTCAACATGGGTGAGTCCCTCTTGACTCTCTTCACTTACTGCACTTTTATTCTGTGCTGAATACATTAAATGCTGTTTCTTTTAAACCCTCACAGCACTGAGCGTCAATATAATGAACATTCAGACCACTGGAGCTGGTCCAGGGACTTCCGCACAACTCTGGAACAGTCAAAAGAGAGGTAATAAAGGGGAGTCCAGGGAATTCCAGCCGAAAAAGCCATTAGGTACAAGCTCTTTATTGGTCAGGAGATATTTCTGAGGAGGTTAGATGTAAGATAATCCATGCATAAGGAGGAACAAAATGAGTTCATTCACAGTAAACAAGACAACCACCGGGAAGACCTGTTAGACACCAAAACCACCCCCATCAGATAAACAGCACTTAAAGCTTTCATCTTTGAGAGAGAGGAGAAAATCAAGCTGCTTCAGATCTGAAAACATCCACAGGTGTTTCTGTCCATCCTTCCACTGTGAGAAGACGACTCAGCGCTGTGGGTCTGAAAGGATGTGTAGCTGTTCAAGAAGAACCTCACTGAGAAAAGGAGACGGATACATCAAACAAAGAAGCTGAACAATGGACTGACCACCCCAGAGTCCAGACCTCAACACCACTGAATGTGTTTGATTACTTCAGAAAATGATCAACCAGCTTCTAAGACTGAACTTTGGAGGTGTGTCTGCAGATTCTTTGAGGAATTGAAAGTGAGTCTTCTGAAAAGAATGGAAGCTGGAATGAAGGTGACGAGTGATTCACTGAACACTCAGACATGAGGTCTCTGTGCAATTTTCTGTTTTCTTCCTGACACTGAACAATAAATAACCTGTATTTAATGGCTGTTTTGACTGGAAGGGTGGTATATTATAATACTGCATCTTTTTCCAAAAAGGTGGACATTAAGTTTATTAGAAGCTTCTTAGTGTTTTACAGTTACTCAGTCATTTTAGAATCTTCTACAGTTCTATTCTTTATTCTGGACTCATCTTACATTTAAAACTTTTAAAACCTTGTGGAGTTTCAGTACCATATTATATTCAGTGCGTTCATTAACCTGCCACCAAACAGGTTTATTACTGAAAACAGTGATTCCAAACTGTTGACCACCTCGTCTATGGACTCTGAAAGTCTGTCCGTTTCCTGACAGGGGTCTCAGCGTCCCACGCTCTGGCTGAAGAAGACGCAGGCAGGATGGAGAGGTTTAAAGACTCCATCAACAGAGCCGCAGGCAGTACAGGGATTGATCCGGCCGTCATCGCTGCCATCATCTCCCGAGAGACCAGAGCAGGAAACTTCTTACAGTCGGACGGCTGGAACGAGGGAAGGGTCGCGTTTGGGATCATGCAGGTTGGTTAACTTATTTACTTCTTTACTTAATAAAAACTGCAGCATTGTGGTATTTTTTCAAAAACTCAATGTATTATCAGTTGCACACTGTAAACCATCAGGATTACTCTAAAACTGTTACCATGGTGCGACTATGAGGCTGCTGCATGCTGAAAATCATCAGTGATTATGCTACAGTTGGTTCTACAGTCAGCATGGTGTGACTTTAAAGCTCATGTTGGTTTCTCGTGCTATCTCAGGTCGCTAGAGTTAACAACCCGCAAGGTGGAAAGGACAGTTTGGAGCACATCAAACAGGCTGCTGGTCTCCTTAGAGACTTCATTAACAGCATGAACAAGTCATGGCCTCCTGAACTCCAGTATAAAGGTACCTCATGTGTTGTTCATGATGATTTTCATAGCATAATATCACATCCATTGCTAAGTAACTGACGCTTTCTCCTGGTTTTGTAAAAATCTTTTGGTTAAAATCATAAAAAATGAGCCTTTAAAGCACTGTATGGACGGGATTCGTTTTCCATGAGGAGCTGGGTAATGCCAGTTTAGCACAGGACGTCTGTAATGTTTATAACCAATTTGTATGAGATAAGAAATCTCAGTCTAAATGATTGAGATGGGTGTGTTTGCTTGATTTATCCACTGCCTTCGCTCCAGAAAAGAGTAGAAAACACACTAAAATATTTCATTTATTTGTTATTCCATTTACGGTAACTATCCACTTTGCTGTCTTAAGAAAACGACACGAGTCTTTAGCATCACCACTAACTGGGAATTCACAGCCAACAGTCAACTTCACTGCATAAAATCAAACTTTTTCCTGTAATTTTTGCAGTTTTGAGTTTGATGTGTGGACAATACGCATAACCTTGATTTTAGCTTCAGAGAACAAGTAAACACTTCACTGAGTGTCTCAATACTTAAACTCCTTTTCCACACAATAAAATAGCGTTTCACCAACATGTCAATTAGTCCAGGGTTAATAATAACCTGGTTCTTGATATGAGGTTCTTGATAATGAAGGTCATTTGTCCAGATTAATCTCAGAGTCTCCTCTTCTGTAGGTGGGATCGCGGCGTATAACTGCGGCCCCAGAGCCGTCACCTCTCAGAACGTGGATGAGAAAACAGAAGGAGGCGACTACGCGAACGATGTTGTGGCCCGAGCTCAGTGGTACAAACGCCAGGGTTATTAATCGGAGCGGTCATCCTTCCCTGCATCGTCCTGCTCATCATCGCGAACCATGTTTACTTTGAAATGGGATGCAACACAATTTCAACTGAATAAAAGAACTTGATAAAATATGATTTATTGTTTTCTGACAGTCTATTATTATTCTTGTAATTCAAAATTTCATGCACCCAACTTATATCACAACAATACAAAATCCAGCACCCTTGTTGGATACCAAAGTGACTGCTTAGCCACATCCTAGCAACCACCTGGCACATCACCTGGAAATACCATAGTGACCACCTGGGACACTGTAGCATCAACTGAGCAGCACCCTAACAATTACCAGGAATACCACAGCAACCCACTAGCAATCACCTGGAATACCACAGCAACCCCCTAGCAACACACTAGCAACCAACTGGAATACCACAGCAACACCCTAGCAACACACTAGCAACCACCTGGAATACCACAGCAACCCCCTAGTAACACACTAGCAACCACCTGGAATACCACAGCAACACCCTAGCAACTGTTATGCCTTGTGTTTTTGCCTGGTCTTGTGTGTTTTGTATTCATTCCAGATTCCATCCCGTGACTTCACCCCTTCCGCTCCCGGACCCTGCTGATCCATTCCATTCCATGGTTTCCTCTCCTCCCACCTGCTTAAAGAGGTCCGGATGGCTTGGTTGAGCAGGAGACTTCCTCGTTGTATTGCTGTTGTTTTTGTGTGCATTTCGTTACCCTTGAGTCCTTGCTTGTTACTGACCACTGCTTTGTTTTGACTACGATTTAGCCGGACCCTAAAACTGTATATATCTTATATATATTTGTAAATAGTAAATGTGAACCGGCTGTAGGGAGTGGCTGCCATTTTGCTTGGGAAAGGGTTTGTCTGTGTGTATGGTTAGTCAGGGAGGTAGGTTAGCATACTGTCTTTTGTTTCTTTTGTTTGTATGTAGGGTAGGTAGTTGTGTTGGAAAGTTAGTGTGGGGTTGTTTGTTGTTTTGGCCTGGGCCATTCCTGACGTTGTTGCCGGTGTGTTACAAACAACAGATATGAGAAAGCAGAATTTTTAATCAGTGGTTTCACTTTCATTCTGCCTCCTGCGGACGTCTGCAGGGCACACCCGACCGCATTATCCTCAAATAGAAAAGAGCAGTGTTGTAGAACAGCACTCAGAGAGAGAAAGAGAAAAAGAGCACATCTGCCGCTGAACGGTAAGCTGGAATCTGCCTCAATCTTCAAAGCTTTAGAAACAAAAAGTAAACCTAACTCTAGCTGAGTGACTTATCAGTTTATAGTGATGCCTTGATATTATACCAGATACATAAAAACATATATTATGGTAATGTTAAACGTTATGAATTAAACAATGTATTTTTAGCTGTTTTTAAGATACTAAATCGCATACAGCATGATAATTGTGAACCAAGGATTTAGCTTCTAAAAGACAAAGAGATTTAATGAAAAATCTTAACAGACTGTTTTCTTTTAGGTTGTCTTACAATGGAACACGAGAGAATCTTTAGCATTTTGGCATCTGCTTCCCGTCTACATGCAGGTAAATGAGTTAAGATTTAACTGTATGATAGACTTTAATGGTGCTATTACTTTTTAAATGAACTACCACTGTCATACATCACAGACTGAGCCTGATGTACATACGAGTGTACATGCACTACACAATGTGCCTTGATGCACTCACAATGCATCTGAAATCAAGGGTCAATTTACTAAGAATTTCATCTAAACTGGGCTAACAAGATCCCACTTATAATCCCGGTTCATGATGAAGCGAAGTTTGTGTGAGATGAGCTTAATCTGCATTTGAAGTTATGGCTTGACTGATATTCATACTGGCTGATATTACAGTCCTGAGGATTCACTGATATTTAGTAGCTTGTTTTATATTGTAAAAACACCTCTGATGTTGGAAAACTAGCCTTTAGCTTGGAAATAGAATTACAATACAACAACTTTCTTCTGTGGAGAGAACTGATGAAAAATAGGAGCTAAGTAAGAGAAACAAGCAAACTGCTAAGAACTCTGGGAAACTAACTGCATTGGAACATTGGAATAGTGCAATACTAGTGCATATTGTGTATATGTGTATATTCAGAGTCGGTGTATATATATTTCTTTTTCTTCTTAGACATTTATATATTTTTAAATATTTTTTTAAATTCTATAAGGGGGCTACGCATCTAAGATTTCCACTTACTTTCCACCTGTGTAAATGTGATGCGACAACAAACGTGATTTGATTTGATCTGATTTGAAACTCCACCCTCTTGTGCAACAATATTTATATTGTTTGAGATAGGAGTGCGCTCGGCTCGGCTCGGCTCGGCTCAACTCGCTTTTGGTACCAACTACTTCATTTTCCACTACAGATATAGCCAACCAAAAAAAGCGAGTAAAGTCAAGTCGAGCCGGTACCATCCAGTGGAAAAGTGCCTAAATGATGTGAGACCAGATACTATTTGTGGTGGAAAAGTGGCTTTACTGTTCATGCAACTATGGGAGGTAAATCCAGCCAAAAAAGAAATTAAAATTAAAACCATAAAATGTAAATGAAAACCTCTTTTTGCCATTTCTTTTTCCAAACTTCTGCGCAAATGTCCTGCCAAAATTGAAAATGAAATGAAATGCCTACATTTGCTATCTTATTTTCACATGAGCGCGAGGCATTTGTGACAAAAATAAAAATAAATGTAAAACAGCTATTAGTCATTTCATTTTAGTCGTTATTCTGGTTTTTCATGGCCAAATCTAAAATGAAAAAGCTAATAGAGGAAAGAAAATCCAAGCTTCACATTGGCTTTGGCTTTTCTTCATGAAGTGCAGAATACGAGTCAAAACTAAAACCAAAATGCAGTGTTTACATTGTTATTTCTTTTTCACAGCGATCGGCTGCAGATCTGACAAAATGAAAATGAAAAGGCAAAACTGATAAATCAACAGCAAAGTGACGGTTTGCTCTTTAGGTGTCAGAATGAAAAGGCACATGCAAACAAACATCAGCGCCACCTGCTGGACATTTACTTTACATTTTCCACGTTTCGATTTCGTTTTCAAACTGACCAACATGCAAATCTATGTTAATTAGCACTGGGCGGGGCTACGGGGTACATTTTAGGACATCCTCAGACCTCAGAGTCAGAGCGGCATCATTCCTCAAGCTAAACGACTTTGAGTCTCGAGAAAAACCATCGTCATGACTCAGATCTGGTGAAACTGAACGTCAGCACAAACACCGTCAGAAAAATCTGGAAATGTTATACTGGCATTGATATCGAGATACATAATAGTTTTCTACGTTATATGAACCAGTCTATGCTCGACCAGGCCTGCGTTTGGTCTGACACCTTTTCTCTGAGGCCGTTTGGTCTGACGGTGTTTGTGCTGACGTTCAGTTTCACCAGATCTGAGTCATGACGATGGTTTTTCTCGAGACTTGAAGTTGTTTAGCTAAAGGAATGATGCTGCTCTGACTCTAACCATCTCTGATTTTATGCCTGTTGGTGATTAGTGATTTCACAAGCTTCCTAGATTTTTGCATTACATGTTCAAATTGTTATACAAATTCATAGAAACCGCCATCGGTGTGAAATGAAGTCACTGCTGTTAGATCATTACTGATCCAACATTTTTGAATTAACTGTTCAATATTACAAAAATCCCTTTGTGTAGAGGGTAATGACATACTCAATTATTATTAAATTTGGAGAAAAAATAAAACTCATATGCATAAGTTTAATTAGCAAAATCATAAATAAAGCAAAATAAATCTTTTTCATTACAAAAGTTCTCATCTGCAACTTTAATAGT
Organism: Colossoma macropomum; assembly: GCF_904425465.1. Lineage (NCBI taxonomy): Eukaryota > Metazoa > Chordata > Actinopteri > Characiformes > Serrasalmidae > Colossoma > Colossoma macropomum. The sequence goes on along the minus strand of NW_023494806.1, from coordinate 29,775,866 downwards.
ATGTATCAGGTAAATAAGTATATAGAGTACTACACAAAACTCAGAGATTAGATATGAGATAATCCACTTCCACAAAGAAGGAGAAAGTCAAAATAAAAAAAACAGGAGTTTCCAAAACTGGAGTTCAAAAACTGATGAAAAGCTATAGAGAAAATGTGTCTCCTAACAACCACTTGGAAGACCTGTTAAACACCGAAACTGCCCCCATCAGATAAACAGAGGAGAAAATCAAGCTGCTTCAGATCTGAAAACATCCACAGGTGTTTCTGTCCATCCTTCCACTGTGAGAAGACGACTCAGTGCTGTGCCATTAGTTGTAATGTTTACAACATATATTTATATATATGAACAGTTGTCCTAAAAGAAGATACTGTTGTAGTTATGAATGGTACATGTGTCATGCTATGTAGACCATCCAGACCTGGAGCTTAACTTATAGAAATAATTGAAATCTTTGTCACAAAATTTGCAGTTATTTTCTTTAAATCTTACAGGAATCAATCTTAGAGGTTCTGAGTCGTCAGGTGAGATTTTCCACAAATTTCACAGCTTCAGAAATAAAATCCAAACTAAATGATTACAGAAGTGATTTCAGGTTATACTGATTTTATTGTTCTAAGTATTTCAATCCTTTTGTCATGTCACGAGTTGTAATCCATTTTCATTTCATTTGATTCATATCATGTAAGAACAAGGTAATGTTAGACATGTCATGCTATGTAGACCATTCAGACCTGGAGACCTGGAATAATTTAGATAATCACATAATCATTTGCGTCATTTTGGTCAGTAAAAGTGCAATATTTTCTTCAAATCTTTAAATCTCAGATGAAGAGGACGAGGAAGATGGACATATAGTGTGCCAAGGTAGGGTGATACTTTCCACAGACTTCACAGCTCCAGAAATAAAATGAAATGATTATGTGAGTGATTAAAAAAATTTAAATTCATTTTATTCTACAATTTTCTTTTTTCCTTTGTGTTCATGGTATTCATGTTTACTCTGTTAAATGTACTTTACAGGCAGCTAATTTTACCTTACCTTGATGATTACAATCTTTACACAAGCTGAATTTGTAAAATACTCTACTGTCAGGCTTTTTAAACAGTGGAATTCCATGATTTTTTCATGACTTAAAATGAAACTTCCATGACAAACATTCAGCATAGTGCTGGGTGATATATCATTTATGCCGGTACACCGTGATACTTACAATTCTGTTTCCTGTTTTTTTTAGGAATATCTCTGAAAGGTAAGGACCACTTCATTTTGTTACTCATGGTATGCAAAGTTCATTAACTTTACTGATGTTAAACTTTAATATCACCTAATAACATGATACTGTGATATGTTTGAAAATCATATGATATTGAATTTGATCAGTAGCCACCCAGCACTGATTCAACAGATAGACAGCTGATCTGTGAGGAAAGAAGACCAACATTATCTAAATAATCATTTAATATTTAAATATTATTAGCTAGCAATTCGAAGTGCGGTTTATATGGAACGACTGGCAGTGAAATTGTGCGCATATCTGCACCAGGTTCAATAATACGACCTCAGAGAACGGATCTGTCATTTTGTTTCATAATTTCAGAGCCTACAGATTTTATTTTGACTCTTCAGTCACCCCATATTCTCACGCTCAAACATGTCAATCGGTCTCATTTGTAAAGATGGGTATAGTGTCTTTTTATAACACGTGACACACACATCGTGATTAGGTGGACATCATTCTCCATTACGTTGAGCTCCATATGATTCAAAATCAAATGAGTTAATGATAACAAAGACATGAACTGACTTATCTAGCTGAAGTTCAATCTGGGACTGATCAGTTTTACATGGTGTGGGGAGGTAATGTATTTATTAGGCTATCAAAGTTTTGCAATGATTTTGGTCCCATCCAAATCCGCAATGCCAGTGACTTTTGATGCAGTTTTTACAGTATTTATGAGAGAAATGTAACGAGAGTCACTTCACAACTTTGAGTACCCAGAGTACAACAGAGACTGTGTAAAATCAAATCAGTGAGAGAACCTCAGCAGCTGGCTCGCATTAATGTAGCTGCAGCATGTGATGTTTGTTTAGCCGCGGCGGTGCAGACTGAGCATGGTGATACTTTTGGAGCAGAGGGTCCTGTGAACCTGAAGCGAACACGTGGTGATTATTGTAGTGCTTCCTTGCTAGTCATGCAAGCCTTGGTGTGAAGCAGCAGTGATGTGTTTCTCCTCTTATGTTTGGCTTGTTAATTCATCTTCTCCTGTGTTTAAATGTCAAAACGTCTTCCACAACGCACACGTCCTGAATATTACACCTCAGCTAGCCGAGATTCATATTAACAGCATGTTAGTAAAGCTAGTCCACATGCAGATACATTCGTCTCGGTGCTTTTTGCGATCTAGACTGTTCAGTGCTTCAAATGAGATGAATTGCTAATCCCACGATTTCTCCAGCATTTATTATTTTCAATGACTTTTCCAGGCCTGGAAAACCAAATTTCTATATTCCATCACTTTTCCAGGATTTTCATGACCACAGAAACCCCGCACTGAGTACTTATTAATGGAGACGCTTTAATAATATCTTAAATGAATTCATATATTAACATAAATCCAACATTATTCATTTTTCTCTTCTTGATCCGTGTATAACCTTGTGTTGTGCAGAGGTACTTTGCTTTTTTTGATCTGTTTTTTCTGTTCTTTTATTTTCACTTTTATTTTAATGTTCTGCTAAGTTGTGCAGTTTTACTAACACAAGATCCACTGATGAAAAACAAGATTCAGCTACTAAAAGACCAAAAAGTTTAGCTGGAATAGTAAAAAAAAAAAACAAACTGAACAAATGTTTTTGTTTTAGTTTCTGCTGAAATGGACACTGAGGATTTCAACATAGAGGAGGTGGCTGGCCTGGGCAGACCCTTCCAGCTCGGCATGGCTTATGATTTAAGAAAACACAAACTCCTACCAGGTACTGAATTAGGATTCAATGACAGCAGCGGAAAGACAAATACACATAAAAGCTGGCAGTACATTTCAAACAGAAATAACACTACAAAACAATAGCTTTTTAGCCAAAACACAGTGGTTGTTTGAGTTTGTACAGTGTGGCTGTGATGCTTACTTAAAAGAACTCCTCACCATCGTATTGTTTGTTCTGAGACCTCCCCCCCCTCCCCAACTATGACTGGCCCTAATGACCATGTTGGATGTTCTGAGACCTCCTCCCCCTGACTATGATTGTCCTTATCAACCATGTTGTTTGTTCTGAAATCCCCCCGACTATGACTGGCGCCAACCATGTTGTTTGTTCTGAGACCCCACTCCCCCGCCAACGAAGACAGGCCCTAATGACCCTGTTGTTTGTTCTGAGACTGACCCCCGCCCCGCCGACTACGACTGGCCCTATTCACCACGTTGGTTGTTCTGAGACCCCCCGCCCCCGGACTATGACTGAAAGTATTGACCATGTTGGTTGTTCTGAGACCCCCCCTTGACTAAGACTGGCCCTATTGACCATGTTTATATTTTTTAGCCTATCCCACCCCCCGCCCCCTGAGTACAATGATGCAAGTACATACTTTTTGTCTTATTAAATATTCCTGTAGTCACAGTACTGTACACCCTGTTTTATCAATTGTTACTCATTGCTTATTATCACATTTATCAAAAGTTATTCCTGTTCTTGCACAGGGCTAACCTTGTGGGATTATGAAGGACTTCAGAAAAAAATTTGTGTCAGTGACCAATATGACACCAAATTCAACCTCTTGTCCTCAGACAGCAGTGACGATAAGACATCTACTCTGAAGATAAGTTCCTACCTGAAAATCGCTGCACTGTGCGGACTAGTGGACTTTAGTGGGTCATTTACATATTTTACAGATGAGAAAAAGTCTGAAAAGCAGGCAAAGCTTACGTTATCATACCACGCAACCACAAAATTCAAGCAACTCTCCATGGACCACCTGACTCAGATATCTTACTTGAGTGAGCTGAAAGGAACTGGAGCAACACATATAGTTGTAGCCATCCTATATGGCGCTGATGCTTACTTTGTGTTCGAAAGAGAACTAGATTCACACGAAAACAAGTGGGAGCTGGAGGCAGAGCTAAAACTCACCATCAAGAATATTTCGTCTTTAAAGCTAGACGTTAGCGGTGGAGGTTCAGGGGAAAAGAAGGACAGTGACAAGCACAAGTTTGAAAAAATAAGCTGCACTTTCCATGGGGATTTTAAGTTAGAATCAAATCCGTGCACCCTTCAAGACGCATTACAGGTGTACACAAAACTTCCACACATGCTCGGAGAGAAAGGGGAACATGCAGTTCCGCTCCAGGTATGGCTCTATCCTCTCTCCAAACTACCCAAGTCAAGACTGGAAGAATCAGACTGTACCGTCAGGGAAATAAGTGACAGTCTTAACACACGCATGTCACAAGCCATCGATCGTTTGAATATGATAGAAGGGAAACTTAATGACCTCATGAACGATGAAGCCGCCAAATCCTTAGCTTTATTTCACTGCAAACTTCAGGATCTGAAGCAGAAATTCGCTCAGCACAAGGCAGACTTCATGACGAACCTCGCTCATCTGCTGCCTCTGATTCGTGGGTATGAAAAGGAAGAAAGTGACCTTGATGATCTCCTGCAAACTTATGAGGATTCCCTGTTCAACAGTCCTGCGATGGACCGGTGGTTAGAGTACAGAAAGATGGAATCGGACGTGCTAGGAAGCTTCTTAAAACAGCTGCGAGAGGCCGGGGTCGACCTGGACGAAGATCTTCACATTCTCCTGTCGGACGCAGAAATCGAAAATGTGGTCAGTTTCACCTTCACATCTCTGGATTTGCCAGACAAATTCCTGTCAGATCTTGCGAAACCAGATGAAGGTGAGAAAAAGAAGACACCTGATGAAATTCAGACGTGGTTAACAAGAGGCATCATTAAGACAATGAGAAAGAACCTGAGCTTGTTCAAAGACCTGAAGAGATCCAACAACGACAGACACACAAAATTCAACGTGTCCTCCCAGAACAACCTGTTGATCAGCGATAGAAGCGCAAGATCAAGCCACCACAAGATCCACCCTGGAACATGCATCATGTTGTACGAAGGAGGGTCAGATGAACCCATCTGCTTTACCCCTCCAACTAAACCTGTCTTCTCAGCCACTATCGATTCGAGTTCCCGCAGTATAATAGTGAAGTTGAACCCCAAATGCAGGGCCACAACGAAGCGCACGCTGGAGTACAAGCCGAGGACGAAGGAGGGGTGGAAAAGTCTGGCTGTTCAGAGGGATGAAGAGAAGTTGACAAATCTGGAGTCTGGCAGCGAGTATGAGATCAGATGCACTGCAGTGGGCAAACTGGAAGAGTTACCAGTCACCAGTGACATCATCAGCGTTCGCCCCTCAGACACCCTTGAAGGGACGGAATAAAGAATAGACAAAAGGGAAGTGCCCAACAGACGGGCTACAGCATGTAGACATTATTAGATGCTAGGCCACAGGTTCCCAGTCCTGGTTCTGGAGTACCTCCTACCCTGAACATTTTAGTGAGTGCCCTCCTACCAACACATACACAATGTCTTGTTAATGAGCTGATTACTTGGATCAGGTGTGTTGGGAGCAGAAGAAACACTGAAATGTGCAGGGCAGGGGGTTCTGCAGGACCAGGGTTGGGATCCACAGGGCTAGACTACAGCTAGATGCCTGCCTATATACCGAGATGCTATATCACGTACCTCTGCTCCTCTGACACATAAGCCTGCCTGCCCCCCACAAATTCCAAATTCTAAATTTTTGTTGTGTCTAACAAGAGTGTGCTGCAGATGTAGGCACCAGAGGTGTGGACTCGAGGCATTTGACTTGGACTTGAGGCTGACTCGAGTCACGAATTTGATGACTTTAGACTCAACTCGAGAACATTGAGAAAGACTTGCAACTTGACTTTGACTTGTATACCAATGACTCTGACTTCAAAGTTAAGACTCGGAAAGACTCAAGAAAGTGGAAGAAACGTGGAGAGTCTGACTGCAGACGGGACTCTACAGAGTCAGTTACTTTTCATGTGAACTCTGTTCAGCTCTGTTGTTTTCGTTTCCAATGTCATTTAAATTCAATTCAAACGCCATTGGTTTTAGTTGGCTGAGCTGTTTTAGCGCTAAGCTAGTTTTTATTTTAATCCAGTGTGCCCAACGTCTTCAAACATAAAGTTTTTTAAATTAAGTCCAACAGTACTTTTAAAACTCTTTTCATGTGTAGTGCACTACTCTGTGTATACCAGTCTGTCACGCACTCTTAAGAAGGATGGTTCTTCAAAAAAGAACCAGGAACACTCAAAGAACACTCTGCATTATTAAAGGGTTTACTGCCTCATCTTAAATTAGCTGAAGAATGCAGACTGACTTTAGGACTCAAAGATTAGGACTACTGACAAGGCACAAGGTACAGGAGACTCTCCTGTACTGACTCGGGACTTGAATCGAGACTCGACTATCGGGACTTGACTCAGGACTTGAGTGTCAAGATTTGAGACTTACCTGTTACTTGCAACTTACTGACTTGTTCCCACCTCTTTTAGGTACTAATATGCATGTATTCTGATGTAGGCAAAGTATTGCAATGTTGTTTGCTTGACATATATACTCACCTTCATTTTTGTGCCATTATTATATTATTTGTTTGTTCCATTATTTGCATGTTGGATCAGTTCATAAGAATGTACCAATTCAACATACCTTAATGTATCAAGTTGTATCACAGATCACGTCATATCGTATCATTGTATCGTGAGCATGTACTGAAATAAATGCACCAATCGAGACATCACTGTGTCGTGTCAAATAATGAATTTTGTGAGTCATCACATCCCTATTAATCAAATACAATGAAATATAAATACTTAGGGGAAGTGTAGTATTATTAGATATATTCAGTCTATTTAAACACCCATTTAAACCCATCTGTGTCCTCTTTATGTCAGAGCTTGGTCCACTTCTTTCTTAAAATTATTACCCATATCACCCCACTCATTTCACCATTTTGCATAACACATATCATGTGAATGTTGTTTTCTGCATTTTCTGCCTACTTTGTGAAGTCTTTGCACTGTGTGTACACAGTGTTGTGTGTGTTATTAGTAGGGGTGCTGATTCTTAGACGCATCGCGATGCGAACATGGACGATTCTGAATCGATTCACAAATGTCAAAAATTGATTTTCTAAATATTTAATTTATGACGTAATGTTGACGGAACGCAAAAGGCGGAACTTTGAAGTGGGTAAGTGCAGCGCCCGGACAGTCTGTGGCGGCACATAACAAAAACACTACTGGATGAGTGAGAAATCCGACCGGCTCCCTCTGCATTAAAGCCAGGTTAGGTCAGGAGTCACAACACAAATGTTAAGAAGAGCCATTTTGTCCTTTCAACAAAAATCAACCTACCTTGGGAGCCACAACATTTAATGTCTAATATGTATCAGTATGTGATAATGTGCAAGGATAGGCTAAATAACATAAACGAAAACGCAGACTTACTTTACTCTGCTTTAAGCTTTAGCTATAGCCGCTTTCCTCCCATCTCCGCCAGAAAACTTTTCCTCAAAAGTAGAAGTTTCTTGTAAAATGTCTCTCAACATTCGGCTGTTTTATGAGGCTGAAGTCGCTTCTTATTCTCCAGCTTCTTGTTCAAATTTTCTCGTTCCACCTTAAATTCTGCCTGAGGCAGCAGAATGTAAATGCGGCACCATTTAAGGTGGAACGGGAGAATTCGAAAGAGAAGCAACTTCATCTTCGCTACTTTTTAGTGTTTAACAGTCTCTCATTGCTGGTTTAACATTCCAGGAAACCAACTGCGCTTATAAACGCGAATAAGTCCGTTTGTCTCCAAATGTTCATCTTAAATCTCTTTGCCTTTCCGATCGTTACTAACCAGCTGAGACTGCATTGCTATGTGACCTGCAGTCTGCACGCCAGTTCTCAGTGGTTGAGAACCAGGGCTTTCGCGCTATGTTGCACACTTTGGAGATGAGATACAGCGTCCAGTCTCCAAGATATTTTACCTTGAGAGTCTTCCAGTTCACATACCACATCACTTCCATTTGATTTATTAATAAAAGATATTGGAATTGAATTCATTATGGATCATTACAAATACTCTGCTTTAACATTACCAAGTCCTCACACAGCGAAAAAAAGTAATCCTGTATAGAAACAAAGATGCATCAAGATGCATATAACATGACTGTATTGTGATACTATTGTGCTGTGATGATCACAGTAATATGATATCACAGTAATATATCATGATAATACTGTATCACTGTAGTACTGCATCAGTGTCATATCTTATCATCATTACATTATTAATACCATCATTACACATCATGGTAATATAATTTTGTAACAAAAATATCATTAGTAACATTCTATCACAATAATATATCACAATAATATCATATCACTGTAGTACTGTATTATGACAACATCGAATCATCATAATGTTGTATAGTGACAGTATCATATTGTGATGATATTGTGTCACAATAATATTGTATAGTTATAACGTCATATCACAGTATCACTGTGTCATTATTATATTGTATTGTGATAGTATCATATCCGGTGATATTGTATCATGATAATATCATACTGTGATAATATTGTATAACTGCAGTGTTGTACCATTATAATATGATGTAATAATCCTGTATTGTGATAATATTTTGTCACCATAACATTGTATTATAATATCACATGTCGTATCAGGGTGTTATTATACTGTATTATTATGATATCATGTCAGTATAACATCATATCATGATAATACTGTATCATGTTATTGCATCGTCATCATATCATACTGTAATAACACTGTATGGTGATTATACTCTACTAGGGGCAGGGGTCTCTGGTGATTCCCACCCGCAGGGAAAGCCATGCAGCAGTGGGTGTTGTTATTCCCACTCTACTAGAAATAGAGATGAGTCAGTGAGAAAGCAGTGAACGTATCCTCTCTCGCCCTCATTAGGAAAGGCCTCGACTGGCTGCTGTGAGACTAAAATACAGTGGGTTATTCATCTGTTCCTGAAACGTCCCACCTACTTCCCCTCAGTCTGGTCACCAGAAGAGTGGACAACACGACAACTACATAACATCATGATGCTTAAAGACATTTTCATGATATGTGACAGGAAAGGACAAAGTGAGTCAGCAAAACAGAAGAGCCACGTTTACAAAGGCTATAAGCACAAAGACGGCAGCTGAGATCCAATCAGCTACTTGTTACTATGCAGTTTATTCAGTTACTACACTGGCTGTTGTTGTTTACAGGCTCTGTATGATTGGTCTAAATCTGTCTTGCAGTCGCTCAGTGTTCTTGAAGTACTGACCTTAACCATCATACATTCACTAAAGAGTATCCTGACATAATTTATCACAGTAATGTTAATAAATGACCACGCTGCCCACCTGCAGGGCTCCAGGCCATGTTTAACAGAGCGGTGCTTCTTGAGAGAGAGGTGTGAGGCTGATTGTGTGTTCTGGTGAGAGGCTGATTGTGTATTCTGGTGTGAGGCTGACTGTGTGTTCTGGTGTGAGGCTGATTGTGTGTTCTGGTGCGAGGCTGATTGTGTGTTCTGGTGAGAGGCTGATTGTGTATCCTGGTGCGAGGCTAATTGTGTGCTCTGGTGAGAGGCTGATTGTGTGTTCTGGTGCGAGGCTGATTGTGTATTCTGGTGCGAGGCTGATTGTGTGTTCTGGTGCAAGGCTGATGGTGTATTCTGGTGTGAGACTGGTTGTGTATTCTGGTGTGAGGGCGATTGTGTATCCTGGTGCGAGGCTGATTGTGTTTCCTGGTGCGAGGCTGGTTGTGTATCCTGGTGCGAGGCTGGTTGTGTATCCTGGTGCGAGGCTGGTTGTGTATCCTGGTGCGAGGCTGATTGTGTATTCTGGTGCGAGGCCGACTGTGTATTCTGGTGCGAGGCTGATTGTGTATTCTGGTGAGAGGCTGATTGTGTATCCTGGTGCGAGGCTGATTGTGTGTTCTGGTGAGAGGCTGATTGTGTATCCTGGTGCGAGGCTGATTGTGTGTTCTGGTGAGAGGCTGATGGTGTGTTCTGGTGAGAGGCTGATTGTGTATTCTGGTGTGAGGCTGATTGTGTATTCTGGTGCGAGGCTGATTGTGTGTTCTGGTGAGAGGCTGACTGTGTGTTCTGGTGAAAGGCTGATTGTGTATTTTGGTGCGAGGCTGATTGTGTATTCTGGTGAGAGGCTGATGGTATATTCTGGTGCAGGGCTGATGGTGTATTCTGGTGCAGGGCTGATGGTGTATTCTGGTGCAAGGCTGATTGTGTATTCTGGTGCGAGGCTGATTGTGTATTCTGGTGCGAGGCTGGTTGTGTATTTTGGTGCAAGGCTGATGGTGTATTCTGGTGCGAGACTGGTTGTGTATTTTGGTGCAAGGCTGATGGTGTATTCTGGTGTGAGACTGGTTGTGTGTTCTGGTGCGAGGCTGATTGTGTTTCCTGGTGCGAGGCTGGTTGTGTATCCTGGTGCGAGGCTGGTTGTGTATCCTGGTGCGAGGCTGATTGTGTATTCTGGTGCGAGGCCGATTGTGTATTCTGGTGCGAGGCTGATTGTGTATTCTGGTGAGAGGCTGATTGTGTATCCTGGTGCGAGGCTGATTGTGTGTTCTGGTGAGAGGCTGATTGTGTATCCTGGTGCGAGGCTGATTGTGTGTTCTGGTGAGAGGCTGATGGTGTGTTCTGGTGAGAGGCTGATTGTGTATTCTGGTGTGAGGCTGATTGTGTATTCTGGTGCGAGGCTGATTGTGTGTTCTGGTGAGAGGCTGACTGTGTGTTCTGGTGAAAGGCTGATTGTGTATCCTGGTGCGAGGCTGATTGTGTATTCTGGTGTGAGGCTGATTGTGTATTGTGGTGCGAGGCTGATTGTGTGTTCTGGTGAGAGGCTGGTTGTGTATCCTGGTGCGAGGCTGATTGTGTATTCTGGTGCGAGGCCGATTGTGTATTCTGGTGCGAGGCTGATTGTGTATTCTGGTGAGAGGCTGATTGTGTGTTCTGGTGCGAGGCTGATTGTGTATTCTGGTGCGAGGCTGATTGTGTGTTCTGGTGCGAGGCTGATTATGTGTTCTGGTGCGAGGCTGATTGTGTGTTCTGGTGCAAGGCTGACTGAGTATTCTGGTGCGAGGCTGATTGTGTGTTCTGGTGCGAGGCTGATTGTGTATTCTGGTGCGAGGCTGATTGTGTATTCTGGTTGTTTTCCACTGCACATTCCTCTCCGTGAACACAGACACTGTTATGTAAGAGAGATTCCAGACATGGCGCTCGAGGCGCTCTGCTGCTGCAGCAGCTGCACACAAACCTCCACATTACATCACGCTTCACACACACAGAGGGCTGTCACTAATGATCACACTAGCAGTCTAGCACTAGTTTTGGAACAGTCTTATAGATTCCTGACATTTATCAGAGCTGGAGGCTCACAGATGATAAAACCAGGGAAAAATGACAAAGTTTTATTTTTTGCTATTTTAAAAGACATTGTAGTTACAATATACTAAATAAAATCTCATATCTCCAAAATAGTAACTTTACAGGAGAAGCAAAAAACATACTTTACTTTTAATGTAAGTCAATGGAACCAGACGTTTTTTCTTTTTCTTTTTGTCTTTTTGGGCCGATTCTTCTGGTCCACTCTTCATGAAATTTACAAAGTAAAGGCCAACAGGCATTTTCAAATTATGCCCAAACTTAAGACAAAATTGGAGATACACAAGGTTTTGTTCTGACAGCAGCGATACGTGTCTATACATATAGATGTATGAATATATATATAAAACCATTTTAGATGCTTGAGTAAACCTATTCTGTAGGTTAACAGTGCCTTGTTATTCTAAGATGTCCATTCACTTTTAAGAACAATAAGTACCTCATTTTTATTGAGCAAAATAGTCAAATTAAACCTGAATTACACAGATAAACCTGACCACCCTGCTGTCTGACACCAGCCCTGTCAGCCTGGCAAACGGCGCTAAGCATTGTTTTACATCTGATTTCTAAAATGCTGAGTTTGGCTTCTTAGTCTGCAGCTTTCTGTTACAATCTTCAGTTCCACCTTAAATAGAGCTGTTACAACTAGCATCTCTCCAGACAACTGAATGCAACTGCTGCACCATTTAAGGTGGAACAGAAAATTCGAATAAAAAGCAGACTTTAGCTTCGTCCAAGTCATCTGTCTGATGTGTGTGCCCCGTATACTCGCCCTCCGACTATCACTCACTGCTAGAATATTACATTCACGCCTTAGCACCAGCTGCTCCACGGCTGGTTTCGCCCACAAGGCATCTACCACAACGGCATCCATGTTAGGCTAATGCTAACACCAAAAGACCGGCTTCTTTATGTTCGATAGGCCTTGAAAACAAAGTGGACTACATCAGATGAAGCGGACCAGACAGGGGGAGGTGCTGGAGGGTCTACCGTGTTTTCATTCCCATTTGAAACGTAAATAAAACACCCCTGACTCAGACACTCAGATAAACATGCTAATGCTAACAGTTTGTGCGTCCCATTATCCACACTTACTTGTGGCATATCAGTGTAGCAGTTATGGCAAAACTCCCACCTGAGGAAGAATTTCAACCCATGTAATGTCCACTATGACTGACCACACCAACTATGTTCAATATCGTTCCCTCAAGAAAAGGTTCCACACTTCCAAGCAGCTGAGAATAAAGTGGAAAACACAGAGAAAACAGGCTAATCAGGTTAGCTGGATCATACAGACACTGAACTAACTCATCAAGTCTGTACCAAATTCATGTTTGCCTACCTCTGTTTACTCTGTCAGGCAGTACAAAAGTCAGAGTGGGGAAAAGTGCCAAAAAGTCAAGGCTGGAGTTTCTGATAAAGTGGGCAGGTGAAGTATAGTGTATAACATCTTTAATAAAAATGGACACAAGCATGTCACACAGATGATTACAGTAATATTCCAGTATAAACTCTTTTATATATTCGTCCACCCCCGTGGATAACAGATCACCTTGGTAATTACAGCTACTAATCCGTTAGCCGCTCCAGGCCTGCTTAAGCTAACTATAGTCGGCTTTCTCACAACACAAAAGGCAGGAAATCCAGTGAATCCTGGGTTAGTGTGTCGAACAATAGCCACTTAAGCAGCTATAATAAGAGCCCTGTTGGCCTGTCATTAGCCGGGAGATAAGCAGGTGGACGGTTAAAGAGTTATCTCTGTCTGCTCTGACTGGACTTTACACAGGCTAGCTGTGTTTAGACTGGAGCTAATGACGGCCTCACATGCTGAGACACGCGCTCCGCATTCCTGACGCACTACGGCTTCACCCGAGATAGCCACAACGTCACTTTCACACACTTTAAAGCTGTGGTTCTGCTAGAAATGGAATTTTCACGATTATTTTCACCCCATACCGAATGTAGATGATCAGACGAGACGTGTTTGGTGTCTGAAGCTAATAAACAATAGCAGTTAATACCCCACCAATTAGCATGGTGCTAACTGCATGCCTACATCATTACATGCTTCCCTCAAACTGTGTGTTGCTCAGTATCTCTAATAGACTTGATTATGTGGTTTCTGACACTGTATGACTCACTGTTATCTACAGACGTGGAGTAAAGGTTCCATATTACGGTTGCTGGGGTACTTCTGTCCATTTCGATCATCATTTGGGAACCTGCTAGATCTTCAAAGAAGCTTAATGATTTTTTAGAATTAAAAAAACATCTCTGCACTTTTTTTAGCTCATTTTTTAAAATATAATTGTGCATGTTGTAAGTACTCTTTTTCCATTGTTTATTCTTGGTCAAAAGCAAAAGTGTGCTAAAAGGCCCAACAGAACTCTATCGAATGATTGTTTTCTCCGTGGTATCTAGGTAGACACATCCGAGCGAGTTCTCCCACTGGTTAGGGCTTCAGGAGCTGGACAGGAGGCCTTACATATTAGATTAACAACCAACATAACTAGGAAGTGAAATAGGAATCAACCAATAACACTTTGATTTAGAATGGCTGGACAGGAAAAAGCTGTAGCTTAAGCAGTGTTCCGGGTAGTTGTTAGAAATGGAAAACAGCACTGGCAGCTCTGTGCAAGAACTCTTTACTAAGAGGCACTGTAAAATTGATACATACAAGCTCAGACATATATTAATATCTACTACTAGCCTTAAATGTCTATGTTTAACCTAAAAAAGTCAAAGTAATGTTCATGTGCACCAGCATTAGCTTAGCACTAATGTATTATCAATCCCATAGGGGCGCAAACGCAAATTAGCATTATTGTAGAAGTTTCTTCTACAATAGTTACTGTTTCTTGTTTTTTTTGACTGACTTTTGATATTTATGGCCTGAACTAAAGCTCTAGCACTTACAGTCATGACTCACCACTGGACAACATTATGTCATACAGTGTCAGAAACCACATAAGCCAGTCTAGTAGAGATACTGAACCACCCAAGAGGCTCTGATAAGCACAGGGTCTCTATTAGAGGAGCCCTGACCATCGTGGTTTACTTTTAATGCGTGTGTGTGGGTGGGTCCAGTCCAGCCTAACAGAGTTTATCAAACTGACTCTTTGGAACCGTCCAGTTCAAGGAATTGACTTCCATTTCACCACTGGGTGGATGATTAGTTCAGTCAATTAGGACAATCGATTCACTGAGTCAGTCTGACGTCTGCACTTCTGCTCTCTCAACTTGCCCTTAAAAGCGAATTCCACCCATTTAAAAATTTTTCTGCATAATTAAACGGTTAAGATGTAAACAGAGTCGTTCAGAGTGGTTTGGTGTGAAACGCTCTGTTCTAGAGAAACTTACAGAGTCAGAACTGTTCACAGTGGTGGTGATAGGAACCAGACGTCCACCTCTAAAAGCTCCTCACAGAAAGATACTACATGAAATTTTAAATCCATTCATGGTGGAGGGATACATGCAGTGCATTGTGAGGCAAAATAGTCCCCAAAGAAAACTGATTATTTCAGATTTTCCACTATTTCCATCAACAACATTCCATATAAACTCAGAAGACTCGTGTAGGTTCACTGGTGGTTTTGATAGTAAATAAAATGTCTATATCTGTGTTGTAGTCATGGCGACCCCTGGTTCCTATCACCACCACTGTAAAGACATCTGAACCATTTCACACCAAACCACTCTGAATCACTCTGTTTACATCTCACACACTGCATTATATAGGAATTTTGAAAAATTGGTGGAATTCCCCTTCCGTGTGTTACAATGCAGTTGTGAAACATTTAGTTACACAAACCACACAACTTCCGTTTCACTGAAGGTCCTGTGTTTCTAAAGCTTAATAAAGGCTTCCACAAAAGGGACGACAGTAAAAACACAGAGACAGTGTCCAGCCGTGTCACACGCAAGATAAATATGACCTGCGCTGCCTCCGAGTTTCCTTTGTTAGAAGGTTCTGGACAGGAAGAGGCTGCGCTGTTTGTGGAGCTGCCCAGTGGGCAGAGTGACTGTGCATACAGACCAAGTGAAGTTTATCAGGATACAATAGAAGTGGACAACAAAGTGCATCTCAAAGAACGACTAACTCTGTGTCAACAGGCAGAGAAACGAGTGCGGACCAGAAGGCCCAGCCGTGCATGTTAAAGGGCTCATATCCTACACTTTTCTGGGGTTTTATTTTAGGTCCAGGAACAACATTTTTGATTGTTACCTCATTTTGTTACTATAAGCCTTTAAGACTGATATATATATGTAAATGAGCTCTGTTTTGACTGGCTGTCCTGTATTGAGCCTCATTCAAAAAGCAATCTGTTATAGTTTCAGTGTGAACGGGTGGAGCTAAACTGCTGTAGGCTGAATGCATAAGATACGCAAATGCATCAGTTTTGTGACATCACAAAAACAATGAATTCAAAACAGGCTTAGTTTCCACATATGGACTCTGGGTACTGGGGAGTGAAACTTTAACAACCTATTTATTTAAAAAAGTAAGGACGTTCTGGTTTAACATGATACGGGCTCTTTAAGGTGGTCCGATTACTGTACATCTGTTACTATAAGACTGTATTTAAGTTGTATTGCATTCAAACTGCATGCATTACATCTAGAGTGATGCCTTTAAATCGCATTTACTGTATCTGCTGAATTACAGCTGTATTTAAATATTGCAGCTACTTGAACTGACACTGCGTCTATTCACTCTTATAGAGATGGTTCTTCAAGGGGTCTTTAATAAAGACAAAGGTTCTATAAAGAACCAGGAACACTCAAAGAACCCTTTGCATGATAAAGGGTTCACTGCATCATGAAAAGTTATTCAGAATATGTTGTAGCAGGTTCTGTAGAGAACCTTTTTGAAAAGAGTTCTTTATAGCGCCCAAAATGGTTCTTCTATTGTTGCGATGTCAAGCTTATAACAACAGAAGAACCATGTTGGGTGCTACATAGAACCCTTTTCAAAAAGATTCCATATAGAACCATCTACAGCACATTGTCCACCAATCTGAAGAACCATTTCACCATGCAAAGAGCCCTTTAATCATGCAAAGGGGTCTTCGAGTGTTCATGGTTCCTTATAGAACCTTTTTCTTTACTAAGGAACCCCCCCTTGTAGAACCATCTTTTTTAAGAGTGTGCTGCATTGCTTTTACGTTTCACAGTTATATCTATGCTACTGTACAATGCTGCTGTATTTACAGTGGGACTGGACAGTTATGATCATATTTACTGTTATTGTGACTGCACAATATATCACAGTGTACTTTCCTGAGTATACTCTGCATACTGTCAGTACTTAAAACACGTCCAACTGCAAGAACAGCACAATTAGTCTGTTTAACTGGATTTGGTTCAGCTCATTGTGCAAAATGTTGAATATAAATAACTGTATTCATAGTTTTTGATGGCATTTTTAAATGTGGTGCTATTCTGTCTGTTCCAACTCCTCAAATATCAGAAAAACTAAATATAATGACGAGTCATGTATCCTAAAAACATCTTAAAGTGTTGTGACATTACATTTTTTTCATTCACGCTCAGCTCTAGTCTGAAGTGCATCTACTGCATCTCACTGAGGGCTGCATTTCTGCTGCATCTACTGCACACAGTGGGCTGTGTTTACATTTCACTGTTGCGTCCACTGGCATCTCCTCCCACCTAAGACCACCACTTTACAGCCCTGACCTCTACTTACATGCTTACGGAAGGCGGTTCTTCAAGAGTTCTTCAGCAAAGGGAATTACAAGCCGTTGTCAAGCTTGGTGCTATACAGATGTACCATCTTTTTTAACAGTTGATATCTGTCCTATTGTCCAGCAGTGGGCCTGTTCCTGCCCTTGCTGCGGATGAAGCTGGAAGTGTGCGCATCCTGCGCGCATTCACGGAGCTCCTGTGCGCAAACGGCGCTGCAGTACAGCATTATTAACCTTACCCACCCTGTCAGTCAGTCGGTGGGTGAGTGGACGCCCCTCATAACAACATGCAGCATCACCACACAGCAAAAGAGGAGCTGGAGATCCACAAAAGCAGCGCATTTAAGCACAAGACGCACAACAAATCAAAGCACAGGGCACCGTTAGCTTGCAGATCCCGTTATGCGACCTACGTAGCGCACTAGACAGGGAGCACGGGGATATTCGGGACCGAGCCACGGGCTGTACGGGCTTTATAGAGCGAATAAATCCCAGTTTCTGACACGCACTGTCCGAACACGGCTTTCTGTGTTTCTGTGACACAAATACAGCCCAGATTTCTGTGTGACAAAGCGGGAAAATGAAGGCGCTCCGCCGGATTGAGACGAGGCCCGCTGGTTATAAAACGTTATTCAGCGCAGGCGCCGTGCAGCATCAGCTCCGCATCTAAACAGCGCTGCTGAGACACCGTGCAGACCCAGTGACGCCTTTAAACGGCGTTTTCAATCATAAAACACTGATAGCGTCCACACAGCGGGGGTGCCAACACTAAATCACAGCCCACGGCCCGGCTCGGCTCGGTCCGCAGTGATGCTGATGCGCGGCGCTTTGTGCCTCCACACGCCCAGAGCGTGGCGCCCCACGGGGCTGCGCTCTCACACTCACCGCGCTGCTGCTCTCCGGGCTCGGGGCTCCTCTCCGGACACTCCGCGGTCATCCGCCGGGCGGGAAGCGAGGATAACGGACACGGTGATAACGGTGACAGTGAGGGTGATGGTGCCTCTCGGTGATTTGGGTTGTTGTTTTTTTCTCCGGCTGTAACAGCGCCGCCTAGGGCGTGTGGGTCGTAACGTCATCGGGGAGGAGGACGCATGCGCACGTGCACACACCCACCCACCTTGGGGGCGGGGCGAGAGCAGTGGGCGCGATTACAGGGGTCCAAGCACTAGTAAAAAATGTGGCTGAATATGCGGATAGATGTCAGCCCCCCCCAGATTTGGGCTGGGTTCTATATACTGCCCGTGTACAGCTTGTGCCCAAGAGTATGACCACCATGACATTCTCCAGTACACCAAAGATACCCGGATGACGTACTGCTCCGGACAAATATTCCAAAACGTAGCCAGAGCTATCGCCGTGATATACTGTGTACCAAAATGCAGAGCGACCGTTTTGGGAGGATGTAGTCACTGACATAACCACTTGGTTCACTCTGAACCATTTATTAGCAAGGCATTCAGTCTTTCACGGCTGCATAAATAATATAAAAATCTTGACCAAAACTATATCCACCAGAAAAGAGCTGAAAAGTGTCCAGCAATGGTTGCCAAGCAGTGATTGGAGGGCTAAAGAAAATGGGGCAGGTCTTGACATGGCTCAATGCCTGCCATTGACAGGCTTCCCTTTAGTTTGGCCCATAGCTTTTGTCATGCACTGTATACTGTACAGTGTACTACTATGAAGAGTAGCATGCAGTGGACAGTACATCGCTGTTGGAATGAAACCTTGTATTTTCATTTTTGACATGATTTAAAAGTACCTGTTACTCTTTACATCATGTGTAAATTTCATCATCAATGGACCAAAAGAAATGGCCCAAAATGACTTGGACAAAATTCTGGTTCCACTGACTTACATTAAAAGTAAAGCATGTTTTTTCCTCCTCCTGTAAAGTTACCATTTTGGAGATACGAGGTTTTGTTCCGACAACAGAGATATAGTAGTGCAGTATGCAGTATGTAGTATTGCAGTATGCCATTTTGAACACAGCCTTTGCCTTCCAGTGGGTGCCACCAGAAGTGGGATTCTCAGGTATGAGAGGACCATCTGAGAGACGCTCTCCATTCACTTCCATTCATTTCAGGTTTTCTTCAGTCCAATAATAAGGGCAAACCTCAGCTCTTTCAGATAAACATAAGGCCCTGTGCGTCCATGGTTGTCGTAGTGGTGAGAGCACTAAAGCAGGGTAATCCAGGAGTAGGACTGGGAGAGCTAATGTTAGCTCACTGTACCTGCACACTGAAATAAACAGATTTAAACAGATTTACTGTTTCTGAATCCTGAACTGACATTGACATGTCCACTTCTTTAGTTTTACACTGGACCCATGAGGCTCATGTAGCTAACAAGTAATGGAAGCCTATGTACACATATTAGCAAGGCACTAACTAAGTAAGGTGCATTAGCATAGCTAAAAACATTAGCAGCAGCCATGAAGTGAGAATTAGAATTCAGAATCATCAGCCAACTGTGTTTTGCACACAGAGGAATTAGACCTCCACATTTAACCCGTCCGTGCAGTGAAACACCCACATACATGCATACTAGTGAACACACACAGTGGAGGGCAGGGAGCACACTTGCCCGGACCGGTGGGCAGCCCTATTCACGGGGAGCAATTGGGGGTTAGGTCAGTCACATACTGTCGGCCGAGGGGATCGAACCAGCGACCTTCCGGTCACAAGGCTGCTTCCCTAACCTCCAGGCCACGACTGCCCCTGTAAAGTCTGTCTTATTTTTTCCAGGAACCCAGAAATACCCAAAACGGAACAAAAAATAGTAATTTAACGATCTAGATCTACAGCCACCACCACTTAAGTGCCACTGCAGTGCTGAGAATGACCCACCACCCAAATAGTACCTGCTCTGTGGGGGTCCATGGGGGTCCTGACCATTGAAGAACAGGGTAATAAAGTATGCAGAGAAACAGATGGACTACAGTTTGTAACTGTAGAACTACAGAGTGAAACTATATGGTCAGTGGGGCTGATAAAATGCAGAGGGTAGCGCTGTTGCCTCACAGCGAGAATGGCCTGGGTCCGATTCCTGGCTGGGCAACCAGGGTCGTTTCTGTGTGGAGTCTGCATGTTCTCCCCGTGTCTGTGTGGGTTTCCTCCCACAGTCCAAAAACATGCAGTTAAGCTAATTGGACACGCTAAATATATATACATACATATAGATATGTATATATATATATATATATATATATATATGTTACATTATTTCTGTATTCTTGTGTAATTATACCAAATTCAGAAACATACTGACAAGCGGTAAAACAGCCAAGGTAAAACAGTAGAAAAGTATTTTATTTATACAAATCTTTGCATAAAAACATTTTGTGAAACAGTTTGAACATGGAAATGCCATTTTGCCATTTGTCCACCAAAGTTTTGTTTCCCATATTTAAAAAATAAAAATATGAGCTCATATGAAAGGTAATAAATTGAAAAATGATAAAAAAATGAATAGTATTAAGTCAGCATGCATAACTTATATGTAGGAGATGAGTGAATATTAATCTTTACATCACTTACATTCAGCTTTGATAACGAACAAACCTTTAAGTCTTACAGTACAGGTCACCATAAATAAGAAGATTGTCATAAAACAGTAGAGATTCCAGCCGTACAACAAGTTCATACTCACACATACATTCACTCATACATACATCCATACACACATACATGAAATCTTACTCGATTCCTCTTTAATCCACCATCAGATGCTTTACAGCAAATGATCTCAGAGTGGCAGTTTGAATATAAAAACACAAAGAATTTTTAGACAAAATTACAAATCTTTATGCGTTACAGGCCGCTGTGTAAAAATAATCCCGTAAAACCGAATTCAGACAAAACTTTAGCTAAATTGGCTATCGTGAAAGTCAGTAAGCTCACTAACCAAACAACGTGCTAGCCAGTCATCTAATTTTGTTTCCGTTCTCTTCAGTGGACTGAAGGTTTGGCTCATTGTTTGAAGTCAAATCAAACCTGACACTGCTGAGAGCTGCAGAGCAGCTTTCAGTAATGACTAAATGTTTTACTTTTATTTTCTGCATTAATGTTGGTAATTTTTTTGCTCATGTTTTCTTCCTCAGGTTACAAATTTGCTCGTCTTTAGTCAAGAGTTTGAGTTGAGTTGCAAATCAGTCAAGAAATGACTTGAGTCGCCATCTCTGGTTCCAACCGCCATATTTTTAATGGCTGAATGATAAAAATAATCATCTCTGCATAAACAGGATGAACTTCAAGGCACTTTCTGGTCATACAATAATGCGCTGGTTGGTAGGAGTGTAGAACGTGAAGTCATTTCAAAGTACATGTTCTTGTTTTGTGAAAAAAAAAATTAAAAAGATTTCTCCAGTCTTTGGTGTCACATAGTTTCAGCACTATAAAAAGGATATGATAATCAGTGCCGGCTCTACCTAATCAGCTAGTAAAGACCCCCTCAAAACATCCTGCTTAGGGCCCCCCAAAAGGCTAGAGCCGGCCCTGATGATAAATTAAAAGATGCTAATCCCAATTTCTGAATAACTGAATTTTCGGAAGCTTGCCTGTTCCATTAAGTGGGTACATTAAGTGGGCATTTGTGTAAAAGTAGTAAAGATATAAGCTTTCTAGTTTGCATAGTTCTTGTGTGTCGTGGCGTGTAGAGCTAAACAGTCTCTCCATTTTTTTCATATTGCTAGGAAACGTGTTGGTTTCTCCTTAGTGTGTGTATAAAAGCCCGTTAGCGTAACGTTCATTATCAACAGCAGTTCAGCGCAGAACCATGTAAACACCTCGTTTTGAAAATCAGTAATGTTGGTTCTTGAACAGAGGTGCTGGAGGAGGGGTGCTGAGGGTGCTGCTGTGCACCATAGTGGTGAAGAGTCAAACACAGGAAATTATAGCCTTTCAGTAAGTTAGTCAATTAATTATTCTCACATAAATAATTCAATTTAAGATTTATACCTATTTTTTGCTGAGTCAAAAATGATGACGAGTGTGAGGGAGCTAACCATGCGTTGCTAACACTTTCATCATTCACAAAAAGTGGTGTCAAAATACATCAACTCCTAAAAAAAAAGGTTCTAATAATAGTAATATTCAACCATGTATGTGGTTACTTTTTGGCGTATTTCCAAATCTTGGTGTGTTGCGTAAGTAGTTATCATTTCCTAAAGAACTGAAAGGTCAGAAATTGTCACTCCCAGAGAGGTCAGAGTAGCATGTTAGTGAAAGTTTTTATGGTTAGAATTTCATGTGTTCATTCGTTTAAGCAATTATAGGGGTCCAAGCATCAACAGCCAGAACAGCACCCCTCCTGAAACCTGCCCCTCCTCCTTATGTCTCTGTCCCCTCTGCATACAGCGCTGACCCCACCTATCAGAAGGTGGAGTCTTGGACAGTGCGGTATTGCTGCAGTTCTGTGGGTTCCACCTCCTGTTTGTTGTTCTGCTCTTTGCTGGATGGACTGTAACCGGCCGATCGTCCTGTGGGTTTGAATCCAGGCGAGCGGCCCTTCGGGGTGAAGCCTGTGGAACGGGGGGCTGCAGATCGTCGGAGAAACCATTTGGAGGTCACGAGGTCACCGTAGCCCTGTGCGTGAGAGAAGGCGTAGCCGGAGCGACGGGTGCTGGAGCGACGGATTTTGGTCCGGCGCTGAGGAGAAGGACGCTGGTCTTTCTTCTGATGGACCTTAAATCTCACCTGCATCAAGAACAGGACAGTGGAGTTATTATCCATTCATAATGATTATAATAATAAGGCCACATTATTATTTTTCTGTTATATATAACACCCAAACATTATGCATTGCTATTACTGGTTATTATTACACACAATACACCAAAAGATATTTTTAGATGTTTTATTCAATATTTCAATAAGAAACAGAAATAAATGATAAATATTGCAATTGTAAGTTAATTAGAATGATGGACCAAAAGATAGAAAACTTAAGATGGACACCAGAAAGGACTGCAAGTCTAAACTGGACTGTGGTAGAGGGGAGTTGGTTAGTTAGAATGTACAGTGGTGTAGAAGGATGAACTCTGTCTGTGTACCTTGTCGTTGATGGTGGGTTTAAGCTGGATGAAGATGATTCGATGAACCAGCACTGGTAGAACACACAGTACGGCCGTCAGGAAAACCGTCAGCCAAACGTTGAACTGATCCAGAGAGTTACGAGATGTACCTGTCAGCACAAACACAAACACATACAGTTACTGTCTGTGCTCACACAGTAAAGACGTACAATATTTCTTTCAACGAATTCAGTGCATTATTTTCATTAAACTGGCTAGATTAAGTGATTTTTCAATTTCTTTCCAGAGACGTCAAGCAGTCCAGTAGTATTGTATAACAAAAAACACTTCCATTTCCTATCAAGCTTCTTAACAGAAATTATGCCCTTTTCACCACTATATAGTGCCATATAACTGAAATGATGTCCTATTCACTATATAGTGCACTGTTTTGTGCTATGAAACTTTGGTGTAAGCTGTTGGCACTCACCTATGAAACGGAAGGATGGTGGGTGAAGCTGGTACAGTCCGTCACTCTGCATGGTGAACGTCACAATAAAATACATCCCCAAACTGCCCCAAACAAACAGATGATTAACTGCTGTCCAGTAGGACAGGTCCAAGCTCAGCTGCAGAGGAGAGAGAAGAGAGAATTAAAAACGACTGACGAAGCAGCACAGTCATTCTGACAGACTGTAATACACTACAGGAAGTGTAGGGGGCGATATGGCTTCTACTGTTCCATTTAAAAAGCCTCTATAATGTTCATATGATCCACACAGTCATTCTGACAGACTGTAATACACTACCGGAAGTGTAGGGGGCGATATGGCTTCTACTGTTCCATTTAAAAAGCCTCTATAATGTTCATATGATCCACACAGTCATTCTGACAGACTGTAATACACTACAGGAAGTGTAGGGGGCGATATGGCTTCTACTGTTTCATTTAAAAAGCCTCTATAATGTTCATATGATCCACACAGTCACTCTGACAGACTGTAATACACTACAGGAAGTGTAGGGGGCGATATGGCTTCTACTGTTTCATACAGAAATAATCAGTAGCTCTGGTTCTACACACCTGGAGGCACACAGTGAAGGTGAGGCAGGTCTGAGTGAGCAGGGCGAATGATTGGTAGTCGGCTCCTTCCTTTCCGTCGCTGCGCATGGAGTCGTACACGGTGGCGTAGGGAACGAAGAACAGCACCAGTGAGCTGTAGCAGCTGTGCAGTGCGCACTTCATAAACGCCGTCTTACTGAAGTACAGACTCAGCTGACCCGGAACATACAGCTGAGGAAACTCCAGACTCCAGCCGTCATTAACATCCTGAACACAGACACACAGAGAGAGCATCAGCTCCCTTCAGTTCAGCTCAGTTCAAAGGGGAAGTCCACCAATTTTTCAGAATTAAATGGTTAAGATGTAAACAGAGTCGTTCAGAGTGGTTTGGTGTGAAACGCTCTGCTCTAGAGAAACTTACAGAGTCAGAACTGTTCACAGTGGTGGTGATAGGAACCAGACGTCCACCTCTAAAAGCTCCTCACAGAAAGTTACTACATGAAATGGTTATGAATTCACTGCATGATGACTGATGATTGATGACTGACACATTGTTTTACGATAGTTTTGCAAAGTCTTGGCCTAAAATTCCAATCTATTTATGGTGGAGGGATACATGCAGGGTGTTGTGAGGCAAAATAGTCCCCAAAGAAAACTTGATTTTTCAAATTATCCACTATTTTTACCATCATTAATATTCCATATAAAAACACAGAAGACAAGTGTAGGTTCACTGGTGGTATACATATATGTGGTGACGCCTGGTTCCTATCACCACCACTGTAAAGAAATTGGAGTCTCTACAATCAACCATTTCACATCAAACCACTCTGAACTACTTAGTTTCCATCTTTTTAGGTTAAAAATCGTTTTTTGCTATGTAGTATTATGTTAAGCTAAGGTATTTAGAAAGTAAATGGGTTGAAGGGAAAAAGATGCATTTAGTGCATTTAGCAAATAAGCCAGTTATTTTACATCCTATATAAAAGGGAGAGGACCGTTCAGTGTACCTGGTCAAACAGGGCCATGCCCAAGACTGGGAGGGACGTGTACACCAAATTGTAGAGAGCAATGAAGCCTTCATCATAAACCGTCTGCAGAAAATGAACAACATAATCACATTAATATACATTTGAGAGAAAATGTATTAAAAGATGAAAATGACCCTATTTGCAGTCCAGTGTTTATCCTGAACACCTCCACACAGTTTGAGACGAGTGTGTGATGATGTAGACATGCAGTTAGCACTATGCTAATTGATGTGGTATAAGCTTCCATTACTTGATAGCTACATTAGCTTTGCAGCTCCAGTGCTAGAACCAAAGAATTAAACTTCAGGCACCAAACATGTCTTGGCTGATCTACTGTATCTGGCGTTAATGCTCTGGTCAGGATGTTTGGAGAAAGGACGTTAGTGGACGTTTCCTCACCTGGGCGGAGAAGCCGCAGAAGAAGGCGTACCAGAAGTGGACGAAGGTGAAGGTGAAGTTTTTGTAGAAGAAGTAACGCAGGAACTTGCACATGCGCACGTAGGACCAGCGGCCGTGCACCAGCAGGAGGCGCTGCAGGAAGCGGAACTGAGCGAAGGAGAAATCGCTGGACAGAACGGCCTGCATGCCTTCCTGACCACTGATACCCACGCCGATATGAGCCGCTACAGACAGAGAGATGGAAAAGGTAACGTTAGCATTGTGAGCTGTACTGTACAAACTGGCCCTGGATTTATGAGAGGTTTACTAAGTCCTGTGTTTGGTCTCTGAAGTGCTCCTTTAGTTTTAGCACTAAGCTACGAGGACTTTACTCCTCTAATTAGCCTGGTGCTAACTGCATGAGGAAATCATCACACTGGCCTCAAACTGTGTGGAGGTGTTCAGTATCTCTAATAGAAATTAATATATGGTTTCTGACACTGTATAATGCACTGTTATCAATAAACATGGATTAAACTCAGATTTGGAGGGGGGAGATTTGGAGAGGGGTGATGTGGAGAGGAGTGATGTGGAGAGAGCTGTTTTGGAGAGGGGTGATGTGGAAAGGGGTGATTTGGAGAGGAGTGATGTGGAGAGGGGTGATTTGGAGAGGAGTGATGTGGAGAGGGGTGATTTGGAGAGGGGTGATGTGGAGAGGAGTGATGTGGAGAGGGGTGATGTGGAGAGGAGTGATGTGGAGAGGGGTGATGTGGAGAGGGGTGATTTGGAGAGGGGTGATGTGGAGAGGAGTGATGTGGAGAGGGGTGATTTGGAGAGGGGTGATGTGGAGAGGGGTGATTTGGAGAGGAGTGATGTGGAGAGGGGTGATTTGGAGAGGGGTGATGTGGAGAGGGGTGATTTGGAGAGGAGTGATGTGGAGAGGGGTGATTTGGAGAGGGGTGATGTGGAGAGGGGTGATGTGGAGAGGAGTGATGTGGAGAGGGGTGATGTGGAGAGGGGTGATGTGGAGAGGGGTGATGTGGAGAGGAGTGATGTGGAGAGGGGTGATTTGGAGAGGAGTGATGTGGAGAGGGGTGATTTGGAGAGGAGTGATGTGGAGAGAGCTGTTTTGGAGAGGGGTGATGTGGAGAGGGGTGATTTGGAGAGGAGTGATGTGGAGAGAGCTGTTTTGGAGAGGGGTGATGTGGAGAGGGGTGATTTGGAGAGGAGTGATGTGGAGAGGGGTGATTTGGAGAGGAGTGATGTGGAGAGGGGTGATGTGGAGAGGGGTGCTCTGTGACGTACATTTTAAAAATGAGATTTTTCACCAAACTCTGAACTGTTTTAATTGAACACAGATTATTCTAGATTTGCTCATGTGTCGTACAATCAGTCCTTCAGTAATGGATGTGCTGACCTTTAATCATGCTGACGTCGTTGGCTCCGTCTCCGATAGCCAGAGTGACCGCTTGTTTGTACTTCTTCACCAGCTCCACCACCTGAGCCTTCTGCAGTGGAGTGACCCTGCAGCAGATCACCGTCTTACACATACACGCCGTCCGCAGGAACTCCAGCTCCATACTGCTCTCCAGAGCATACGCCTGGAATTACACACATACACAGATGAACAGAAAGACAGACAGACAGACAGACAGACAGATACACAAAAGTACTACCTCCATACTGCTCTCCAGAGCGCACACCTGGAATTACACAGATAATACCCATAGATAGATAGATAGATAGATAGATAGGTAGACAGAAAGTAATAGACAGCTAGACATACAGATAGATAGACATACAGATATACAGACAGACAGACAGATAGATAGATAGATAGATAGATAGATAGATAGATAGATAAGTAGACAGACAGCTAGCATACAGTTAGACAGAAATATAGATAGACAAACAGACAGCTAGATAGACAGACAGACAGCTAGATATTTAGATAGACAGACAGGCAGACAAACTGGCAGATAGATAGAAAGGCAGACAGATAGACATGTAGACAGACAGACAGAAAAATAGATAGACAGACAGATAGAGACAGACAGGTAGACAGACAGACAGATGGACATGCAAACCTACAAACAGATAGATAGACAGGTAGACAGAAAGCAAGACAGACAGACAGATATACAGAAATATAGATAGACAAACAGACAGCTAGATAGACAGATAGACAGCTAGACATACAGGTAGACAGACAGGTAGATGAAGAGACAGACAAACTGACAGATAGAAAGACAGACAGACAGATAGACAGATAGAGACAGACAGATAAATATGTAGACACAGACATATAAATATGTAGACAGATAGACAGACAGATAGGTAGGTAGACAGACAGACAGACGGGCAGGAAGACTGACAGACAGATAGGTAGACAGACAGACAGACAGATATATTCCACGTGTGTGTTTGTAAGTAGTTTGTAAGCAGATGTTTTATTGTGGTTTGAATGATGTAAAGTCAGTGAGTGGTCAGTCGTGTTGTGCAGAAAGAAAAACTGTGTTTGTCATATTTTAATATTAGCAGTGCAGAAACGGATTTCATACAGAATATTAATATACTGTAGTACATAAATAATACAGTATATTAATAAATAAATAATAATGAATCGTGTGATTACATTCCAACAATACTGTGATTCAGCCTAAATGCACTGGACTGTGTTTCCTCTGACTGTCTCACCAGGCTGTGTCCATTGATGACCAGTCCGAACTCTCCGCTCACTGTCTCGTCCTGCACCACCTTCGGGTCGTTACCCAGAATGCTCTCCGGGATGAAGAAGGCGTCCTCTCCTGCATTCGGACGCATCTTCGCTCGAGCGTCTCTGAGGAAAATCAGCAAATAAACAAAATGAACGTAAACATAAACACAGTGAATGGCAGACGAATCAGTGAACACGGTTTATAAACACAGTAACAGAGTATAAAACAGTGACCTACTTAAAGAGTGACACTGATCTGTAACACTACAGACACAGACATGCTGCACCCAGACGGACAGTTCTGATCCCGGATGGTGGGACACAGTGCTACATTTACATTACTCGTTCATCATTTCATTCTCAAATCATACTTAAAAACAATTATTTTTATGTTTTACCTGACTCTTTTAAGTATGTTTGTTATTGCAGTTCAACATATATCCAGTAGGTGGCAGTGATGTATTAATAGTGTAAACCACTGAAAGCACAAACGAACTGAAATGTACAGTATATATTCTAACAGGTGGTACTCAGATAAGAATAAGACCACCCTTCATTTACTTTCTAGTCAAAACAGCCAATAAGTTATTCTGCTTTACTCAAGTTATTCATTTTTCAGCAACAGGAAAAAAGTACAAACCATATTTAACAGAAAAATTACACAGAAGCCTCAACAACTAAATCTAATCTCAGATGTCTGAGTGTTCAGTGTGTCACTCTTTACCTTTATTGCTTTCAGTTTCTCAAAGAAATCTGCAGACACACCTCCAAAGTTCAGTCTTAGAAGTTGGTTTAGCTTTTTTCTGCTTCTCACTGCTAACGAGTGTATAAAATCAAGTACACAGCCATGCAACCTGGCAGTAGAATGGGTCGTACTGATGAGCTGTCATAGGATGCTGCCTCTGCCACAAGTCAATTTGTAAAATGTCTGTCCTGCTAGATCTGCCCCTGTCAACTGTAAGTGCTATTACTTTGAATTAAAGCACCTAAAAGCAACAACAGCTCAGCCACAGAGCGGTAGACCGTTGAGAGCTGAAGTACCTATCAAGTAAAATCGCCTGTCCTCTGTTGCATCTGGACACGCAGACACACTCCAAAATCTAGTGGAAAGCCTTCCCAGAAGATTTGAGGCTGTTGTAGCTACAAAACGGGTCAACCCCACATTAATGCCCATGGTTTTGGAATGGAATGTCCAACAAGCTCAACATATGTGTGATGGTCAGGTGTCCACATACTTTTGGCCACACAGTGTGTCTGTTCTTTTAGCTTCAGTGCAAAGCAGTGCCTCTCTGAAGCAAGGTGTGGATGCCTGACATCAACTAGCACCTATTTATTTTTAACACCTTCCATTTTTTTCCAAGGTGTCACCAAACTTTTAAAGGGTAAGTCTTTCTGAGTTCAGGTTTGTTACCTCAGCTCCTGCCGGACATCCTCAGTCGAGTGAGCAGCAACAATAAAAATGTCTGTCATCTCCTCCCTCAGCAGATTACAGGAGTAGCCGATGTTCTCAGCCGTCTCTAAAAAAGCAAGAAAAAAGAGTCGGTTATTCATTCACCCTAATGAGAAACTGTAGAACAGACTCAGTTTATATCACAATACCTACATTTAGAGTCGGTTATTCATTCACCCTAATGAGAAACTGTAGAACAGACTCAGTTTATATCACAATACCTACATTTAGAGTCGGTTATTCATTCAGCCTAATAAGAAACTGTAGAACAGACTCAGTTTATATCACAATACCTACATTTAGAGTCGGTTATTCATTCAGCCTAATGAGAAACTGTAGAACAGACTCAGTTTATATCACAATACCTACATTTAGAGCCAGTCATTCATTTATTTATATAGTTATATAGTATATTAATAGTTTTTGAATAAATGAATTACCGACTTCAACATTTTGAATCTACATGTTAAAGCAGGTGTATCAGTGCTAGAAAAAGGAATGGATGAGTTTCAGAAAAGGCAGATTAGTATCAGCTGTGTGGTTGAAGTACCTTGCTTATCTCCTGTCAGCACCCAGATCTTGATATCCGCTTTGGCCAGCTGCTCGATGGTCTGGGACACGCCGTCCTGCAGCTTGTCCTCTATAGCTGAAGCTCCGATTAGCTAAACATTGACAAACATTATAGTTTATCCTCTATAGCTGAAGCTGCGATTAACATTAGCAAATATTACATAACTGACTGCAATATTATCTCACAGGTTTGTTCATCCTTTACAAAATGAACAGTTTATAGTGCATTAAAATGAAGATATAATCAAACAGATACTCTAAATTACTTTGAATTAACATTTTAATGAAACCTACATTTTGGTTCTAGCTTTAACCTGTGTGTATGTAAGTATGTGTACCAGCAGGTCTTTCTCGATCTCCTCATAAAGCGCGTTGAGTTTGTCCTCTCGTCCCTCCAGTGCAGTGTTGGCCTCATGGTGGCGCTGCAGCCATTCTGAGAAATAATCTTCATCCAGATCCTTATAGGCTAGAACCAGAGTCCGCAATCCTTCACCAGCAAACTCCTGCACACAAACAGCAACAGGTGAGCTACAGTCTGTAACTGCACACCTACATAGTGGTCCTACAGGGTAGGTGTTTCTAATAAAGTGGCCAGTGAGTGGACAAATAAAGTATGTGTTTCTAATAAAGTGGCCAGTTAGTGGAAGCACAAGGTAGGTGTTTCCAATAAGGTGGTCAGTGAGTGGAAGCACAAGGGAGGTGTTTCTAATAAAGTGGCCAGTGAGTGGTCCTACAAGGTAAGTGTTTCTAATAAAGTGAGTGCACTATAAGTATAGAGTACACATAGAGCTCCCTCTGGTGGTCACTCACGTTAAGGTGCTCTGTTGTGACCTCCTTCAGTTTACCGCAGGACTGATGCAGCCTCTGATAGACGATAGTGTCTGCTCCTTTACAGTACAGAGATAGAGTTCCTTCAGGAGAACGCACTGAGAGAGAGAGAAGAACAGAGATTATACTACATGTAACCCACCAAGCACAATCATGAGCCAGTTCACTTCCAAAACAATGCACACACACTCACACACACCTACTTTAATATGTGATGAAAGTGTTTCAAATGATGTTTTGGTGAAAAATAGAAATTTCTCCTAAGACATGTTTGTTGTCTGAAATTTGCATCTTTAGTTTTAGCACTAGTGCTATGAGGCTGATGTAGCTAACGTAATAAAAACGCCAGCTCAGCATTCAGATATGCTAATGTGCTTCAGTCCACATTTACAGATACCAGTGTGTCATAGAGTGTCAGAAACCACGTAATCACATAATCGTAGCTCCAGTGCTAAAACTAAAGAATCAAACTTCAAACACCAAACCTGACTCGGCTGATCGACGACATTTGGGGCTACGAGGTAAAAAAAAAGTCATGTAAATGTGTCATTTTGCTGAATTTTGGCTGTAAGTTTAATCCAAAGGAAGGAAGCCCATCCATACCAATGACAGACATTCTCTTTCGTACGTTGTTGAAGTCGAGGATGGCCAGCAGCTCGTAGCTGCGCTGGACGCCCATCTCTACAATAGTCAGACTCTCCGGAGTCCGCGAGCGGAAAACAAAACCAAAGTTACGCGCCGCCGTCACCAGAGCGCCCTCATCTGGAGACTGAGCCTGATACACCAGATCTGCAGACAGAGAGAGGGAGTGAGACAGAGCGAGAAAGAGACAGAGAGAGAGAGATATTTACATCCTTCTGCAGCTAAATATTTAAATCTCCTTCTCCCATCAGGCACTGTGGCTGGTTGCCCAAACAAATAAACCAACAAATCCGAGTCCCATATAATTTTACCATTAAATGTAAGTTTACTTTATTTCACTGAACGCTAATTCAAACAATGTACTACTACTACTACTACTACTAATAATAATAATAATAATAATAATAATAACATTTTGCTGATTAACATTGAATAAGATGTGCTTATATGAGTGTATTTATTATGTTTTTAAAATTCATACTTCATATTACTCAGAAAGGGCCCCTCATGTAATTTGAGTTTGCTTTACAGACTCCAGTGTGTGTGTGACAGAGGTGAAAGGGCAGAGCTAACACAAACACTGACCGTTGTTTTTTTCCTCGGCCATGACGGTGTGGCAGAGCGCCAGCAGTCTGAAGAAGTTGTGAACTTCCACTGTCTCCAGCTTCACAGCCTCCAGCAGACTGCTGTCATAGAACTGGAACTTAGAGTCGGCCAGAGAGTTGAAGGAGAAATCCACCGGAACCGTGTCCTACAAACACACACATACAAAACATCTTATATGAACACACACGTTACAGCAGTAGTTTAGCAAAAACAAATTAATTAAGGAATAAATTAAACTCTGGAAACAAAAATGATCAGCACAACAAGTGGGCATCCATGTTTGTGGATGAGACCTATCAGAGATATAAATTGAGCATGTAAGCATATAAACTGCAAACATAAGAGGCCCTAGAATGGAGCCCTGAAGAACACCATACTTATTCTTTGTACGTTCACAACAATCATTAATTCCTCAGATAAACTGGCAACATTTGGTCAAATAGGACTTAATCCAGGCAAGATCCAGTCCACTAAAAACTGATGCTAACAAAATTTTAAGGCTTAACTAATAAGATATCGTGGTGTATTGTGTCAAAGGACTACCGACTTTACCAGCCCTTCAGGTTCACACCGTCTCCTTACCTCTGAAATCTCCAATCTCTGTCCTGAGTAGTGGTCAATCACGTCTCCTACACAACAAAACAGAAGAAATGTATGTACTCCACTCAGAACGTTTCATTTCAAATATCTTTCACTGTAAACTGGAAGGGTCTGTATGTGGATCTATATTTTCTACCGTAGGTTTTCCCGTTGATGGAGCACTTGTTGAAGGTCATGATGTTCTGTGTGAGAGTGCCGGTTTTATCAGAGAAGATGTAACGGATCTGTCCCAGCTCCTCGTTCAGAGTGGTGGTCCGAGCTTCAGCCGGAGTGTCGCTGCGGCTATAATACATCAGCCTGTCCCAGTTAATGTAGTAACTGTTTCCTAACCGGATCACCTCCATACTGAAACACAAACACACACACGTATATAACGGCTCAACCAGAGAGTGGAAATCATAAATAATATACATCACTATGGCATGCGCATGCCACAATCACATATACAGTCAATCATCATTTCTTGGGTTCTTTCTATGATAACGTGTCTGTCCCAAACCCGAACCGCTAAATTTCACTCTGTGAAAAAATAGTAATGCGTTTTTTTTTTTTCAAAAAAATTTTAAAGTGAAGTTGAAAGACTTCTACTAAAGATTTACTACGAGTTAAAATTTTTTCTGTCCCATGTTTTCATGTCACTACCGAGTTTTAGTCAGTAGGCGGAGCCTTAATTTAGCCACGCCCCTGCCTGTTAGACCAGGAAGTGAGGCTGCATCCCTGTCCCTCACGACCACATGGTGAGCAGTTAGATCCCATTGTTTTGAAGTAAATGAGCCCCAAAGACTAAGAAAGTCAGTGTGGAACATTAAGAACTGTCACTACTGAAGAACAGATTTTGTTTTAATGAAAAATATGATGGTTTTCTGTGTGAACAGCTGTTCAAAGCTGTGTTTGCTAGTCATGTACTGGTTAGCGTTTTTGAGTTCTGCTGAAAATGAGTTGTTGTCACTACTGAAACCAAAAACTAAACAAGTAAAAATAAATACAAATAAGTTAAAGTAAAACGACACAAAGTCACTATACAGTCATTTTCACTACCTGACATAGAGCGATATGGGCACCACAGTGTTGAGGATGATGATGTAGGACCAGAACGTGAGGAAGGCAGAAAATGCCGGGCCCGTGGTCTCCTCCCTCGGGACGAAGCCCGTGACCTTTGACCCTTCATAGTACTCCCAGATGCCATGGCCCACAGCCAGGACAATACACATCAACACCAAAAACCCAAAAATCTGCAGAGGAGAGAAAACAAGACCAAGAGTTATATTTATGATTTAAATTTACACACAGAAAATAACAAAAACGTAGTGTTTTAATAATAATAATAATAATAATAATAATAGTAGTAGTAGTAGTAGTAAACAACGTAGCATGTCTTCTTTGTCAGTTTATAATAACATATTAATTGCTAATCATGTTTATTTTAAAGAAGACAATGTCATTATAAATATCACACTAAATATTTGTAACAATAACTAAAAAACAGTCCAATTCTATATTTTGAAAAGTCACTTAGCAGCTCCACACTGCATACAGTGCATAGCTTTTTTACTACTATTATTATGTTATTATCACCAACATCCATACGATTTCATAACAACCTTCATATTTAACAATTGCAAACTGACAAAGTGAATATGCTAATTTATTAATATTTCTATATTTATTTAAACTGCTAGGCTTTCCGCTGTACACATATCTGAACTGCACCGGGTCTCTCAAACTCACGAAGAGCACGAGGACGTTCATCAGGCGGTCGATGCTGGTCCTCTTAAAACTCGATTTCCCACAATTCTGCATCAGCTTGGTATCAGGACCTGTGAAGAAAAACATTCATTGAGCTGAACTTTGAAAATGACATTTGATTCGTTTCCTGTGGCTGCTGTCGTTGTGATACGGCCAATCAAATTATTACGCTCTCCGTCAAGCTCCGCCTTATTTTCCTCAGCCCACCAATCAATGCTTAGCAACCGCTGCTATCCACCTCAAGCCTTCAGCCTATGTCAGTGTTTGAATTTGAAGCTGCTGTTGCTGTTAAAAGATGTGAGTGGGGACGTTCAGCAGTGAGATTCAGTCGCGTGGAGCGTGTCGGATTACGTGGATCCAGTATTCCGGTTGGTTGCTATTGTTCTGAACCAGGGCGGAAGTGTTAGAATACGCGGGGTGATGACTGACGGCTGGCAGGAACAAACTACAGACTGACACTGCGGGACGTTACTGTGTTTGGAAACTGTATCTACCATGTTGTCCTGCCCACTTTTTCCATAGGTCTACAAAACATCTGTCTCCGTCTACATCACTGGAACACAGACCGCTGTGTCTGTCATTACAGAGCAGATATAATCTGACCTGCGAACAGCACCATGCCGAAGCACCAGTCAGTGTTCCGGAGAGTGCAGCCCCTCAGCAGCACGCTCTGATTATCCAGAGGATACTTCTGCTCCTTCCACACCAGAGTGCCCGTAAACCGGTCCAGACGGTTATTAGGAGCTTCACAGCAGACCTCCCCTACAGAGAGAGAGAGAGAGAATCTTTAATACAACCACATATGAAATGACATAATTCTGAGTAACCCAACATCTTCTGAAAACTGCTTCATCTGTTGTTATGATAAACGTTACTGTACACAGGTGTGTTCATGCACTTCTGGTGCAGATTCATAGCGATTTGTGTGTGAATTAGCTCTTCAGACCGCGAGCGCTCTCCAAAGCCATGTTCCACACACCGTACATATTTAAAAACAGGTGTTTTCCGTCATTACAGTGGAGTTTTATAACTCAACTACCCGCCGGGACACAGCTGTACAGAACATACTGTACTTTGTTCTCAGTGAGTCAAACGCAGCGGAGACGGTGGGAGATTAACTCTACTGTAGTCTTTCTCTCCAGGCTGGTGTTAACTCTCACCGCGCGCCACACTGAAGCTAGCTGAGGCTCTAAAGCACGGTGGCTACACTTGGAGTAAAGTATAGTAAGTAGAAGGTGAAGGACCATGTGGTAAAGCTAGCATCACAGTGCGTAGCAGAGAGAGAGAACAGGCAGCTTCTTAAACTTCTTAAAGGACATCTGGTTACCCTGCCCTACAATTCTTATTTATATTACATTTAGATTTATAATTTAGATTTTTTATATTATTATTATTTTATATTACAGTTTTAGTGAATCTTGTTAGCTATCCTTTAAACTGTTAGCTATCTTTTAACCTGTTAGCTATCCTTTAGTCTGTTAGCTATCTTTTAGCCTGTTAACTATCCTTTAGTCTGTTAGCTATCTTTTAGCCTGTTAATGATCCTTTAGTCTGTTAGCTATCTTTTAGCCTGTTAAGTATCCTTTAGTCTGTTAGCTATCTTTTAGCCTGTTAACTATCCTTTAGTCTGTTAGCTATCTTTTAGCCTGTTAATGATCCTTTAGTCTGTTAGCTATCTTTTAGCCTGTTAAGTATCCTTTAGTCTGTTAGCTATCTTTTAGCCTGGTAACTATCCTTTAAACTGTTAGCTATCTTTTAGCCTGTTAACTATCCTTTTAACTGTTATCTCTCTTTTAGCCTGTTAACTATCCTTTAGTTTGTTAGCTATCCTTTCTTATTGGTCACCTTTTA
This sequence comes from Colossoma macropomum, assembly GCF_904425465.1. Lineage (NCBI taxonomy): Eukaryota > Metazoa > Chordata > Actinopteri > Characiformes > Serrasalmidae > Colossoma > Colossoma macropomum. Next base: position 29,739,151 of record NW_023494806.1, on the reverse strand, counting down.
AACCATTAGGATCCTTTACACTGTGATACCAACCTATTAAAAAGCCAAAACCAGCAGGCCAGCATACCCACAACCAAAACACAGCATATGCAGGTTTTACAGGTGCTGAGCCAGGCTGAGATATGCTGTTCTTTCTGTTACGGCGCTGCGAGAAGCATAACAGTCCATTAACAGCACAGTGGGTTCTGCTGAGTTAGCGCGTAATTCAGATTTGAATCGCTGTTAAGTGGCCACAGAATATCAGATCAGATTTTAGCTTTACTATAAATATAGTATGTAGTGATTATCAAGTCAGAGTCATTTCTTCTCTACTTATCTGCCCTGAGATTTGATCACAGTGCTTCTCACATGAAATCATAAGTATACTTCTCCCCCCCCCCTCTCTCTCTCTCTCTCTCCCTCTCTCTCTCTCTCACTCACTCTCTCTCTGTCTCTCACCTTTGAAAGCAGCCAGGGCCTCGATGCTTCCCCCCATCTCTCCTGTTACAGTCAGAGCCTGCTTCACCTTCAGATTAGTCTCCCTGAGAACATTCAGACATACAGCTTTACTTTTATTCTTTTCTTTATTTACCGCTGTCTGTATGTTCAAACTCTCTCACTCACTCTCTCACTCACTCTCTCACTCTCTAACTCACTCTCTCACACTTCCACTCACCCATCCAGCTCAGCGGTCTCAATGTACACCAGATTCAGAGGCTCACTGCTTGATAAGAGCAACAGATCTGCCTGAAAGAGAGAGAGAGAGAGAGAGAGAGAGAGAGAGAGAGGGAGAGAGAGAGAATTTGTTTGTTTACTGCTCATGTGATTCACTAGTAAGATATACTTATTTCCTGTTTTGCGATTCTGCACATTTCAGGAAATCTATGATCAGTTTACTCCTCCACAAGCAGTGGACGCTGATACCCCACCGATTAGCGCGATGCTAACTGCATGTCGAAATCATCTCACTCTGGCCTCAAACCGTGCTGAGCTCAGTATCTCTGAAACACTTGATTATGTGGTTTCTGTGTGAAACACTGTGTTATGTTATCCATAAACATGGACTAAAGTACATCAGCATAGCTAACGACAGTAGCAGCCACCTGGAAGACTGAATTCTGTACGTACTTTTGTCCGTTGTACAGATAAGAGCTTCTTGTCTTGTTTGAGTGATTGATGATTCAGCTATGCAGCTAGCACCATGCTGACTGGTCGGGTATAAGCCATTACATATCAGCTACATCAGCCTCACAGCTCCAGTGCCGGGCAGAAATAAACTCACTGTCACAAACTGGTTGTTCTCCAGCCTGATGATGTCACCGACTTGAACGTTCATCCATTTCTCACTTCTGAGCCTGAGAGATGGAGAGAGATAAAGAGGAAGAGAAAGAGAGATAGAGAGATATATATAGTCAGATCGAGAGAGTGAGGGATGAGTTTCTCACGAAACGTATTTTTGGTATACAAATAATTGATTGTAAAACTTTTTTTTTTCATTTCCCGTAAACCAAGTAACCAATTTACTTTGTTACCACAACACAGCAAGCTTTAAAAACACAGCTTTTCTTTTCACAACCTGTAAACTATTTTTAAAATGAATTATTAAAATATATGTGCACTTGTCTCATTACCACAACAGACTGAAGAACCACGGAGGTTTTTCTCATTTATGTCTCCAAACATTTTGTTGTTTCAGTTCACATCCACAATTTACAAGAACACAGGTAACAGTAATACAAATAATTTTTTTTTTTCTGATTAAAAAATTCGGAAGTGAGAAACACACGTGTTCACAGTAATGAGAATTAGGGTTAAAAAAATGACAAAAACTTTAAAACAGAAAAACTGTTAGTTGTATCATATAGAGCTCCACTTGATCTACTAAATAATATGAACACTGTTTATCTGCGTGATACTAATGACACTCAGATATTCATCGACGTGTTTTGAGACCCGTGTTTATGAAATTTGGTGGTTTGGTCATTTCTTTAGTGCAGTAAACGACATCTAGCTGTTTTAACGTTATCCCGTGTTGCATGTCCATCATTTCCATGCTTGGGCAGACTGAATAAAGCACCCTGCAGCCTTGTGTCAGTATGTCATGTACTGAAGATGTGATCATAGCAGCATAGTAACATGGTAACGATTACATAGTAACATTGTGATAATGGTATTCGTGATTATAGTGATGGCTATAGTGATAATATTGATTATAGTAACAATAGCGATGACAGTAATGGTGGCAATGATGGCAAATGTGTTTGTAGTGAGGAAAGTGATGTAGTGATTATAGTGGTGATGGTGATTGTAGTACAAATGGTGATGACAGTGATGGTGGTAATGATGGCAACACTGATTATACTGATGATTATTATAGTGATTATAGTAATAACCGATTATAGTGATGTGATGGCGATGACTGCAAAGGTCATGATGGTTATGTGATTGTAATATGATGGTGATCATAATCACCATCACAATGTTATGATGAGAGATAATAATATTCATGGTGGTGATACTGACAGTGATAATGATAGTGATGATGTTTATGTGATGGTGATTGTAATGAAGATGCTTATGAAAGTGATGACCATAGTAACAATGGTGATGACTGTAATTATGGCAATACTAATTATGGTGATTATAATGATTATAGTGATAATGGTGATTACAGTAACAATATTGATGGCAGTGATTGTGGCAATGATGGTGAGTTTGTTTGGAGAGAGAATGCACATAGTGATTATAGTGAATATAGTGATGAAACAGTGATAATAGTGATTGTAGTGATTATTATTATAGTTATTATAGTGATAGCTTGATTATGGTGATGTGATGCTGATGAATGGGATAGTGACACCGATGATAATAGTGAAGATGGTCATGATGGTTACGTGATGGTGAATATGGTGATCATGGTGATGATGAGAGATGATGATATTGATAGAGGCCATAGTGACAATGGTAATGATAGTGATGGTGGCAACGAGAGTAATGAGGACAGTGATGGTGATTATAGTTATTGTACTGTAACAATAGAGAAGATGGAAAAGAAACTGACAATAGTGATGATAATGAGACTCATGATGGCGATGAGAGGAGGATTATGAGGTATGATGTAGGTGATGATGTCGATGATGACTAAAATGAGGATAATAATCATAACAGCGATGATGGCTGTGCTGATGGTGATAAAAACTCACTCTCCGTTGATGAGCACTTGGGCCTTGCGGTTGTTGACTTGCCGGTCACTCTTGTGCCGATTCTGCAAGGAAAGAGTCAAAGTCGAGAGCATAAACGTACCGTAGGAGACCAGCAGAGTTACATACGAGCTAGAGAAGAAAACCTGCAGTTCAGTGAAAAATCAAACTTAGGCTTCAAGAAGACTGCTACTGCTTTTAGCTCAGCTAATGCACTTCAGTCCATGTTTATAGATAACAGTGTGTCACTGCAGGGTAAGGAACCACATAATTAGGTCTATTAGAGATACTGAACAACTCCACACGGTTTGAGACAAGTGTGTAATTTATTTAGGCATGCAGTTAGCGCCATGCTAATTGGCGGGGTATAAGCTTCTATTACTTCTTAGCAGTATAAGCCTCGTTTAGTCATGGATGAGGCTGAGAGCCACGAATTCAGTTCAGATGAAGATAAGTAACACTGTTAGACGCACAGCTGCCTTCTATTCTCTACAGAGCTGATCATTTTCAGTGGTACGTTGTTTATGTCCGTGAATAACAGAACACGGCTATTTTAATTCTCTTCCTGTCTCAGTACAGCCACAATGCACAGGTGAGGGAGGGGGAGAAAATGTGCTCCCTCACTGACAGGAAATGATCTATGGTCTAGATAAATATGGCGGTTTAGGTGTAATTCACACATGTGATCATATACTGAGGCTTGTGCGTTTATGTGTGTGTAGTACTGTGAAAAGTTATCATTCATTTAATTTCCGGTCAAAAGAGCCATTAAGTACAAGTTCTGTATTTTTCAGTGTTTACCAGAAAATAACACAACAGCTAAATCGACTCTCAGCTGTGTTCAGTCAGTGAGTCACACTTTTCCTTTATTCCAGCCTCCATTCTTTCAGTTCCTCAAAGAATCTGCAGACACGCCTCCAAAGTTCAGTCTAAGAAGCTGGTTGATCATTTTCTGATTTTTTTTTCTGACAAACAGGTTTAGACAAATTTTGACTCATCAGTTTCGGTGTTCAAATTGTCTTCTCACAGAAACACCTGTGGATGTTTTCAGATCTGAAGCAGCTTGATTTTCTCCTCTCTCTCACAGATGAAAGCTTTAAGTGCTGTTTATCTGATGGGGGCAGTTTTGGTGTCTACCAGCTCTTCCAGGTGGTTGCTAGGGTCTGATTTTATCTGTAGCTTTTAAACAAAGTCCTGTTTTGTTTTGTTTTGACTCATACATGCTGCCTCTGCGTGGCGTGAGCTACGTGGCAGTGTGAGCGCTACAGCTCGAACACACTGACCTTTCATACATACAATGTTTGTGCTGCAGAGCGGATACAGACATTTTTTTTACCAGACAGATAAATGGTCACATCAGTCACTCTGCTCAATAGAAATATAATTTATGAAAGTACACAGTATATTTGTTTATCCTCAACAGCATTCTGACTTGTGATTAGGCAAAAGTGTCAGGCCTGGTGGACCAACCGGGAATCGGTTTGCAGCACAGAATGTTTAACTAGTATTTCGTCATGAATTGAATTAGAATTTAAAAAGTAGTTCTTTAAGTTTGTATACAGTTTTCTTTTTAATTTTCATGGTTTTCATGGATTATTTTAGTATAATCTGCTGTGCGACATGCGCAAAAAATTACACACGGTCTATTCTCTAAACACCACGCCGCTTCAGTGCGGTGTCTGGGATGCTCTGCCGCTTCGCACATGCAGCTGGTGTGAAAGTGCTGACCAGTTAACACGGGCACCGTAATGAAAAGCAAGACTTTCAGCATCGCTCACGCCACGCAGAAGCAGTCTGTGTGAATCGGTCCTTATTTTTCTTTAACTTTCTCCTTCCTTATGCATGTTATATCTAATCTCTTCACAAATATCTCCTGAAAAATGAGTAACTTGTACTTAATGTCCAGTTTTGACGGAAAATTAAATAAATGAAGGGTGTTCTCTGATTTTTGCACAGTACTGTATGTGTGTATGTGTATATACACTGTCATTTTCCAAACAAAAGCAGGCGTTTCCTTCTGCATTTTGGAAATGGAAGGATTGTTCTGACGCTGCATGAGATTAAAAAGGTGATGTGGACACTGACTTTGTTGTAACTGAGTATTACATTATTACATACATATTATACTTTGCTACTATGAAACAAAGCAGTAGCTCCTGTTCTTACTTACTGCAGCCAAAACAATGAAAGCATCTGCTGATTCCTGATTGAGTTAGCATGCGCCAGCATGTGGGGAAAGATATAATTATGATTCATTCTGATACTCGAATACCAGAATTAATCATAATAAACATTCCTATGTATATGTATATATGTGTGTGTTTGTGTTTGTACTCACTATATCATCGATAGCATCTTTGACCGCAGTGACCGTCAGTACAAGGGCCAGAGGAACGACAGTAGTGAACCAGGACAGTGAGGAGATCGCAGGAATCACCTACAGCACATTCACCAAAACAACAATTAAACATACAATATAATACACAATATATAATCTAACATACAGTACAATACACACAAACACACATAATCCCAGTCAACCTAATGAGAAACTCTAGAACAGACTCGGTTTATATCACAATACCTACATTTAGAGTCGGTTATTCATTCCAAATCATGCTTATTTTATATGTATGTGAAAATCACTCTATATGAATGTTTGTGTTGTGTAAGTTTGTGTATCTAAGCAGAAAGTTCACCAGATTCAGTTGTTTTAGCATGGCTAGTTAGCTAGTTCAGTGTTGTAGCCTACACTGCTAGCTACTGCAGCACGACTAAGGTTACTAAGAGATTTGCTGACATTTTTTCTTTATTCTACTGCTATATATTCCAGTGTTACAGCAAAAGCAAAGAACATGACATTATATTGCCTCAAGCTACACCAATAAAGTGCTGATTGTTAGCATTACTGCTACTGAGTGCAGTTTGATTAGCATTACTGCTACTGAGTGCTGAGTGGTTAGCATTACTGCTACTGAGCGCTGATTGGTTAGCATTACGTCTACTGAGTGCTGAGTGGTTAGCATTACTGCTACTGAGCGCTGATTGGTTAGCATTACTTCTACTGAGTGCTGAGTGGTTAGCGTTACTGCTACTGAGTGCTGTTTGATTAGCATTACTGCTACTGAGTGCTGATTGGTTGGCATTACTGCTGCTGAGCGCTGATTGGTTGGCATTACTGCTGCTGAGTGCTGATTGGTTGGCATTACTGCTGCTGAGAGCTGATTGGTTGGCATTACTGCTGCTGAGTGCTGATTGCTGATTGTGCTCACATGCTTTCTGTAAAAGTGAATTACACGAGAACGAGATTTCATGTTTCTCAATTTCCTGGATGATAAACAGATAAGTAGCGTATCTCACATGGCAAAGAAAATCTTGTGTCCAGTTAGTAAACATTACAGGACACTAAATAAACATCACCACCATCAGCTGCCTGAGCAGTGTATGATCAGCAGTTTGTAGTCACAGGATCCTGAGGTTAAAATCCCTCAGAGCCGGTTAGCTGATACAGAGACACCCGCAAAAAAAGTTCACTGTGAGAACTTCCTGTTCTGAGAATCTCTGACAGAGACCTTCCTATTTCACCACACGGCTTCACTCCACACCACCCTGAGATCACACACACACACACAGCTCTCACTCCGCACACACATCGGCCACTTTATCAGAAACACTTCTCTTGCTGATCCACAGTTAGAGACTTCAGCTCTTCTGTAGATGCAGCTTGTGTTCTACATCCACTACCATTCAGATAAAAAGTATAAGGTAGATGTTTTCAATAAAGTGGACAGTGAGTGGAAGCACAAGGTAGGTGTTTCAAATAAAGTGGACAGTGCGTGAAAGCACAAGGTGGGTGTTTCTAATAAAGTGGCCAGCAGTGGTGGACGAAGTACACAAATCATGTACTTGAGTTAAAGTAGAGATACCCAAGGTAAAATATTACTCCAGTAAAGTTCCTCCCTTTAGACCTCCACTTGAGTAAAAGTACTAAAGTATTTGCCTTCAAATGTACTTAAGTATCGAAAGTAAAAGTACTAAAAGATTAATTATGGCTCTGATGTCCTATTATCATTTTTGTAAAGAAGACTCTGCTTCAGTAACTCGTTTTAGGTGAAAGTACTCCAGTGTCTCTCTTGGTAAACCAGTCTTTTAATAGAATGTCATTAATTAGTGACGCTGATGTCTATTAAAATTATCATAAGCACAAAACACTGAAGGCAAACAGTTTCCATCAGGTAGAACTGAGTGGCTCTGAAATCACTTTTTACAAACAAGCAAAGTTTCGGTTTAAGATTTGTTTGCAACTTAGTTACAAGTTTAAGTTTAATAAACTTTAAACTCAGATTCACAAATGAGTTTCCTTTACTAAACTGCATCTGTAGGTCTCTGTTCATAAACATAAACTAGACAAAACTAATTTACTATAAAATGAAATATTGTTTGTATAAATTCAGAATAAAGACACGTCAGTCACGACTGCATATGAGGACATATTTCTATATTGTGGTCTATTTACACAAAGTTAGGTTAGTTCATCATTTATGTTGAATAGACACTCCCAAAATTTTACGCTGCTGCACTGATGTTGAACCGTGTGCTGCACTGGGTCGGTATGACCAACAGGTCAAAACAAGCTCAAAACAAAGTGTGCGCTGTGCCCTGATTGGTGTTTTTGCATTCCTGCTTCTTTCGTTTTAACGTTATGTTTTCATACACACAGAAACCAAAAGGAACCACAGATTTCTCATAATGTAGTGGAGTAAAAAGTGAGATATCTGACTTTGTGGTGGAGTGAAAGGAAATAGTCGTCCAAAATGGAAATACTTCAGTACAGATACACAAAAAACTACTTAAGTAGACTTAAGTAGACAACGACTTACATTTACTTCATTACTGTGCACCACTGGTGGCCAAGGAGTGGAAGTACGAAGTACGTGTTTTTAATATAGTGGCCAGTGAGTGGAAGCACAAAGTGGGTGTGTCTAATAAAGTGTCCAGTGAGTGGAAGCACAAGGTAGATGTTTCTAATAAAGTGGCCAGTGAGCGGAAGCACAAAGTGGGTGTGTCTAATAAAGTGGCCAGTGAGTGGAAGCACAAAGTGGGTGTTTCTAATAAAGTGGCCAGTTAGTGGAAGCACAAGGTAGGTGTTTCTAATAAAGTGGCCAGTTAGTGGAAGAACAAGGTAGGTGTTTCTAATAAAGTGGCCAGTTAGTGGAAGCACAAGGTGGGTGTTTCTAATATAGTGGCCAGTGAGTGGAAGCACAAGGTGGGTGTTCCTAATAAAGTGGCCAGTGAGTGGAAGCACAAGGTAGGTGTTTCTATTAAAGTGGCCAGTTAGTGGAAGAACAAGGTAGGTGTTTCTAATAAAGTGGCCAGTGAGTGGTAGCACAAGGTGGGTGTTTCTAATATAGTGGCCAGTGAGTGGAAGCACAAGGGGTGTTTCTAATAAAGTGGCCAGTGAGGGGAAGCACAAGGTGGGTGTTTCTAATATAGTGGCCAGTGAGTGGCAGTGCGGCTGTGCCTTGTTTAAAACTCACTCACCTGCAGGACGAGCAGGCAGAGGAAGTAGGCGTTGGCGATCCTCTGGAACTGTTCGAACAGGTTGAGGGGCAGGAAGGTCAGCAGGTTGTATTTGGAGGTTTTGATGGCGTTCGTCTGCGCGGAGGAGAAAACAGGGACAGATCACTCACAGTCAGAAGCATTAAAGTCAGAGTGAGGGTGAAATCAGCTCACTCTCCCTCAGCACTGTGACGTATTAGTGAGCGAGTCGCGGTATCAGGGAGGGTCTCTGAGCGAGGGGGAGATGGTGAAACATGATATCATCGGTTATATTATTTTGCCCCGCCCACTGGTGCACGGTGATGTAATCAAAGTTCAGAAGATGTTTTAGAGATGGGGCTGAAGTCACTAAAAGAATTTAGACTTTTATATGAAACGATAAATCACGTTTAATATGATCAGTTATGAACTAACCAGGTAAACAGGTCAGGTCTGAATCTGTGGCTCTCAGAGTCAGTTCTATTTAGACTGCAGCACATTATGATCAGGCTTCAGACTCATTATTAATGCCGTAAGTTCAGTAAGGAGTAAAGAGGAATGAAATGATTTGTGGAGGGAAGGAAACCACGTGCAGAGACACGAAGACGGCATTTCATCACTCGCTCACACTGAGGGGAAGTGGATCTGTTGCTATGGGAACTAAAACAGGAAACACTGGATTTGGGCTGGAATATATATATATATTTAACACTGAATTACGACTTAATACTGAAATAATCTACAGTGAAAGACAATCAATCAATCAATCAATCAATCAACCAATCAGACTTTAATGTGTGGTTCAATGTAGCAAAAATTGTCATAATTCATTTTCGTTTCTAACCTTTCTTTATCCCTAACTGTTAAACAGGCTGTTTATGTTACTGCACCTGTAAGACTGATATATATGTAATTGAGCTCCTTTCTGATTGGCTGTGCCCCACCCAAAAAAGCAACCCGGGCTGAAACACTTCTTATAACTTCAGTATAAGTGGGCGGGGCTACACTGCTGGGAACTGAATAGGGGAATATAGAGTACTGTGCACCAATGTGTTGAGTTAAGTGTAAATAAGTGAACACGTCCTCTACAGAGACACACTACTGCACACTTTCATACACAACTCCTGTTATTTACTGAATTTGACATACTAGGGCTGAAATAAAGTCATGTCACATTTTTATATTTTATCTTTTATTTTTTTCATGTTAAACTCACCAAATAAATGGAAATTGTGCACTAAATTTTAACATTTTTCAACCAATTTTCAACCTTAAATGGTGCAGCAGTTACATTCGTTTAAGGTGGAACGGGAAAATTTTAACAAGAGGCTGGAGAATGAGAAGCTGGAATGAGACATTGTAAAGAAACTGTTCTACTTTTGAGGAAAAGTTTCCTGCTGGAGATGTGAGAAAAGCGGCTATAGCTGAGCTAAAGTTTAAAGTCAGTCTGTGTTTTCGTTTATATTATATATTTTAGTCTATAGTAGCACATCAGCACATACTCAGACACACTTACAGCCAAGATGGTAAAATGGACATAAAACGTTGTGGCTCAAAGGTGGTCTGATTTCTGTTGAAAGGATGAAATGGCTCTTCATAATGTTTGAGTTACGACCCCTGCTATATCCTGACTGAATAGAGTCGGGGGTGAAAAGTGTGTTTTGAAACATAGTTTACATACAACTTGCATGAAAATTCATTTTGTCTGTGATTCTGGCCTCTTTAAGGTCTGATGAAGTTTAGAATGACCCCCCCTGCTGCCTCAGTTCTCTAATGGTTTGGAGATAAAAGCTACACTTTCAATTTCACCCCGAGAGCGCTGTGCTGTCCTGCACACGCCGGAGTCAGTGAAAGGTCAGCCAGAGCCGATCCACCGTCACAGCTGTAAATCACTGATAAACATCTGCACACAGGAGGCCCTGATGAACTCTGATTAACCCTTTCAGACATAAATTATTACAAAAATATCCAGATTATATTACTAAGAGCAGCATTATGGTGATATGGATATCACTTCAAATACAAAGCTACTGAGCTGCCCACTGGATACCATGTGTTACAGAAACGAAACAGGAGCAGTTCTGACCTTCAGGGAGTTTCTAAACATGCCTGCCCTTCTCTCTGTTCCACTCTCACTCTCATTCTCTATACACAGCCATACGCAAAGGGAACAATCTTAATATTATCATAGAGCACAATTTCTATTTATTTGATTAACATATTGGTGATATATATATATATATATATATATATGTGTGACATCATATTATATATATATGTGACATCAAGTCTCTTTTGAAAACTCAAAAGTTTCTTTTGGTCCATTCATCATGATATTTACACACAAGGTAAAGGGCAACAGGCATTTTTAAATTATGTCAAAAACTGAAAAACGACAAAAATGGAGAGACGAGGTTTTGTTCCGACAGCAGCGATTTGATTTATTGGTTTATCAAAACTACAGACAAACTATCTGTCATTATCTAAGTTGGTTTCCATGACAAACAAACAAGTAAATTTATAACCAATTCTTCATTGTGTTTAATCCAGTTCTGTCCTCCTGACACATTTTTACCAGATTAGCGGTTTTAAATGTAAAGCAGGGACTAATATAGCCATGATAACTGTTTCATTCCTGTTTCCGTCAGACTGAGACAAAACTGAATTCATGATATCCACTCATGTCCCGTCATGCCTCGTGATTCAGCCAGCATGTTATTTGGATGTAGTTTAAAAGTGAACTAGATGAAACGTGTACAGTAGAACACTGTGAGCTGCATTACATGTTTCCCTGAAGTGAAGAACAGATTCAGGCACCTAAGCTCTCTGTTTAAAGTCATTTACCCCTGCAGTAAGTGTGCTTGTGCTTCTAAGAACATCATATATCATTAGAACAAATACAAATAAACACACGAACAGTAAAAAGCGAGGCAAAAAGGTCTTATTTTAAAAAAGGAGTTGATATCTTGTGAGAAAGTTTGAAGAACAAAGTCTGGTTGCAGATTTCTCCTGGACATAATGACGTCTTGATTAGATAAAGCAGGTATTGGATGATAACTACGATTTTCACTGGGCTGCCATGAGGAGACGTTTGGAAATGTTTAAACAAACACACTAACGTACACATGAGCACTACTATTATATTATTATTATTTGGATTTTTACAAATATAAGTAAATATTAGTATTAGTGAATAAAAACCTGATGCCCAAATAAACAGCTTTTAAAATATAATTTTCTCAGGTGCCTAAAACTCTCATAGCACTGTATACGTCTGTCTATCTATCTGTCTAGCTATCTCATTTCATGATGATTGGACCAACAGAAATGGCCAAAAATCAATTACAATAAAATCTCTTCACATTAACTGACATTAAAAGCTAATGGCATTTTTGCTCTCTCCTGTAAAGTTACCGTGGACAGCGACAATTAATGTGTGTATATATATATATATATATATATATATATATATATATATATATATATATAGGAGTTGATGTCTTGTGAGACAGTATGTGTATATATATATATAGTGTGTGAAGTATATTTTGGCCCGAAGTCACCGCACACTCCTCTCAATGTGTGTGGAGTTGTGCAGTATCACTAGTAGACCTGATTCTGTGGGTTCTGACACTGTGTAACACTCTGTTATCTATTGCTTTTCCATTACGTGTTAGCTGCCTCTCATATCTCGTAGCTTCAGTGCTAAAACTAAAGAAGCAAACTTCACCCACCAAACATGTCCTGGCTGACTGACTCCGTTCAAGGATTGTATGGGGGGCATTTTCTTTCAAACTATCGCTTTAACTGAGGTTTTGTTTATTAATGTGAGTTTAAGGACAGTGTGGACATCCAGTGTGTCTGTCCTTCACACTCACCGCATATCTGAAGGAGAGGTTGTACTCCCTGTCGTTCGCTCGGATCCTCCGCTCCGTCTCTGAGGAGCCACACAGAACAGAAAGAGGTGAAACCAGACAGCGTAAACCAGTGCTCTGACTCCTCTGAACACCCACACCTTAAACTGGGGAGAGACTGAAAAGGGTGTGTGTGTGTGTGTGCAGTGAGAGTGTGTGTGTGGTTTGAGCCGTGCTGTTGGAGGTGTGTAAACCACAGTGTATCAGGTTAAAGTTGATCTCAACCTCAGGCCAAACGTCTAAAAACTACAGTGACTTTGTGACAACAATGTAACAGACAGTGATATGTCTATTAACACTTTAAAGGGGAATTCCACCATTTTTTCCAAATTTCTGCATAATTAAATGGTTAAGATGTAAACAGAGTCATTCAGAGTGGTTTGGTGTGAAACGCTCTGTTCTATAGAAACTTACAGAGTCAGAACTGTTCACAGTGGTGGTGATAGGAACCAGACGTCCACCTCTAAAAGCTCTCTAACGGACAGTTTTTACATTTAATGTTTATGAATTCACTGCCTGAGACATTGTTTTATGATAGTTTTAGGATTTCTGCCTAAATTTTTTTTAGCCTAAGACTTATTTTAAGTACGTTTATGGTGGAGGGGTACATGCAGGGCGTTCTGAGGCAAGGAAAACTCATTATTTCAGAATTTCCACTGCTTTCCATCATCAACATTCCATATAAACTCAGAAGACTCGTGTAGGTTCACTGGTGGTTTTGATAGTAAATAAAATGTCTATATTTGTGTTGTAGTCATGGCGACCCCTGGTTCCTATCGCCACCACTGTAAAGACGATTCGGACCCCTCTCTGTTCTCAGTTTAGAAGTGTGTGTTTGTGGAAGTGAGTAAGTTACCTTTCTCTTTCTTCTTCACACAGTCGAGGCCAAAGAACGACATCACTGCAGCTTCTCCGATCTTCTATCTGACCATCATTCACCTGAGGACACACACACAACTGCAAACTCAACTGCGAATATTAACCATGTCTCAATAATCCTAAAGATGTGTGACTTGATCACGAACCAAAGTCCGATCTGAGAAAGAAAGTCCCAAATGAATATTTAAACAGATCAGGACTGTGTGGGTGTTTCAGACCACACGGTGATTGACAGCGGTGTAGCCATGGTAACGTTAACTACCGCACAGTAGCCAAAACATCAGGCAAACACTTCAGCCACACTTCAGCATTTCCTGAGGTGTGGCTAGGCAGCTACTATAGTCAAAAATCCCTCTAGTAGCGTTAGCACTTAGACTAGAACAACATCGCCATCCGTTTCAGTGCTACAAGTACATTCAGACATTCAGCCGTTCAGGCACAGAATAGAAATTTTACAGACATTGGTTTAGTTGGCCACCCAGCATAGACATGCTGGTTGACCAGCACACCAGCATCCAAAACACAGCATAAGCTAGTTTTTCTAACTTGGATAAAGCACCTATGTTTTTGTGTCGGCTTGTTCTGCATTATTTTAAAATCTAAATAGTCAAAACGTTTAGTTTGCTTACACAGTCACCAAATAAGCGAACACCGTGCACCATTTTCAAGCCATCATTCAAAAAATGTCAAACCAATCTAACAATTGCTAAATTCTAAACAGTGCTGCTAAATAGGAGAGAGGAGCTGGTTAGGCTAAAGCACTGACGCAAGTTTAGATGATAATGCTTCAAATCTGAGGGAGTGAAGTCGAGCATCTGGTGCTGAAGGGACTAAGAGGAGAAATGAAACCTGTTCTGTGGTGCCTGCTTTGGCTAACCAAACGTTAGCTTAGCAAGCAGGCTATAGACCCCAAACAGTGCCACACAGCACAGTACAGGTTTGATTCTGCAGCTGAAATACAACCTGTCCTGTGGTGTTGGGGACTGTAGTGTTTTGGCTATGCTAACAGAAGCTTAGCTAACAGGCTAAACATCCACACAGCAGAGCACAGGTCTGATTCTGACTGACTGCTGCTCTGCTGAAACAACTGTAGAAGATAAAAACGAATGTCTGAGAGAGTAAAAGTGGAGTGAGTGCTGTTGGAGTGAGAAAAAGATGAAATGTGTTTGGGACTGTAGTGTTTTGGCTAACAGTAGCTTAGTTAGCAGGCCAAACATGGCCCACAGCACGGTACAGGCTCAGTTCCAGCTAACTGAAGCTAGAACGACCCATTTGGAGGATTTCTGAGAGCGCAGACTGGGGTGACTGGTGTTGCAGTGAAAGCTGAACGTGTTCTGTGGTGAGTGGAGCTCTTAGCCGCCGCTGAGCTGCTGTCACGCTCAGCTTTTCTCAGGTTTTTTCTGGCCCCTCTTTCTATTACACCACCAATCACCAATCCCCTTTAAAATATAAATGGGTGGAATGTGTTTATTTAGCCATTCAGACACAGAATAGAAATTTTACATCATAATTTTGAAATATCATCATGTAAATGTCACGTTTAGGGTTAGTGGATAGAGGTTGGCTTTGTTGGCTGTAATAAAGCTGGACTGAAGTGACCACTGCTGAGCCCGTCCATCACAGGCAGGACAAAGAGGAGCTTTATTAGGACCCTGTCAAGTCAAACAGAGATTCCCCGCTCAGAAAACAGTTTTTTTTTTCTCAGCGTCCGCCCTTTCCCTCAGGCCAGAACTCCAGCATGACTTCACTCCTCCACTTATTTATAGAAACCACATGTGTGTGTTCAGGAATGTGTGTTTTAGGAGGAACAGTATGGCAAGAACACACAACACACACTCACCCACACACACACACACACACACACACACACACACACACACTCTCAGGGCTCTGTAAAAGTGTTTCCATTACCTCCAAACTGAGAGCGGCAATCCCTCTCTCTCAGAATAAACAGAGTGAGGCTGAATGTCAGCCTGCATCACTGTTTCACTGCACCCTCTCCCAAACCATCCACTTCCTGCAGTTCGCTTGTGTCGACGCTTTTTCTTACATGGTTAAACACAAAACCTGCCCAACACCGCCCGTCACTATCCTCACACACCTTCAACACCTCACTTTTTCCATCTGATGGAGCGCTGAAAGAGTCTCATAGCACCACAACGTTAACCCGAATGGAAAAAAGAAGACGTGCACATGGATTGTTACATATTCAAAATGCATTTCAAATACACTGCAATCCATGTATGGAGAAATATTACACATACAAATGTACCACACAAAAATACATGTATGTAAATGTGTTTATAAACCCATTTGAAAATGCATGAAAACAGCCAAAATCCCGTCTAATGCACTGTTTACTGACTGATACCTTTAGAAATGAATTTCTTCATTTTAAATCTGATCAAATGAACCTTAACATGACAGAAGCGAGTGTTGCAGGTATTGACACTCTGTGAAAATGCAGTTACGATTTGATATCTTGTTTATTTTAAATGCATTGTGTGTGTGTCTTACTGCATATGTACAAAGTACAACGCAGATCACAAAAGTCAGTACCGCTTATTCAGTTTATATATATTTAGTTAGATCTGTAAACTGTATACTCACTTTTGTCCAATCTGGCTGGGCATTTTATATCATATTATTAGCGTGATATCACTGCACGCTACACTGTCTGTGTCATTTCACCCCAGAAAATGTCAATACAGCCTAATGTATCAAAAAAATCAGTGTCACCAGTGACACTGATGTAATGTCACCATGAAATCAAAGCTCTCTAATGCAGAAAAAAGTGTTTGTAATTGTTAACGTGAGTCAGTGTCAGTTCTCATGAAAGCCTCATGTAGGTGTCATGCAGCTCTATGAACTCTGCCCTGTAGTAAAGAGTTACTGTGGTTTCTGACACTGAACAACACACTGTTCTCTGTGAACAGTTAAATGGCTACAGCGCAGCCATTTGGAAGCCGAATATCTGGTTCCATTAACTTTCATGAAGTTAAGAAACATAAAATGTTACCATTTCGGATACGGATGATATGAAAACTACAGAAGCGAACAGACACCAAACACGTCTTATCTTACTGACAACATCTGACGTAAGAGCAGAAACTGTGTAAATTAGATTCTATAACTAACTTCTCCTTCAATCGCAGTTAACGCCGAGATGTTCTCTCGCTGTGCTGCTTGTATTGAGGTCAGGAGGAGAAAGTGAAGATGTCTTGGCCCCCTCTCCAACCGCTGACTGATGCTGGGGGCAGTTTCAGTGGGCCTGATTCTCAGGAGGCCTTTGTAGCCGTACAGAAACACCCACAGCCTGACCTGCTTTTCTTCATACATCAAACTTAAGTGCAATGCAAACAACGCAACAATCGTGGTGGTTTCCAAGTAAATGCATGACTTTTACAGAAAAACTCAACCCTCATGCCACATTTCCATAACCTCAAACCCAAAACCACAACTTCATACGGATGCTGCAAAATACCACAACCTGTACAACCGAACCCGCCTAAACACTTCAGCTCCACTTTACACTGAACTACACGACTCATATGTTAACGTTTCAGAGCAGATACACCAGCATTTATAGTCGACTCTGAATAATTCATCATAGCAACAGTACAATTCATACTGGATGATAAACAAATCATAGTAAATACTGAATAAATCATAATAGCTACTGGAATGACAGAAGGATGAAATGTGTTTGGGACTGTAGTGTTTGGCTAACAGTAGCTTAGTTAGCAGGCCAAACATGGCCCACAGCACGGTACAGGCTCAGTTCCAGCTAACTGAAGCTAGAACGACCCATTTGGAGGATTTCTGAGAGCGCAGACTGGGGTGACTGGTGTTGCAGTGAAAGCTGAACGTGTTCTGTGGTGAGTGGAGCTCTTAGCCGCCGCTGAGCTGCTGTCACGCTCAGTTTTTCTCAGGTTTTTCCTGGCCCGTCTTTCTATTACACCACCAATCACCAATCCCCTTTGAAATATAAATGGGTGGAATGTGTTTATTTAGCCATTCAGACACGGAATAGAAATTTTACACCATAATTGTAAAATATCATCGTGTAAATGTCACGTGACCTTTAGGGTTAGTGGATAGAGGTGGGCTTAGTCCATCACAGGCAGGACAAAGAGGAGCTTTATTATAATTACAATTCATAGTGGATAATAAACAAATCGTAGTAAATACTGAATAAATCATAATAGCTACTGAATAATTGAGTAGATACTTTATAGTAGATACTGAATAATTTAAAGTAGATACTGAATATTTCATAATAGATACTAAATAATTGAGCAGATGCTGAATAATTTAGTAGATAATGAATAATTAATAGTAGAAACGGAATATAGTAGATACTGAAATGTTTATAGTAGATACTTAATTCCGATTATAGACATGAATTATGCCATTTTTGGTTGTTGTTGACTCACGTATAATAGAGGCAGTGAGCAGCTGCGAAACTGAATTATAACTGAATACACATTCGGTTTTATGCGCTGATGAGTGTAAATTTGTAACTGAGATTATTTGGATGGTGAGAATCAGAAAATGATCAACCAGCTTCTAAGACTGAACTTTGGAGGAATGTCTGCGGATTCTTTGAGGAACTGAAAGTGAGTCTCCTGAAAAGAATAGAAGCTGTAATAAAGATAAAGAGTGACACACTGAACACTCAGACAGCTAACATCAGATTTAATAGCAGAGAAGAGAATAACTTGTACATAAAGGCTTTCGACTGTAAATTAAATGAAGTGGGAACTTTAACACAGTCCTGTGTGTGTGTGTGTGTGTGTGTGTGGGTGTGTGTGGGTGTGCGTGTGTGTGTGGGGGTGTGTGTGTGTGTGCGTGTGTGTGTGGGGGTGTTTTGGGCCTTTCTTTCTAGACAACAATGTTTGGCTGGTGTTCAAACAGAGCCTGTGTGTTAAATGACTTTCATATGGCTGTAGAAGCACAGAGGGGCTTTTGTGCGTTACTCTTTTACTGCTGTCACACAGCCAAACTACAAACTTTACGTGTTTTTCTTTTCTGTTTTTTCCTGGTTTCCTATTAGAGTGAGAAGAGCATCACACCCCACTTAAAATAGCTTTCTGTGTAAAGCACTTCACATCTTTACCATCTTATCATCTGCTGCAACTATTATTAACCTTTACCATGAGCTCCTCTGCCCTCCACTACACACTGTCTGCATTAAAACCAGACAAAAGCAACACTGACTTCACACAATTCAGCAGAATTCAGAGTGTGAGATGTAAACAGTGTGGTTCAGATTTCTTTACCAAACCACTCTGAATGACTGAATAACTGACTCTAAATGTAGGTACTGTGATGTAAACTGAGTCTGTTCTACAGTTTCTCATTAGGCTGAATGAATAACCGACTCTAAATGTAGGTATTGTGATATAAACTGAGTCTGTTCTACAGTTTCTCATTAGGCTGAATGAATAACCGACTCTAAATGTAGGTATTGTGATATTGTATGGATTTTGTGTGGGTTAATCAGAGTTCTGTTACAGGGAGAGGCCAGAACAAGTCGAGGAACGACGGCGCTCATTCTAAAACTGTGTAAAGAAAACCAATAAGAGTTTTACACAACATCCCTCATTAAACGCAGACAAAACTATGAAAATTAGCTCAAGTTGTGCAACATTGTATGTGTTCATGATTCTAACCGGCAGTTAAAACCCACAGACACACACACACACACACTCAGAGCCCACCCAGTGTTGCTCAACTCTCTGCGCTACTGGAAAACAGAGAAGTTGGTGATTTGCTGCTGAGAGTTGAACAATAGTAGGAAGTCAGACTGAAATGAGGAGGAGAAGAAACAGTTCTGGCTTGATAAACATAACAGGGGCACTTTCTAACCCTGTGACCTGCAGACTTATTACACATTACATTTCGTTAGATTTGTTTTATTTGTCCCTCTTGAGGGCCATTTATATCCTTTATATGGTTTTACATACCAAAAAAACAGTCATAATTCATTTTTACATGACCATTTTCCATCCTCTCTTCATCCCTTAGAGTTTTCGTCACCGTACCTTTAAGTTCTGATTGTCTGGATTGCGCCTCATTCAGAAAAGCAGGCTAAGCTGAAACACTCCTTATAACTTCAGTGTGAGTGGGCGGGGCTAAACAGCTTTAGGCTGAAGGTTTTGGCTTTTGTGAAATCACAAAAAACAATGAACTGGACTGTATGGACTGACGAACGAACATTAACAGTGTTTACACACCACTTCAAACTCCTATCTAAAAAAGAGTTATTTTCATGATATGAGTGAGTAACCATGACAACACGGCTCTGATTGGTCAGCCTGCCAGCTGATGCATCCAAACAACGCAAATCTAACAGGCTCTTTTTAAAATGAGTCTGCCAGCTTCAGACTCAGTGTAAGACCGCAGTAAAGTGCACATGTACGTTCTCAGAAGTTCTGCTATTTTTTGTCTGTAAAGTTGGAAACCACTCTAAACTCACCACACAGTTCACACTCAGCCAAAAGTGCTGATACACTAGTGACAGGAATTCCTGCTTCTTTCAGTGAGTCAGATACAATCAGCTCAGCTCAGGAATATGAGTCGACTCTTTCAGCTCCAACAGGGCTTCATTCACTGACGCTTTAGGTTTCATTTTCCCAAAATCAGCCGCACTAGCCGTATTAGCAATCACTCAGCTTTCAGTAAAACCTTAATCTACCTTCTGATTTAGAAGAACTGCATTATGTTTATTTAAAAAATTACAAGTCAGATGTTGTTAAGTTTTATGGGATGGATTTTGAGTTAGGCAGAACAAAGGCAGGTGAAAGCAGGGTTGAATGATTTGGGGAAAAATTAATTGTGAGAAATGATTTAACTAAATTTTCACCACAATTCAAAAAAAAAAAAAAGATTCACTACAATTTAACTAAAGTTTCACCAAAATTCAACTCAGTTTTCTCCATGTTTCATCTCGGGTTTTCAGCACTATTCAATTCATTTTCACACTAATTGAACTACATTTTCACCTCAATTCAACTAAATTGTCACCACATTTCAACTCAGTTTTTACCACTATTCAATCAGAATTTCACCACTGTTCAGCGCAGTTTCACTTCAATTCAATAAAATTTTCCCCACTATTCAATTTAGTTTCACCACAATTCAACAATATTTTCACCCAGATTCAATTCAGTTACTGTGGTGTGATTTAAATGTGATTATTCTGTATAAATTAAGCTGCAGGTCTGTTTTTTCACCGAGAAGACCCGACATATTTGGGTTTGAGGAGTGAAAGCTAAATATAATGTGCCAGACTGACAGCTCGTGAGCTCCATGCCGTTAGGTTAAATATTATCCAAAAACAAATTTTCCTTGCTTTTACAAAACACACCATTCACTTCCCGTCCACATATGGAAACTAGTCTGCAAAACAGTCTGTTTTCAATCCAGTGCTTTTGTGACGTCACATAAAATCCAAATCATTCCTCATATATCTGCCCACTCAGCCTACAGCAGGTTAGCTCCACTCACTCACACTGAAGTTATAAGCTTTTTGAATGAGGGTAGCGAATCAGAGCAGAGCTCATTTACATAGATCAGTCTTAAAGGCACAGTGACAAAAACAGCCTGTTTAATTCTGAGGGATGAAGAGAGGCTGGAAAATGGTCATGTAGAAATGAATTAAGACCAAGCACACACACATTCGACACACGACCCGGAGAAAACACGGCCTACCTGAGCGCCACAGTCACAGCAGAGCATTACGGTATGTAGCTACAATCACCATAACTCACCATAACTTTACTGATCACATTCTAATCCCGGCACAGCACAGCACAGACTCTCACACAGGCACGTTAAATCATAATCACACTCACATTAACGCAGTTCAGTCTTCAGTCTCTCAGTGATGTTCTCTCTGTTTAAACTCCATACAGAACCAACGTACCTTCACTGAAACACCCCCTCCTGTACGGCTCGGGGCCGAGTGAGGAACACGCAGAGACATGCAGGAGAATCCCAAACAGCAGAATTTCACAATGCACACACACAAACACACACACACACACACACACACACACACACACACACACACACACCCCACCCACAGCACTTACAAACACTGAAAAGAAGAAACAAGTAAATCTCTGACCTTACAGTGACTGTTTATGAAATGATTCAGTGCATCAAGTCAAATCTCACATTTCACCACAATTCAGTTCAACTGTCACCACGATTCAACTCAGTTTTTATCACGATTCAACTCCCATTTCACCATGATTCAATTCAATTTTCACCACAGCTCAACTCCCATTTCACCATGATTCAATTATATTTTCACCACAGCTCAACTCACATTTCACCATGATTCAATTATATTTTCACCACAGTTCAACTCACATTTTACCATGATTCAATTAAATTTTCACCACAGTTCAACTCCCATTTCACCATGATTCAATTATATTTTCACCACAGCTCAACTCCCATTTCACCATGATTCAATTCAATTTTCACCACAGCTCAACTCCCATTTCACCATGATTCAATTATATTTTCACCACAGCTCAACTCACATTTCACCATGATTCAATTATATTTTCACCACAGTTCAACTCACATTTTACCATGATTCAATTAAATTTTCACCACAGTTCAACTCCCATTTCACCATGATTCAATTATATTTTCACCACAATTCAACTCCCATTTCACCATGATTCAATTATATTTTCACCACAATTCAACTCCCATTTCACCATGATTCAGTTAAATTATCACCACAATTCAACCAAATTTTCACCACAATTCAGCTTAGGTTTCACCATCATTCATCTTAGTTTTCACCACAATTAAGCTTATTTTTCATCACAATTCTTTACCTAATATTAATATAATATTCTTTCTGATCACTTTGGAACTATTTATCCAGTAGTGAAATATAAACAATCAAAACTACACACTAAGCTTTTAATATTTCACATTTTTCATCAATGTTTTGAACTTTATTCAGGCCAAACAATGAGTGTATACTTTATTAAATATGATTATTATAATCAATATTATAATCAATTATACTCTAACATTACAAAATCAGTTAAGTAAAAAATTCCACCACAGTGCAGCACAATGCATTAATACACTGCTGTATTTCAAGTCTAGACAATACACGTTTTCTAAGACATGCATTCATCCAGACTTGTTTATCTATTTTAAGCAGCTTTATTGAATAAAATATGATATGTTGCTGCACTGGTGGATGATGTAGTTTCGGGATATAAGGCTTGAACAACATTAATTATCTGCCAGCTCAGTTTCACTTAATAAAATTACTTAAAATGATTAAAAATGTCTATTTCCTCCTCACTCACACCAGCATGCACAGTCTGTAGAAAGAGGAACAAATTTCTCTCGACTGAATAAGCCAAGAGGAACAAAAAAGAACAGAACAGGACACTGTGGTTAGTGACGGGGAAATGCAGTCAATCAACTGGGACGGTTGACCTGTAGGTTTACACTGGAGCTATGACGCTAATGTAGCTAACAAGTAATGGGAGCTAACAGAAGTAGGTGGAGCTCAAATGAGTGGAAATTTATGTAAATGAGTAAATACATATCTATTTTCATATATGTTCCTAGTTTAAGCACTGTATGTCACTCTGATAGAGCCTGTGACTGTAGAGCTCTTGACCAAATATCCCAGCAGACAACGCTGCACAGCACTCACTGACAACTATGGATACACCAACAAGCAGCAAACTAACAAAAGCAGCAGCTTGGTGGAGCTCCAGCTCCCCTCGAGACCCTCCACTGTAACAAGAATCCATGAGCTGAATGAATGAGAACGACAGGCTACAATCATAGAGTAGCCAGACCACTCAAAGTATATATGATACATATAACATATACTCTCATTGACTATACATAGGAGATGCACTCATTGCTGCACATGCAGCCGCTGTTGCTCTCACTGGACACTGGTCATAAAAACTAAAAGCCATTTTCATTTTCCACTCATACAGCTATAACAAAATGTGCTTTTGAAATGGAAACAGTTTTTCTTTAGGGTCAAACTGGAGCAAATAAGACGAATGTGATTAATCATGATTAACTTAAAAAAATTAATGCAACTAATTAATTATGTAAATCTTTTGACAGATCAAAGTTAAATCAGAGAGACTTTCATAGACCAGATTTATTGAAACACAGGCCAAACATTTCTAGAAAACAGGAATTAAGTGCAGTAAAGGTCAGCCGCTGTTGCAGTGGGATTTCATCAGCACTCGCTGACCATTTGGGTGTGGAGGAAGCAAGGGCTTTGAGTCACCCAGCCACCTTCCAATCACCATCACCACCGTCATCATCAAAGCTGGAGTATAGGAGTATAAACACTGATGTAATGTGATATTTCAGATCAGAACAACAGTACTGGCTAAAGCTTTGATATATATATTTCAGAAAGTGGTGATTCAATCCCAGCTGATGGCTGCTGCTACTGTGCTGTCGAGGACAGCGCTAAATCGCAAACTCCACTCTGGACAAAACGGTCAGCTAGACACCAAAATGTAAACGCTAAAATATCCTAATGTTTGTCCTTATTTTTAATAAAGTAAACATTTGTCAAAAAGTCTGATTTAATTTGCTAACATTCCCTGATGAACTAAAGTTGCTAACTAGCTAGCTGCTGGAATACTAGCTTCCTCTCAGTGGTCTAATAAACCAAAGGAGTGACAGTATAGAACTGAGAAAATATGAGCACGACACTTCACTGTAGTACATGCCTGTGATATAACATATAGCTGCTGTACAATCACATTAATTCAGGCTGCTAACTGTGCTAATCAAATCTTAATCTCAACAAACTAATTTACACAAATTTTCCCCCAAATGTAGTCGATTAGCCACGACATGCTCGGACTGCACTCTAATGTAGGTATAGCTAACATTAGTAGCCACAAGGCTAAAGTAGCTAACGCAATGGAAATGCATGTATGCCAATTAGCACGGTGCTAACTACATAAATCAGTCATGACACACTCGACTCAGACTGTGTGGAGGTGTTCAGTGTCTCTAATAGAACATGATTATGTGGTTTCTGACACACTGTTATCTAGAAACATGGCCTAAAGTTTGTTAGCACAGCTAAAAACAGTAGCAGCTACCCTGAAGCCTCAATTTAGGCTGTACTTTTCCATTTTTGCCTCACAGTTGATGAGGTATAAGCTTCTGTTACTTGTTAGCTACATTAGCCTTGTAGCTTTAGTGCTAAAACTTGAGAAGCAAGCTTTAGACTCTAAACATGTCTTCGTTAATCGACTACATTTGAGTTAAGGGGAACTGATTCAATTAGCATTAGAACTATAGATGTAAACCCACGATGAGAGATTTGTGGATCCGTTTGTTTTAACACCTAAATGTGAGGAATGCTAATACTGACATTAAGACGATACCTTTCACCCGATCCAACAGATTCACTGAATTACAAGATCAAAACGTAAATAATGCTGCATACATGCTACTAGCAAGCTAACGCTCCTGTGCACTGCAATGAAAGTAAGTCTAACACTGTTAGACACCAAGGCCAGCAACTCAGACTGCAGCCTAAAACTGCCAAAGTCTCCAAATCACCACACTGGACAGAGCCTGCTGGTTTGTGTGGGCTATTTTGGTTTTGATGGTGTCAGTTCAGTGCAAGGCAGCCTAAGCATGTAGCAATATTCATATTTTAGGTCTTTTACAACCTCATGATTCCTGTGATATTCAGGGGGAACTGTACACAGAACAAAATGTATCAGGTTTGTTTACTACAGGATGTGATTGTTTTTCAAAAAAATGACATTCATATTTCCCACAGGGTGACGCTGATGCAATTTTTCCAGATAAATATGACTATTTGATCGCATTGGGGCTGGAAACTGATTATGGTGACGCAGAGATCAGCTAAAGGTAACAGTGAGTTCAACCAGAACAGCACACGCCTCTCAGTTTAGCGTCAGACTAAAACGTCGGGCTAATAATAGATGGAAAAATCATTCAGGCCAGAGCAGCCGCTCCCTGAATAATTCACCCCATCCTCAGGGCTGTGCTTGACTTCTCTCAAAAGCACACAAGAGCTCTCACTTTACCTGATAAGGCCGTGTAATTTCTAATGACCACTCCATTATTCATCCATTAACAATGACCGTACAGCGCTGTCAGTTATGATGCGCTGCATTATTGATGTGTGGTATTTCACAGCGAGCGCTTGTTTGGGTCAGTGGCAAACGGGCTAGTTAGCGATGCCGCTACATGTTAAGGCCACTGACCTTACACAGGGGTCATGATTGTTTTAGTTCAGCTCCATTTTATTTCATCTTACAGGCTACAATTCAGTCCATAATTACAAAGAATGTATAGCATGATTTACTCTTTTTCAACGACAGGATGATAACGTTATTCCTCCAATCAGAAATACTGACCTTCTGTCAAACAGGGCACACCTGATTGGCTCAAATGCATTAACGAGGACACAGATTATGCTAATTAAACTTAAACAAGGTACATATAGTAATTGGGATGATACTGCTATCACTTAAGTTCTAAATAAAAGTGCCTGTTGGGGGTTATTTCACAATGTTTTTAACATGTAAAAGCTTGTTTGGGAAATAATTCATATATAGGATTCACTTTTTCACTTTCAATTTTTTTTGTTTTTGGAACAAAAAAAAGAATTTCAGCTAAAACCTCTAGATCTAAATATCTAAGATGATGAAAAGACATGTTCAGTTACCTTTTAGTGCTAACTCTTTAGTTTGGGCCATTTCATATTCTTCATAATCTGATAATATGTTAGCGTTATGCTAACGGTGCACATTATCATTTTTTGGCTTTTCTAGATTAAAAACATTATGATCTTGTAACAGACATTAACATATATTCCATATATATATATATATATATATATATATATATATATATATATATATATATGTATATATATATATATATATATATATATACACTATACTATACTATATATTACAGCGACTCTTTCAGTAAAGAGGCCTGGCATAGAGCTGCCGCCACTGTTTTACATTCCTAACAACTACCCGGAACACTGCTTAGATTACGGCTCCTATTCGCAGTCAGTGACACATCTAGAACTTCACGAAGGACTACAGTGATGTTTTTTCTCAACACTCATTATCAATCAATTCTTAATTATGTTGGTTGTTAATCTAATGTGTGAGGCCTTCAGTCCAGCTCCTGAAGTCCTGACCCTAACTTTAAGCCTTGAAGCTTGAATGGGAAAGCTTGCTCAGTGCCACCATTTCACCATGTTTCACCACAGCTGATGCAATTCATTTTACATTGACAAAATAATGATCTTATATTCCAACATTGTGGTTTCATTTTATTATGATACAGTTATGGATCCAAAATTGAGATCTAATATTCCAATATTATGATCCAAGTTATGAATCCAAAATATTGATCTAAAATTCCAAGAATGTGATCCCAGGATGCACCCAACTTGGTGATCTGATATTCCAATATAATGATCCACAGCAAGACCCTCAACTGTTATCTGAATATTCCAAACATATCGCTGCTGTCGGAACAAAACCTTGTATCCCCATTTTTATCATTTTTCAGTTTTTGACATAATTTGAAAATGCCTGCTGCTCTTTACATTACTTCATGATGAATTGACCAAAAGAAACGGCCCAAAATGACTATATATATATATATATATATATATATACATATATGTACACTGATAAGTCCAAGACTAAAGAAAATATTCCAAACGTGCTAGATTATACTCCAAGGTTGTATAGACTTTAGTTAACTTTGCTTGGACTTGACGAAGAAAGGTGGAATTCTTCCAAGGTCTGTATTCCGGCCCATTATAAAAATTCCACAAAAGTGATCTGGTTACTAACCAATGAGAGAGCTCGCTTGACTGTATCTATCTAGAGTTAAAATCCAACAAGCATGATGATACTGCACACCTATATATGATGCCAAGGGATCAGAGATGCTTTAGACTGGGAGGATAAACTAATGCTAATTAGCTTTGTGCACACAACAAGAAGAATCTACTCACGTTTGAGTCCTCTTTTGAGTTTCTACAGCACAGAAAAACCAAAGAAAAAACATCATTTTTACAGTAGTGATAAACTGTATTTTCCATGTTTACAAACAGAGGGATCACATTTTGAATATCAGGCTCAGTAATCTAAAGGGTTTGGTATGTACAGTTTGTATGGATTGCAAGAAAACAGATTGTTTGTTTAGTCTGGATTAATTAATTCCCTAGGAGACGAGTTTTCTCCTGAATACTGATAAACATCAGGAGGGCGCTCACTGTATGGGCCGGCTCTTTCATCGTAACTAAAGCTAATCTGCGTTTAAGCATGCTGTTACATAACCCGGACATTTTTAACGACCGAGTTGTAAAATGGGAAGTCTGGACATGATTCCGAAGACTGCAGCTTCCCACCATGCACTCTTTATACTGAATAAACACCACAGATCTTTATATCAATGTGCACCACAGTGTGCTCAGTGTCTCCCACTACTGTACACTGCATTGCTAAACAATTAAGTGAATAGTTTTGACTTTTTATTCTTTTTTCATTGGTTGTTGTCACATAAGCTGTGATAGGGTAAAATAATGTACAGCAGTGAGACAAATTACTGAGTGGCCAGTTTATTAGATTTATTGGGCCATTTTATCAGGTACAACAGGTTGCTAGGCTAACTGCAGAGACATACTATCAAATAAATGTTTGTACAGTGTCAACTTTTAATTTTACAGTTCTATAAGTGAGAATTTGACCCTGAGAGAATCCGGCATTGACTATTTCCTTTACACTGGTCATCAAAATGGTGGTGGGGTCATGCGGTGACATCAAATAAAAGAGGTGAGTACAGCGCAATGCTAATGAGGGAGTACGGATCTATTCGAGTCAAAGCCTATTCCATTCCCACAACAAACTAACCCTGAGAACGAAACAAGAAGAATCCACTCACAATGATGAGCACTGGATCCTGAGTACAGAAAACAGGACCCCCCAAAACACCACACCTACAGTACTGATGAGCGGGTGTCTGATGTGTGAGTTTGGGTTTGTGTGGACCGTATGGATTAAAGGAAAACAGCTAGTTCAATTGTTTAGTCTGCTTTAATTAATGTCCACTAAAAGATAAGCAGAGAAACACCGGACATTCACTCACTAATGAGTAACGCTGAGTGACTTCTTAAAGCTGAAGTGCTGTTTGAAAGAAAATGCTCTGCATTTTACACAAGGAGAAGAAATGCTCCCATGTTAGCGATGAGGCCTTTTATACCGGTAACACAATCAGTTCAGTTACGCTTTCCGCGATCTGGTAATCGCTCAAAGTTTGGAGTCTATTTTCTACCATTTGCCATGAAAAGCAAACTAGAAGTACAAAATGATCCAGTTTGTCGCTCAAAAGTGGTATTTAAACATTCATATATATTCTTTAAATATACATAAACCAGTACTGTCAGCTTACATTACTTGTTAGCTACATTAGCCTTGTAGCTCCAGTGCTACAACTTTAGAAGCCAACCTCAGACACCAATGTAGTGTCTGACTGACTGACTGCATTCAGGGGGAAACTGGAGGAATCAGCTTTTCAGCTAATCTGCTGCTTCAGTGCATCTCAGTAATTCGACCTTCGCTCAGTTCAGACAGACAACAATCGGGCATTCAGAGCAACGAGCTCATTCTGACAACACGTTACATTTTAGAGAAGCAGAGTTCGCACACGTCACCGTGGAGGTGAATCTCTTTAAAGCTCTGCTCCCTCTGAAGAGTGAAATCTGAGCCGGCTCCTCCACCTCCCACCGAGCTCCGGCACTTCAACAGGTTTCAGAGTCCCTCACCTGAACACACTCACCACGCTCTGATAACTGACCTCTCTTTAAGAGCTCACTGACTGACCTTCAGCAGCACTACGGACACAGCACTGCATCATCCCTACACAGCACCCTGAACTGAGACTGAGCACAGCCGAGAGAGAGAACACGATAGAAGAGAGAGAGAGAGAAAAAGAGAAAAAGAGAGAGATGGAGCAAGACAGAGATAGTAGAGAAAAGGAGATAGACCAAAACAGAGAGAGAGAAAACAAGATAGAGGAGAAAGACAGAGAGAGAGAGATAGTAGAGAAAAAGAGAGTGATAGACCAAAACAGAGAGAGAGAGAGAGAGAGAGAGAGACAGAGAGAGGCAGAAAAATAGCAGAGAAAAAGAGAGATAGAGTGAAGCAGAGAGAGATAGTAGAGAAAAAGAGAGAGAGATTGAGTGAGGCAGAGAGAAACAGATAGTAAAGGAAAAGAGATAGACCTAAACAAAGAAAGAGAGAAAACCAGATAGAGGAAAAAGAAAGCGATAGACCAAAACAGAGAGAGGAGAGGAAAGAGAGAGAGAGATAGATCGAGACTGAGAGATAGAGATAGACCGAGGCAGAGAAACAGTAGAGAAAGAGAGAGAAAGAGAGAGAGAGAGAAAAAAAAAGAGAGAGAGAGAGAGAGAGAGACTGAGAGAGATATAGATAGATAGAGAGATGGTAGAGAGAGAGCAACAGAGACAGACCGAGACACTTAGAGATAGACCGAGACTGAGAGAGAGAGAGACAGAGAGAGAGAGAGAGAGAGAGAGAGAGAGAGAGAGAGACTCTTTGGCGATACTGTATGTTACATTAATCCAGTGAAGCTCTGTAGAACGTTTGGCTTCTTTTTTCTTTTTCTTTCTCTTTTCTGTCTCTTCCGGTATTTTTGCAGGACGCTGTGCCCTCTAACCTTTCATCTGTAGGACTTACCGTCCGTCTGTCTGTCCGTCCACTCGCCCGTCCGTCCGTCTCAACGAGCGGAAGATAAATCCAGAGGTGTTTTACTTCAAACAGGGACTCCACAGCTGCTTCATAGCTTCCCTCAGGCCCTTTACTCTCCCTCTCTCTCTCTCTCTCTCTCTCTCTCTCTCTCTCTTTACGTTCTTACCCCCTCAACTCTCCCTCTTTCTCTCTGTAGTGTTGAGAGGGGGGTTTGGCCTCCACACTCATTCACTTTCTCACACACACACACACACACACACGCCCCTGCAGATAAACAGTGAACGGGGCGGGACCGCTCACACACTCTCATACACTCTCACACACTGTCACACACTCCTCTCCTTCTCTCCGTCTGCTCCACTCCTCTCTCTCTCTCTCTCTCTCTCTCTCTCTCTGTCTCTCTCTCACTCTCTCTCTCTCTCTGTTTCTTCAGTTTCCAAACTCCATTAGTTCTCTCTTTCTATGATACAGTCTTTGTTCAACCTTCCACAAACCTCCCTTTCTCTCCCCCTCACTCTCTCTCTCTCTCTCTCTCCCTCCCTCCTCCTCCTTTCTCTCGCTCTCTTGCTTAAAGTATCAATTTCCTGCACGCCAAAAAAGGAAGTGAGTCTTTCTCTTTTTTCCGTCTCCCGCGCTCTGAGAGCCCCAGACAGAGAGCACTGCAGCCACACGCTGCACTCCTCACTCACTCACTCGCTCACTCACTCTCTCTCTCTCGCTCACTTACTCACTCACTCACTCCCTTACTCACAATGGCTTATTCTATCAGACGTTTCGGTATAGCTGTGCTGGTCTGGGGTCAGTCCTCTCCCTCGTCCCTCTTTAACATAGTCTAATAACTAGAGCTGTAAGTCTGAAACTGACCGCAGATCAGATCAGTTAATCTAAATGAGTCCAGATGGTTCTTTTCAGTTCCTCTGGACCATAAACACACTATAAACACATGTAAAAAAACAAGACGAGTCTCGTACACGCGCAATAAGCGAAAGGAGAAACTGTACACAGTGCAAATTTCCAAGATCAGCCATCGTTTGTTACATTTTCACCCAAAATAGTCACAGATACGTTATTCATTTCTAAGCAGAAGTCTGTGAGGAGATGAGATAAGATTATCCACTTGCATAAGGAGAGAAGTGAAAAAAGTTTCCAAAAAATGAGTTAAAAACTGATTAGACGCTACGAAGAAAATGTGGCTCCTAACAACCACCTGGAAGACCTGTTAGACACCAAAACTGTCCCCATCAGATAAACAGCACTTAAAGCTTTCATCTCTGAGAGACGTGGACAGACACACTGACAGACAGCTGGTAAGGTGCAAGTTGCTGTTAAGAAACACTTGCTTTTGTTTTTCCACTGGTCACTACCAAGTGAACCGGACTGTACCTGAGTGCCCCGCCTCAATTTGGTCACACTTTCTGCTGGGGTACTAAGCATGCCAAGCCAGAACGTATGGGTGGAGCCAGAACTGAAGCAAACCACAGACTGGTCAAATACAATTGATACAGATTTGTCCCGAGGTGTCACTGGAATCAGATGACCATCGTTAAAAGAAGAAAACATTAGCTGGCCAGAATTGGTAAGTGTGACTTCCAGCTAAAACCAAACAGCAAGTAAAAGGTAAATCAGGTTTTGAAGCTCCTCCTTTGTTGCCCCTCTTGTTTGTGTTAAGAGATCATGTGACCACATGAGCTAAAAAGAATTCGCCAACTTTCATGGTTCTGCTGGCGGACGAGAAATGGACACAGGTACTTGAGCAGGGTACCTTGAGTTCTGGGTTCGGACAGTGCCAAACCGTGCTGCCCAGCGCAAAAACTCCATAAGATGAAGGATGAGGCCAGTCCAATAAGGTCCAGGTGAATACTGTAGTCCTCAGACTGGACACATCCAAATTATTTGAGTGATGGTACACAGCATCCGTTATAAAAAAGATTGGATGTTCGGATGAGGGACTGAATGACCACTGCTCCCATCACCAGGAGACTTGTCAAGAGACATCAAGCATGTAGGTGTAGATGCCTGCATGCTGGTCTTAAAAAGTGACATTTGGATGCACTACAACCAAAATCGTACACTTCACAGAAAGAAGCACTGGAAAGTATCCAGTGATGAGGCAAACCTGAGATGACAAGCCCCTGAGATGACTTTCCCACAAGGGAGCGGGGCACTAAACGGCAGACGCCAAGGTATATTCATACGGAGAGCCACTGCACGTCATCTCTGGGAAGTATCCAGTGATGAGGTAAACCTGAGATGACTAGCACCTAGGACTTTCCCACAAGGGAGCAGGGCACTGGATGGCAGATGCCGAGGTATATCCACATGGCCACTGCAGGTCACCTCTGGGATCCCCTACCTGTTCGGCCTGGGTCCCCACTAAGGCTACCCAGCTGTAAGCAAAAGGTTGCAAGTAGATGGCAAGTAAAGATGGTAAATTTAGCAGCAACAGCAGAGCAGAATAATACATTAAAAAATGTTTTATTATCCAAGCATAGCAAAAGGAAATCAGCAGGTTTTTGTTGTGGATGAGTAGCAGAGGCTGCTTCTTCAAAAGCAACGTCTCACTGAATTGTAAGCCTGTATATTTTCTCTGTCTTTCTGTGATGAAACTGAACAAGTGACCACGAGGGAGCTGGGCACTGGATGGCAGATGGCGAGGTATATCCACACAGTGGTTTTAGTTTTGGAATACTGCCACCTCGGACGATCAACCGAGTGCTTGAGTACTCGTCCACGTAATGTAAAGCGCGGTTCCTGGTGTAGTTTGTCCGATCCCAGTTCTTGACACACTGTATTTACACTAGACGTCTAAACGCTCTGTGTTTATCTGTGCTGTTTATGCCTAACGTAAACACCTCCATGATGTTCAAAATTCACCAATATCCATTAACCAGAAAGAGAAATTCCCGGCGCCTAAAGGTCAAAGACACGGAAAGCCTCGGACTGCAGAAGTGGATGGAAGCAGCTTAGATCAACAAAGTCACATCATGGAAAATAACTACAGTACAAAGCAGGGAGTTTATGAACATATTCCTACTCAGAACCAGCGGTGATCATCACCCGGATACTCAGGAACCTCCGGTGATCTGTCTTACCTCTAACTCTGCACAGAGACGATCAGGACAGACCAGCCCTTCCATAAAGTTCTGGACGTTCTCCTCGGTCACTTTTCCAGCCTCAACAGAGACGAGGAATGTTCAACATTCGCAGCTTCTGTGTTTGTCCTGTCAATGATCAGCCAAACTGGAAATGATTCATCAAAGATACAGACTCCAGTAACAACAGACAGAGAGAGAGAGAGAGAGAGGGAGAGAGAGAGAGAGAGAGAGAGAGAGGGAGAGAGAGAGAGAGAGAGGGAGAGAGAGAGGGAGAGAGAGAGAGAGAGAGAGAGGGAGAGAGAGAGGGACAGAGAGAGGGACAGAGAGAGAGAGATTTAGAGCGTAAAAGTTTATCCTATAAGAAACAGGTTGCCAGAATTCTGAGCTGGATTAACGTAACTGCTCTATGCTGTCCAGTCTGTCTGTGGTTCCTATAAGCCAGTGAACAGAGCAGTACAGTCCAGTCGAGAGGAGAGACACCCATCAGGAAGCTTTGAACAGCCTTACAGTAATAATTAGCCACAGTCTAAGTAAACTGATGGCTTATTAACGTGAGCTTTAATAGGAAATATTACTAATTTTGACATTATTAGGTAAATAAGGCTGTTTTCTAGTCGGCTTAAGGCTGACTTTACATGCTGAAACGTACATGAAACTAAACTGCACAAGTTGCATAATTATGTGAAGCCTCCTGCAACTCGTCTGTAATGTAGCCGCAACAGCTGCAAACAAGTTTCATGAAACAGCCAAAACAGCAATAAAGCAAACATGAATCACACTGAACAACATACTTTGCACTGATGTTACTGGATCGGTGGACCAAAACAAACAGTAGATTGGGTGGTTGAAAAGCAGACCACCCAAATAATACCTGCTCTGTGGGGGTCCTGTGGGGGTCCTGACCACTGAAGAACAGGGTAACAAAGTACGCAGAGAAACAGATGGACTACAGTCTGTAACTGTAGAACTACAAAGTGCT
The DNA here is from genome assembly GCF_904425465.1 of Colossoma macropomum. Classification (NCBI taxonomy): domain Eukaryota; kingdom Metazoa; phylum Chordata; class Actinopteri; order Characiformes; family Serrasalmidae; genus Colossoma; species Colossoma macropomum. The sequence goes on along the minus strand of NW_023494806.1, from coordinate 29,704,741 downwards.
TTTATATGGTCAGTGGAGCTGATACAATGGTCAGTGAGTGTAGAAACAAGGAGGCGGTTTGAATAATATGGCTGATTGGTGTGTATTGCATGCAACGCACAACATGAGTAGTTGCATGAAATGCAACCCTAATAATACCTGCAGAAAAGTCAGTAAACATCTTCAAAGGAACAGTCGAGCACACTTATTCATGATAAATCTTTTATTTACAAAATTTCACATATTGATACAGTATATTCAACAGTTTAGTTGTGATAATCTCTACAGTAGATCAGTCATAACTAAATAAATAAGATTTTATTCCACATTTTGGACAGTACGTAAAATAAAATGTATAAGCCATAGCTGTAGTTGACACTGTGTACAGTAAATACATGCTGGAACAGTAGCGCTTTCCTCACTGACTCGTCCTCTTCTGTGCATTAATGAGGAGAAATAATAAAAAAATCACTCTTAATCACAATCTACTTGGCACAAAGTTCACACAGTGATCTCCACTCCCACTGGCTGGAGCTTCTAGATGAGCTGTCCATCAGATCTTTTAGCCAATCACGGCCAACCAGCTTCAGAGATTGACCAACGGCAGTGGACGATACATGACTGGGGCAGTTAGCACTGTGTGAGCGTTTATCGTATGGTTCCCTTAAAGTGACACAAAATTGGCAAAAGCAGTGAAGTGTTTGTGTGAGTGAAGGGACTCGGGCAGTTAGAGTTAAATTCAAGTAAATCAGATCATAACGATGGCAAAAAATGCTAAATCTAGATTGGTCAGGGTCCAACAGCGTTGAAATCAGGATAAACAGATGCCTGCTGTAGCTCTGCTAAACGATCAGGCTGCTCTTTGTTGAGAAAACACTGGTACGTAACAGGGAGGGCAGTGCAATCGTCCATTCATCTTAAAGCGAAGGCAGTCTGGACATTATCATGTCCACTAAAGCATTAAGCTGCAGTCACACTACACGTTTGCAGTAAAGACAGTTACATCTTATTAAGCTCATGACTGAGTGCTGCCTCACTGCTATGTGTTAATTTGTAGTCGAGGAGGAATTTCATAGAATATCACGCTAAAGTTAGCACTACATTTAGATCTGTGCTGCTATACGGACCCCTGACCTTTCAGAGAACCAGTTATGCATGTTGGTCAACTTGCATGAACTTGAAGTTTCACATGTGGAATGTTTGTATATTTATTTTTGAAAATGTAATTTGCTTGTAAAAATTGTAGTGTCGACTGGTCAGTTTATGAAGGCTAGTTTAACACATCCAGTCTCCGCCCACACTGACCATGTGACAAGAGCATCAGGAGTTTATGACATCATGAGGAGATAACGGTTCTTTTATAATAACTGGCATGTTTTTGAATGAACTGAGACTAATAGAAGCTCCACCCCTTTTACAATAACCCCGCCCCCTTATTAAGGCCACCAATAGGAAACAGTGTAGACAGAGCCCAAAGGCTCCGAGTTTGGCAAAAAGTAATCATAGTTCATTCCACACACACACACACACACACACACACATATACACACACACACACACACACACATATACACACGCACACACACATATACACACACACACACATGCAGTCTGTTAGTGTACTCATACGAGCCAGAGTGACGTCATCACTCATGAAGACCCAGAGCAGTGCAGAGGATCTCTCCACCTTCTGTTCATCCCTCCATTCACAGCGTCTGTCAGAGAGAGGAGGCAGTGAGGGAGAAACAGCTTCTCACTCCTCTGAGCTCCCTTCTCTCTCTACTGATTCATCTGTTCCTTTCCTTTCTCTCCTTCTTCCTGATTCTCTCACTCACTTTCTCCACTCTCCCTTTTCCTCTCTCTCTCTTGCTTTTTCCACTCTCTTATTTTCCACCCTCTCTGGTTCTCTCTCTCTCTCTCTCTCTCTCTCTATGTCTCTCTACCTGCCCTCCTCTGCCGGTCTGCTCTCGGTCTTCAGTCTGACGAACTCCTTGGCGATCTCGTCTGCGTGTCTCTGAGCAAGGATGCTCAAGGTGATCTGTCCGGTCTGGTCGGTGCTGATTTTGGCCCCCAGAGGGCACCAGCACACGCAGCTGCGCCTGTCCATCACGTCCCTCAGCTTCAGCACCGTCAGCCCCACCACGCGGTCCGCTCGCCCGAAACAGTAATCCTTCACCGTCAGCTGCAGCTCGTAGCACTCCGCACTCACCCCTTTACCCAGCACACTGAGGGAGAGAGAGAGAGAGAGAGAGGGAGAGAGAGAGAGAGAGAGAGAGAAAGAGAAAGAGAGAGGCAAAAATTCATATGTAGAAATATTCAATATTTCATATTGATACTGAATAATTCCTAGTAGTTAATCACCAATTCATTGTAGTTTCTGCATATACTAAGTAATTCAAAGTAGATATTGAATAACTCATAGTGGGTACTGAATTATTCATAGTAGATACTAAATTATTCATAGTAGATACTAAATAATTTATAGTAGATACTGAATAATTCATAGTAGACACTTAATAATTCATAGTAGATACTTAATAATTAATAGTAGATATTGAATAATATATAGTAGATACTGAATAATTCATAGTAGACACTTAATAATTCATAGTAGATACTTAATAGTAGATACTGAATAATTCATAGTAGATACTTAATAATTAATAGTAGATACTGAATAATTCATAGTAGACACTTAATAATTCATAGTAGATACTTACTTAATAGTAGATACTGAATAATTCATAGTAGATACTTAATAATTCATAGTAGATACTGAATAATTCATAGTATATACTGAATAATTCATAGTAGATACTGAATAATTTCTGATAGCTAATGAATAGTTTAAAGTAGATACTGTATAAATAATCAGGTCGGTCAATCAAACTGGATCAGGTCAGTATTACAAGTCAGTATAAAACACAGTTCAAATCCTAAGTGCTTTATCTGCAGTGCTGGTTGAAGGCCTAGTATATCTTACCTAAACAGGACTACTTTAAATAACGTTAATGTATTTAAAGTGTGCACTGTGACTGCCTTATCTACAGAAAGCATATCACAGTGAAAAAAGCTTGGATATTAAATTCTTTTTAATCTCTGGAAGAGAAGGTTTCTGACCACCTTTCACCACACAGACTGGACTGTCACTGAAACTGTGTACACTGGCTTCCAAACCTGGACCTGCTTTAATCCTCAGAGCTGGAAAAGGAAAAATGTGGGGAAAATTCCACTCACAACTGAAAGGCCTCGCTGTACTTGGCAGTCCAGCAGTTGTTTTTGGATTTGGTCGTAAACTTGCGCTTCTTATCTGCGAGCAGTGGGCCGACCAGGTTAACGTCCACGAAGGGCCGGAAGAGCCCAGAAGTCTGCCACTTCATATCATTCACCGCAATCACTGAGAGAGACAAACAGAAGGTACAGTTAAAATACAGAAAACAACACCCAGGACAATACCCAACCCACACAGTCACTCTGACAGACTGTAATACACTACAGGAAGTGTAGGGGGCGATATGGCTTCTACTGTTTCATTTAAAAAGCCTCTATAATGTTCATATGATCCACACAGTCATTCTGACAGACTGTAATACACTACAGGAAGTGTAGGGGGCGATATGAGATTTTTCTCTCACCTTTGATGGTGAGCTTCTGCTCAGTGTTGGCAGCAGGAGGCACCATATCCACCTGAATCACGGCCTCCCCTATTGGCTGCTCCACTCCAGATCCTGCCAATCACATACAAACTCATGACAAACTCCACTGACCACACACTTAACAATAACTAATAACATTATAACAGTCTTCTACACATCACAGTCTGTTTAAAGGGCACATATTCTACACTCCTCTGTATTTCCCCCCTGAAGTCGACTCAAAGCATTTGTACGGTTTAATGTACCAAAAACAGTCATTTATTTTACATGACCAATTCACGCAGTGCTCCGGTCTGCCAGGACTGGAGTCTGACACATAGGTCTTAAAATAAACAGGCCGTAACTGAGCTCTGTTCTGATTGGCTCCCCTGTATTGTGTCTCATTCTAAAAGCAGTCTGGGCTGAAATGTGGAACAAACTGGTAGGTTTGGACTGAAATCCTCAGAGTTGGAGGAAAATCGAAATTCCAGCCACTACTTTCGGATGTGAGGATCCTCTGGAAGGCTGCAATGATTCATTTTCCTCCTGACAGCCATGAACAGCGCAACATTTAATCGCTTTCCAACATCTTCCAGTCCAATAACTCTACTCCAGACTGTCAGCAGGAACAACACTCCACATCACATTGACAGGAATGGGCGGGGCTAAATTGCTGTAGGCTGAATGGGTGGAGCTAAACTGCTATAGGCTGTATGTTTTGTAACTTCAACAAAGTCTACATTCTACATGATTTTATTGACAAGAACCTTTTAACCTACAATCCAATAAAAGTGCAGTGTGAGTTGTCATATATGTCTACTTAAAACAAAGAGAACAGAAAAGCAGGAGAAAAAAGAAGGAAAAACAAAGAAAAACATAAATAAAGACAGAAGCGTCACCTCGGTCAGGTCGCACAGTCTCTTTGGGAGTGATCCTGATGCCCATGCCGTTATGCACTAACAGAAAACAGCACATCAGAAACTCATTAATCAACATTCATATGAATGGCTCTCTACTATTGGCCTAAATCTGCCTTTATGATCCGTCATTCAGTGAAGTACTGACTGTACACACTATATGAAGAGACCGTGATTAAAATTGATCACAATAATGATGAGATGCGGTTACACTGCCCAGTCCCACTGTGTGTACAGACGCACCCTGTGTGTGCTGAGTGGTGATGAAGGTCTTGATCAGAGCGTCAGTGGTCTGTGTGTAGAGAGACAGAGCGTAACGCAGAGACGACAGTTCAGAACTTTTCTCCAAATACGATCTCTTCAGTCCATCACCGCCAGCATGGAAGAATTGCTGAGAGAGAGAGACCAGAGAGAGAGAGATACATAGAGAGAGAGAGAGAGAGTTGTTATTAGCTGTGTTATCTTCAGCTAAAACTTGCTATAAAAAGTTACTGTATTTTACATTTTTGCTGTTTTATTCTGTAACGATTTTGTTTCAGTCTCAGCTAAAGACCCTTACATAGTGCAGCTTTAAACTGAAGTAATTATGCAGCGGCAATGTAAACAGAATGTACACTTCATTGATTATGTGAGCGACGACATCTAAATTTCTGCGTAATGTAAATCAAATCTATCTTTCTGTTGGAAATGCATGCTTGACTCACCTTGATGGTGTCCAGCGCCACCTCCATGATGGCACACTGTCTGGGAGAGAGGGTCTTCGGCTCTGCCCCCTACAGCAGACGATGGACAAAACAGTCGGTATCCACACCAACAAAAATGAAACCAACAACACTACAGACTGAAGCTGTTACTGTATAAATGTAACCTCATATTCCAGGCGATATAACACGCTCTGCATTCATAAAGCCGCTGCTTGACGACCACTTCACAGCCATGAAGGGCGTATTCAGAAGGTGAGAACTCAAACATAAGCATACAATCACGTCCCATTTGGAAATCAGCCTTCGCTTGCGGTCAGTCAAATCAATCCAGCACACCAGAAACGAGAACTTCAAGTACAGTTTGTTTAATATGCATTTAAAGCTAATGCTGCTATGGAGGCTTGTCTGACAGCCATACTCTCTGGATGGTCATACAGGCAGGGCTTCTTCAGAGTGGACTCTGACTGGAAATACTGGAAGCCAATGACCTCAATCAGATAACAGTCTATTGAATTACAATGTTAAGTTTTCTTGCTGCCAGATGTTCTGGAGGAGCTGAAGACGTACTGAGGCTAGCAGTGATGTGTTCAGAAGAACAGCTTCTAAAGCTACAGTGTAGTTTAAATGCACTATAATATAAAACTTCAGTGCAATACAGTAAGCTGCTTCTTCTGATATTTATATTGGAAAAGACAAATACCAGCATGAGTAATGCATTAACTTTATTAAATATATTATAAATGTATTTCTTATAAAATTATAAAATCTCAATATTCTGGTTGAATTTTTTTCCACATTTGCATTTTTTGCTCTTGTATCGTTTCACACATCCTTATGTAAAAGTGCACCCTCTCTGTATGTGTATATAAAGTAAGTGAATTTATTTACTTTTTAAATGACTCTTTTATTTAAAGCATCATGTAGCAAATGGCTGTGTGTTTGTTTATGTTTATGTTTACAGTGAATACCTTCAGTTTGGAGAGCTCTTTGGCAGCTGTAAGTAATTGAGCCCCCTGCAGTTCACAAAGAGAAAAATCAGAGATATGAGTTTTCACCAGCAGAGGGCGCTGGAATACAGAGTGAAATAAATCAACCCCTCTAACTCAAACTCACAACACAAGCAGCACCACAAGTTTCAGACTCAATTCTGAGAACATAAATACAACAAATATGATCATGTAACTGTAAATTACTATAGAACTGTAATATAATGACATCACAAAATAACACACCTTTACCTGCTCTCACTGTTACTGACACTGCGATTTAGTGCTGTGTTTGTCTGGTAAGGATGTGAAACAGTGTACATGTCATGGTAAAGTGGGACTCTTACGATGCTGTCGCTGCTCTGTGGCAGGACGATGGTTTTCTCCATGCAGATCAGAACGTTCTTCCACAGGTCCTTCAGAACCCTCTTCAGCACCGTCTTCTCACACAGATCCGCAAAAATACTCAGACTGTACAAACAAACGCACATCAAAAGAGTTTAATTAAATCATCAAATCTCTGGTTCTCTGTAAACACTGTATCAATAAACTCTCGCAAATTCAATTTCATTTGTTTTTATACTTTGATTTGCTTTATTTCAGTAAGTAATAAATAATGTCATGTAAACATGTCGCTAAAAAGGCGTCCGGTACTGTAATATAGCAGGATGAGGAGGTGGAGGAGTGACAGAGCAGGATGAGGAGGTGGAGCAGTAATGAAGCAGGATGAGGAGGTGGAGCAGTAATGAAGCAGGATGAGGAGGTGGAGGAGTAATGGAACAGGATGAGGAGGTGTAGGAGTAACAGAGCAGGGTGAGGAGGTGGAGCAGTAATGAAGCAGGATGAGGAGGTGGAGGAGTAATGGAACAGGATGAAGGTGAGCTCACTTTGCATCCAGGAACTCCATGAGTGGCCGCAGTGCATTGACTGCGTCAGCTTCTGCAGAGTTTCGAGCGTTCTGGTTCAGCGGCCCTTTGATCTGATACAGGATCTCCCCCACCTGACGCATACACACACTGATACGAGCCTGGAAACTACAGAGAGAGAGACAGACAGACAGAGAGAGAGACAGAGAGAGACAGAGAGAGAGAGAGAGGGGAGTTTAGTAAATGAAGGTGAAGGTGATTGGGATGATGATGCTGATGATTTTGATGAGAATGATGACAGTGATGATGCTGATAGTGACTGTCAGTATGTTTTTGTGGTGAAGACAGCAATGGTAATAATGATCATGGTGATAATTATCATTATGGAAGATTATAATTTGATGGTAAAGGTAGTAGTAATGATGGTGATGATGTGGTAATGGTGACAGTGTTGATGATGGTGATGACAGTAATGGATATAATGATGAAAGTGACAACAGTGATGGTAATGATTGTAGTAATGGTGATAGTGTTGATGCTGATGATAGTGATAGCTATAATGATGAAAGTGACAACAGTGATGGTAATGATTGTGGTAATGGTGATAGTGTTGATGCTGATGATAGTGATAGCTATAATGATGAAAGTGACAACAGTGATGGTGATGATTTTGGTAATGGTGATAGTGTTGATGGTGATGATAGTGATAGCTATAATGATGAAAGTGACAACAGTGATGGTGATTGTGGTTAATGGTGACAGTGTTGATGATGGTGATGATGAGTGATGACTATAATAATGAAAGAGACAACAGTGATGGTGATAATTGTGGTAATGGTGACAGTGTTGATGGTGATGGTAGTGATGGCTATAATGATGAAATTGACAACAGTGATGGTGATGATTGTGGTAATGGTGACAGTGTTGATGGTGATGATGAGTGATGACAGTGATGAAAGTGACGACAGTGATGGTGATGATTCTGGTAATGTGATGATAGCGACAGCAGTGTTGGTGGTAATTTTGAAAACAGTGACAGTGATATCAGAGACAACAGTGATGGTGATGGTAATAATGGCAGTGATAGTCATAACAGTGACGCTGATGATGGTGATACCTCTTGGCAAACATGGCGCTCAGGTTGTCCAGAACTGTGTTGAGTTTCACCTGAAGATCATTCAGGATTTCTGCAGCTTCGGAATCCAACTGTCAACAAAAACACAGAAACACACCTCATACATACACGATGAATACAGCTAATATAGAAGAGAAGAGAAGAGAAGAGAAGAGTTTTGCTAAGTGAGGTTATGGAAGCTATCATCATGTTCTAGGTAGAGAAAGATGAGTGAAATAAGGTCAGATTGATTATGGTGACTCCACCATAATCATCCTCCAGTTTAAAGAGAAAACCGCATCACTGACAGCTGAGAGTGGGCACACTGCCATCAGCAGCACATGGCAAAGAACATCTAAAAGGAAAACACACACTCTCTCTTTCTCTCAGTGCCCACCTTCTTTGTGTTGGCCGTCGCCTCAATCTACCAAGGACGAGCGAGTAATGAAAGAGAGGAAAGTGAAGAAGAGAGTCAAAGACACGTACAGACCAGAGTTCAGAGAGATCCTCAATAATGAGCTCGAACACAGCTGAATTACTGGGGTCTGTGAATATGTACAGTACTAACCTTCATTTATTAAAACGGCCAGTAAGTACAAGTTATTCATTTTTCAGGAGACGTTTCTAACGAGATTAGATATTAGATCAAGGAAGAAGACAAAAACTGATGAAAAGCTACAGAGAAAATGTGACCCCTAACAACCACCTGGAAGACCTGTTAGACACCAAAACTGCCCCCATCAGATTAACAAGACTTAAAGCTTTCATCTCTGAAAGAGAGGAGAAAATCAAGCTGCTTCAGATCTGAAAACATCCACAGGTGTTTCTGTCCATCCTTCCACTGTGAGAAGACGACTCAGCGCTGTGGGTCTGAAAGGATGTGTAGCTGTTCAAGAAGAACCTCACTGAGAAAAGGAGACGGACACATCAAACAAAGAAGCTGAACGATGGACTGACCACCCCAGAGTCCAGACCTCAACACCACTGAATGTGTTTGATTACTTCAGAAAATGATCAACCAGCTTCTAAGACTGAACTTTGGAGGTGTGTCTGCAGATTCTTTGAGGAACTGAAAGTGAGTCTCCTGAAAAGAGTGGAAGCTGGAATAAAGGTAAAGAGTGACTCACTGAACACTCAGACAGCTGAGAGTAGATTTAGCTGTTGAGGATTCTGGGTAATTTTCTGTTCAATATGTTTCCTTTTTTCTGATGCTGAAAAATGAACAACTTGTACTTGACGGCCGTTTTGTCTGGAAATGAATGAAAGATTAAATAAATGAAAGAGTGGTCTGTGAACTGTGTGTGTGTGTGTGTTGTGTGTGTGTGTGTGTGTGTGTGTGTGGTGGTGTGTGTGGGCTGATACACTGACACACACCTTACTCTCCTCCTCTTTGGGCTGAAGAGCAAAACAAAAAGAACAACAAAACAATCAGACCAGACTGAAGGTTAACGAGCCTCTTCACCTCTGAGTCTACAGCTTTAACCTCCTCAGCTCTAAAGCTCTCTGAAGAGGAAACTCCACCAGGAGAGGAAGACATTTTCAGCTGCAGACTAAGATAAACTAGGGACACTTCATTCTAGACGATTTCAGAGCATTTCTATTGGTCCATTCATCATTAAACATAAACAGAGGGTAAAGTCATGTTTTCAAATCACACCAAATTAATAATTAAAAATAAACATCTAAAAGTTTTTTGTATGATAGAGATGATGTTACATAGTAGATACTGAATAATTCATAGTAGATACTGAATATTTTATAGTACATACTGAATAATTCATAGTAGATACTGAATATTTTATAGTACATACTGAATAATTCATAGTGAATACTATAAAAATTAAAGTAGTGAGAAAAGACCCGAATCTCAATACAGAATGTAAATGAAATGTAATTATGTATGTAATTACTTACATAATATAAGTAAGCATGTTTGAATATTTATGGGATGTAGATTGAAAGTCTAGCAAAATGATGATAATAATTGCAGAGTTGAACAGTGAATCATAACTCAGTGATCAGTTTGATAAAAATCTTCATTCTGGTTTTGAACATTGTGCGTTGTTTTTATTTGGACAAAAGTGTGTGAGTGTGCGTGTCTGTGTGTGAGTGTGCGTGTCTGTGTGTGTTTGTGTGTCTGTGTGTTTGAGTGTGCGTGTCTGTGTGTGTTTGTGTGTGTGAGTGTCTGTGTGTGAGTGTGCGTGTCTGTGTGTGAGTGTGCGTGTCTGTGTGTGTCTGTGTGTGTGTCTGTGTGTGTCTGTGTGTGAGTGTGCGTGTCTGTGTGTGTCTGTGTGTGTGTCTGTGTGAGTGTGCGTGTCTGTGTGTGTGTGTGTGTCTGTGTGTGAGTGTGCGTGTCTGTGTGTGTTTGTGTGTGTGTGTGTTCTGTGTGTGTGTGTGTGAGTGTGCGTGTCTGTGTGTGTTTGTGTGTGTCTGTGTGTGTCTGTGTGTGAGTGTGCGTGTCTGTGTGTGTCTGTGTGTGTGTCTGTGTGTGTCTGTGTGAGTGTGCGTGTCTGTGTGTGTGTGTGTGTGTCTGTGTGTGAGTGTGCGTGTCTGTGTGTGTTTGTGTGTGTGTGTGTCTGTGTGTGTGAGTGTGCGTGTCTGTGTGTGAGTGTGCGTGTCTGTGTGTGTTTGTGTGTGTGTGTGTTCTGTGTGTGTGTGTGAGTGTGCGTGTCTGTGTGTGTTTGTGTGTGTGTGTGTCTGTGTGTGAGTGTGCGTGTCTGTCTGTGTGTGTGTGTGTGTGAGTTTGTGTGTGCGTGCATGTGCCTGTGTGTGTGTCTCTGTGTGTGTCTGCCTCTGTGTGTGTGTGTTATAGTGTGTCACACACTGTAAGAGTGCAGCAGAGATGCAGAGGGAGTGTTAATACTACAGGGTTCAGGATATTCCTCACTCCTACTGTTCACATTCCAGCATTTCCACACAGTCTCTCCCACAAAGTCTCTCCCACACAGTCTCTCCCACACAGTCTCACTCACCTCCTTCATCTCTCCCTCCTCCTTTATAGCACAGCCCCGGAGAACAAAACCAGAAAACACTCTTTAATAATGATAACACACACACACACACACACACACACACACTCACACTCACATACACACACACACACACACACACACACACACACTCACACTCACATACACACACAAACACACACACACTCACACACACACACACACTCACATACACACACACACACACACACACACACACACACACTCACACTCACATACACACACACACACACACACACTCACATACACACACACACACTCACATACACGCACACACACACTAGATCCTCTGTAGAACAGCTATGAGGCTGGAGGGGAACCAACTAGCACTGCAGGTCTGTAAGCTACTCAGTACTTAAAGGGGATGTCCACCATTCTCGTGTAGGTTCACTGGCGGTTTTGGATAGTAAACTATATTTGTGTTGTAGTCATGGCGACCCCTGGTTCCTATCACCACCACTGTAAAGACATCTGAACCATTTCACACCAAACCACTCTGAATCTCTCTGTTTCCATCTCACACACTGAATTATGGGGGAATTTTGAGCTGCTAATGCTGTGCTTGAACTCAATACTGTTACACAGTACAGTGTGGAGAATTTCATGAACTGACCTCTTTCTCTTTGTCCCTCTTTTCAGCCTGGAGTCAAAGCAAACAAACAAAAGGTGAAATCAAACAAACACGTAACTGCTGAGAACGTCCTCAGTGCAGACCTTCAGAATGTAATCAGGGTGTCTATGGGATGATACATTATAATCACATCTAGATCAGGGGTCTCCAAACCTGGTCTTGGAGATGCTACCATCCTGCAGAGTTTAGCTCCAACCTGTCTCCAATAGGCTGCCCCGCCCCTTACTTAACTCTAATACATCTGATCCAGCCAATCAGGGACTTGGGAAGTGGTTGATTAGCTGGAGCAGGTGATCCGATAGACTTAACTTGGCGAGACGGGTCCCAAACAAGTGAAAGATATGGCTTTAAAACGCCTCAAAATAAATTAAAAACCCAAAGATACAGCTAGAAAAGCCAATCTTGGTTACACAACCACATCTTGGTATAAGACATCAGCACAGAAACTCAAAATAATCTACAAAAGCTCATAATAAAGAGCTGCTCTAAAACTTTACTTTACAGAATTACTGTTTATTTACCGAATTTTACCATACTGGAAAAAATAAGGCATCAAATGTGGTCTGTGGAAAAGTTATGGCACTTTTTAAGTTTTATCTTTTATTTTTCTCCAATGCATTAAACTCAGCAAATAAACAGAAACAGTGCAGTAAAACTAGCAGAACCATATTTAAGTGTGTCCACTGTAGAGGATACCTCAACATACATTCATACAGAAAAACAACAAAATGTGTAAAGTGACCAGGAGTAGTCCAAACGTTTGCATATGACCGCATATATTTAGAGGCTGCTGATTTCAGAAAGCTGAACTGATTATATTAAGCTGACTTACATTAAGATGCTGCTAACTGCTAAAAACACTGTTCCAGTCAGTTGAGGTAACTTATATCAGCGCTATAACTGATAGTCCACCCGGCCGTCGGCCTGTCTGTGTGCTGTATCACTGTTTTGTGTTATGTTTATTGTGCCTCTCTCGTTTACCTGATGAGGACTACAGTGGAAATAACCTTTAAAGGCTTCATTGTGTTTTAATACTCTGTGTTAGTGGCTGCTGTATGTATTTTAATCACCAAACAAAAATCAATTAATCAGTCAATCAATCACACGCAAGCAAATGCCACAGATCATACACACCTTCTCCCTTTTAGAGCCAGTCTGGAGTGAAAAAGAGAAAAAAAGATGAACAGAAATCACAGGACACTCTCCCCTTCACTCACAGGCAAAAGATAACTTAGCTAATCAATCTCTTTCATTAACCCTAAAGCTGCTTATGTGTTCTATCACCAGTGACAACACAGCCAAGAAAAGCTTTTAGAACTGTTTATCTGGGCAGTTTGTTTGTTTTTGCTCAGAAGAAACACAAATAATTTTGTGTTTACATGCACTTAATCCGATAACTGCAGAAAATCAGTTTTCGTCAGTAATCCGATCAACGTGTTCACATGCTCTTGAGTAATCAGATCATGGGGAAACTCCAGATTTCTGCTGTGCAAACGACCAATAAACTCACAGAAGAAGACGTGACGTAAACGTAACGAAAAACTCCAACTTCATGCCGTCATCTAGAAGATGAAGAATATTTAAATCCTTTATTTCGTCAAGCATATATTCGGTTTCAGCGTCGCTCCAAAAGTGTTTTGCTGCGTCTCGCGGCGACGCTGCTGGCTTATTTCTGGTATCGCCGTCTGTTTTCACGCATGCTCAGACTGAGAAGTGCGAAAGAAATCAGAGTAAGAGTTCACATGCACTGAGAAATCTGATTACTGAGCTAAAATCCAGCCTCTTTACTGGATTTCTTAATCAGATTTCTAGACCTTACTCTGATCTAAGAAATCAGTGACCATTTGAATAATCAGATAACTGCAGAAAACTGATAATGATCAGATTATCGAGTGCATGTAAACACTGTTTTTGTTTCATTCAGTACCTGGTTGGGCTAATCACTGCTTCACTGTGTTAAATCGAATGAGCTCCTGAAACTTTGCTTTTCAAACTATCTCAGAAGATATGAACCGTTAAAAAAAGAAAAAGAATATAAATTCCTGTTACTTTTTACTGTATTCATGTGTAGCTTCATTTACTCCAATGATACACTGGATTTAAAATGCAAAAACATGCCCTACTGCCAAGACAAACACTTTTAAACAATGTGCTTAAGTGTCTAAGACTTTTGCATTGGACTGTATGTTACGCCTCCCTGTCAAATAAACAAACAAATAAATAAGTAAATAAAATAAAAGATTTGGAGATCTGAGTAAAAGACAAACACACACAATATTCTGCAGCCGGTAATCAGCTTTAATTGAGTTATGTAATTAATGACTAACACCCACCTTCTGTTTGTTGAGCTTTAAGACATGAAAAAGAGAAAAATAACAACGAGAATGAAAAAACACAGAGAGACTAACGAGATGGAGGGATATAAAGGATGAGTGAGAGAGAGATGGAGAGGGTAAAAGGAGTTTGAGCTGCAAACAGAACTAATAAAACAATCGAGTCAGGTCAGGACTGAGTGCACACACTCACGGGGTCAAGAGCCATCAGCAGACCCTGTCGCCATGGTTACAGATGAACCAAAAACAACTCCTGCCCACTGTTCGGTCAGTCATGATGTTAATGTTAATGTGTGACTGTAAGAGCAGGTCAGTGTGTGAATGTGGAGTCCAAGGATCCAGAAGGAATAGTGGTTAAAACAAACTAATAAACAAATAAACAAACAAACAAATACCACCCAAACCTTGTCCCTGTGCTGGACGTCAGCCTCGCTCTCCAGACGGGACGAAAGAAAGACATGTTTGTGTCTTCAGTCTAAAAGAGTGGCACTCGAAACGGAAGCTTATTAGCTATAAACTGAACACACTGAGTTTTGTGAAGCCAAAGCTGAACCAGCTTCTAAGACTGAGCTTTGGAGGCGTGTCTGCAGATTTACTTGAGGAACTGAAAGTGAGTCTCCTGTAAAGAATGGAAGCTGGAATGAAGTTAAAGAGGGACTCACTGAACACTAAACAGCTGAGATTAGATTTCGGTTTGATACATATTTTCAGGTTGTACATAAAATGAAGATTCAACTAATTTTTCATATTTGATGAGCTCTAATATTGTACTACACTAGTTTGGCTCGGATTAATAAAGACTCTCCAGTAGAAGTTTTTTAGCAACCTCTGACACAATAAACCTCAAAAATCACAACACCTAGAATTTATAAGCTCTTCAGAAAAAAGCCCAGTTATTTGATCGTAGGTGTGTCCATATAAGCCCCGCCCCCTCCCTGCCCTCTCTACTCTGACAGGCTCCAACAGGATGGCTAGTGTAAATAATACATGTTTGGAAGAAAGCGAGGGGCGTGTCAGACACACAGTGTTATACGTACATTAACTCGTTCATATAAACTTTTTTGTCTTGAAGAGTTTAAAGTACAACGTATAACGTTTGTAGAAGTAAACTACCTCAAAAATATGGGTTTTAAAGGGAAACAAGAATTGAATACATTATTTAAGTTTATATAGTATAACAACAGGTTTGTTCTATCGTTGGGTGAGGGAGGCTGGTGGGCCTTGTTTTATGGACACTACTACACCCTTAATAGATAACAATGTGTCACACATAATAAAGTCCATTCGAGATTACTGAACAACTCCACACAGTCTGAGTACAGCGAGTGGTGATTTAGGCATGCGGTTAGCACCATGCTAATTGGTGGGGTATGCGCTTCCATTAGTATCTACATTAGCCCCATATGTCCAGAGTAGAAGTACAGAGCAAAACTTCAGACGCCAAACATGTCTGATCAAATCCATCTGGTGTGGGTGGAGGGGAAACTGGGGAATTCGGTTTTTAGCCAAACGAACGCTTTAAGTTACAATGTCAGGAAATAATGGGGCAAAACACAACAATACACACACAGAAAACTAACCCAGGAGGTCACAAACACAGTGGTGATGACCTCAGCGTCCTGCACTGAACCCTGAATGGAGTATGTACAGGTCAGACAGAGGCTCTTATTTTGAGAACTCAACACCACTGCATTCTAGTAACACAACACACAGTACACACAGCACACACAGTACACACAGCACACACAGTACACACAGCACACTGCTAAAGGTAATAAGTGCTTAATGGTGTCTCTACTGGACCGACCTTATCCTCCTTCTCTCTATTGTCCATCTACGAAGAGAAAGTGGAGAAACAAGTCTTTACTGTGTTTGTGCTTCTTCACTGACGAACTGTAATCAAACCCAACTGCTGGCTCACTTTGCTAGTGTGGGTGGTCTTGGTGTGACGTGCTTCTGGAGGCAATGTTGGTTCAGCTGGCTAACATTAGCCACTCATTTCTTTTATTTGTTTGTTTGTGTTTGAGCATTGAGTGACTATGGCTACGCTGTAGCTGAGAAAGGTGGGTCCTCATTAGCTCTGTCCTACGCTGTAGCTGAGAAAGGTGGGTCCTCATTAGCTCCGTCCTATGAAGACATCTCGTTTGCATCACATATTGCAAAATGGAACGGTCTACCAAGACCTCGTCGGAAAGACGTTGTGAAATTTGACGGAGAAAATACTGTTGATGTGAACGATAACAAGCTGGCAAGAAAAACAACGATGTGAATGATGTGATACGTGGCTGGAAGACTTTAATTTGTTTGTAATTAAATGCTACCCAATCTATTCAATCAACAAACTGAAAGCAGGTTCATTTACACCCTGCATTCAGTTCATAACCTCTTAAACAGACTGAAGAAACAGCCTGCAGTGCATATTACTGTACATTTTACTGGCCTTCTTACAGCAAATAGGCTTTTTCACACGTTTCCTGATATCTGGTGCACGTTACGTTGGCCACAACTACTTTGTCAGCCCTGTTCTGATTGGCGACCGTCCATGTCTGAATCTCTTCCATCTCAAGGTCCACATATTTATCAGTAGAAAGCATAAAGGCAGCAGGATAAACTTACTGGCTTAAAAATTTCATTTCTGGGAAAGTTTCAACAAAGCTACGTTTTACCACGTTTGTGATACGAATCAGTGAATATAAACTATCGACAGAATGGTAGAAAATTCCACCAGAGACGTCTCCAAAATCCCAAATCTTACACAAGAACTCAGAACTGTTTCACCCGTTTGTGTCCCCATCCAGTTTGGAGAAGTTAAGTTGTGTTGTTTTTGTAAAACCTCTGCCTTGAGCACGTTTGGAAGGAAAAAACACCTCATGTGGGCCTTCATGCAACACATTTTTTGGGGTTTAGCGAGGGGATTACTGAAACACTGAGGTGGACAAACGGTCAAAACATCGACGAATCTGCCTTTGTGCACTGTTGTTGCCAGGCTTATATAATTGTGTTCACATCTGATGACATTTTATACATATTTTTGTACAAAGTCTATGAATTAGTGCTGTTACTGGCCTACTACAGTGTTGAGGACCACCAAATGGTGCGTGGATCCATCACACAGTGGTCGAGAAAAGCTGTTTTAGAGAGAGAGATTACTGGACTGAAAATGTTTATGACAAACCATCTTTAAAAGTTATTCAAGACTGTTATTGGACACATTTAGTAGCTTTTAAATGAGATATCCTCTCACATTGGCCATCACGATCTGTTTCTCATGGATTTCTTTTGGTTGCAGGCTTGTTTTGAAAATCACCCACCCCTACACGTCAAACAGAAACAGTGGTCTGTCAAACGGCCCCTTCCTGTTAAAGCAGGCAGCTCTAGGCTGCATTAAGGGACAAAATGCACCAGATTATTTGATGATAGCTTGCAAGACTAGCAGAACCTCGGCTTGAATCTCTCTGGGTGAGCTGCTTCATGTGTGCATGTACTTGTTTTTTGTTTTTTTTGTTTTGTATTTTGTGTATATTGTCACTATCAGGACAAAACCTTGTATCTCCATAACTGTAACTTTACAAGAGAAGGAAAAAAAAAACATCTTAGCCTTGAATGGAAGTTAATGGAATCAAACCAGAAGTAATTTTAAACGAATTCTACTGGTCCATTCATCATGAAATGTTATTATAATGTGAACTGTAGCTGGTATTTTCAAATTATACCAAAAAATGAAAAACAAAAATAAAGATATATGATTTTGTCCTGACAGCAACAATATGTTTTGTCTGTATTTGTGTGCTTGTCTTTTCCATGTATTCCATTAATGGTCTTAACACAGCTGTTTCTATCAACCGCACAGCTGGAGAGAAACAGCCAAACCCTGCTTTGCACATCTGCACCAACACACACATACTGAGGTGTGTACTGCTCAGACTTCTGTGTCAGCTAAAGCTCCATTTCAGTCAAAGTCACTGAAAAGATTCACCGTTGAGCTGTTTAACTGCGACTGCTCAGATCATCTATTTCTACACCACTCTATTCCGAAAGAAACTGATTTTGATGCATTTGAACATTCAGCCCCCAATTCAATTATCTCACAGCAATTAAGGAGCCAATTAAGCCGACAGAATGAGAGGAACTCCTTTAATGAGCCGCAGAAACCGCATGTTCACTTCAGTCTGACCTCCAAACGCTCTGAGTCAGGACTGCTCAACAGGAAAGAGCCTTATGAGGTTTCTGACTGTATGACAGACTCTATATAAACGAACGCAGAGCTAAAAGCAGAAGCGGCCATAATAAAACCTGAGTTTCATCTGTGCTTTAGTCCATGTTTATAGATCACAGTGTATCATACAGAGTCAGAAACCAAACAATCAAGACTGTTAGAGATACTGAAGACCTCCACACAGTTTGAGGAGAAATATGTCATGATTCAGGCCTGCAGTTCGCACCATGCTAATTAGTGGGGTTACTTGTTAGCTACATTAGCCTTGTATCCAGGCCAATCTCTGTGGTGGGCTTCAGGGGGCAGTACATGTCCAGTTTGGTTGCTACCCCCGCATAAAAAGTGGTTGGCATGTAATGTTGGCTTTTACATTTTATACACGCTCAATTATTGTTACTTTACAAGAAAATAGCCCTGCGATGGACTGGCGACCTGTCCAGGGTGTATCCTGCCTTCTGCCCGATGACAGCTGGGATGGCTCCAGCACCCCACCGTGGCCCAGAAGGATAAGCGGTTTAGATGATGTGTGTGTGTGTGTGTGTGTACAAGAAAATAATGCCAAAAATCTGAGCGTTTCTTAAATTGCTTGATTCTTGCCAGCGAGCAGGCCTGAGGCAGGTCATTGTGACTGGAGTATGCACCTCAAACTGAACCTGAGGACAGTTTTGAAAGCTCTGCCTCGAGCACAAGATATCAAGTAGTTCCGAAATGTTATTTCTATTTGTTTACATGAGGCTCGGCTGTGTTCATGCTAAGCATTTTTCCCCAGACATCAGTTTTAATCGTACTTAAATGGCTGCAAAGTGGTCACAAAAGCGCTGCCAATAGTAGGTTATATTTGGACAGCACGCCTTTCAAAAGCTGAAAAGGTTAAACTGTTCAGAAACTGCTCAGTGGTGGCAGCGTTACTATGGTTACAGTGTGTATGTCGCATGAGATGTTTAGTCCTTCCAAAAAGCGTTCAATGGAGTGGTTTTACAAAAACAACACAACTTCTCCAAACTGGATGGAGACACAAAGGATTGAGACAGTTTAGTTTTTATGATTTGGAGACCTCTCTGGTGGAAATGTGTAATTGCACTCAAGACCATTTTGGCCCCTTCCCCAAGAGGATGAATTTGACGATTGAAAGAGAATTTAAAGAGAACTCAGTCTAAACTTGGTGAAGGAGCGTCTTCTGAGGATGTGGGTGAATTATCTACTACAGTCATCATATCCTCATCAGTATGACGTTGATTATGAGATCATTTGAGGCCTAAACATCGAGCCGGACCTTCTTTTTGAGTCTCTGTGTGTGACATTAACACATAAAAACGTGCGACGTGGTGTGAAAAAATCCTAAACTGACGCCACTGACTTTTAAATGATTATTTCAGGCTTTACAGGGCGACTCTCAGGAGCATATTTTGGCCTGTTTTTATTCTTCTGATTCAGTAACGATACTTCTTTCAGTTTTAACAACAAACATTTTCCTTAGTGTTACAACATCTTGTAAGAGAAAAAAGAAGAAACAACTTCAGCTTCTACTAATGTATGACTGGAACACTGAAAAAAACCCCTACATAATTATAATTAGCCCACATTCTCACACGGTTATTTGTGATTGGGTGGGTGGAAAACTCCCACATGCTGTTTCACAGAGATTTACACTGGATTAAACAAGTGCCAAACCAAACGACCCGCTTACACTGTGGTTCAGGTGACAGATCAAGAGCTAAAACTGAAGACGTGAACCTCAGACACCAAACATGTCCTGGCTGACTGGCTACTTTTGGGGTAAAAGAGCAGACATTTTGGCTGAACTATTGCTGTAAACCTCCTGCTTCATCATCATCAATTACATTATATGTAGACGTACAAAGGTGAAGCAGGTTACGTCTAGCAAAATGATAGTAGTACTAAACCTACAGAACTAAACTGTAGAACATTCATCATCATCATCATGCGTCCTACCTCTGATCCCTCTGAGTCAGAACAGCCCGACTGGTGATGGCAAAAAAAACAAAAAAACAAAAATAAAAACACAAACACAAACTTAAACAAACATGAACAGACTCATAACAGCACACACAGATATAGGCTTGGTGTGGATTAAACTTCTATCATACAGAAACTGCATACGATAAACTACAGCTGCTCATGTTTTACTGATATTATCCCATTAAACATACACGCTGGTGGTCCATAAGGAAACATACATTACACCTCAACCACTTCCATATGTGCCCCTGAACATCTCCTCCCAAAATGAAGGTGTTAATAGTGAGTCTGTGCTGCAGTAACAGCCTCGACTCTTTACACAGATGATCTGACTGCATTCAGCCACAAGAGCCTTAGTGAGGTCTAAGACCCAACCAGACATAAACATGTTCAATACTGATTGTAAAATGCTGATGATAATATCAGCTGATAAAATGTTAGATTTATATGTTATATTTTAATGTTACTCCAGTAATTTTAGTCACACACTGCTTTCCAGACTGATATGATCATAAATGATCAATTATCTCACTTCTTAAACTGAACATACAGCAGAAACTAGTAATATAGAATCCTTTGCAGTTTTGGTTGCTGTTTATTATGGCTTATTTTCCTTCATTAATTCATAAAAAAGTTATTTTTTGTGTTATATTATTCTAAAGGTTGAGTTTTAATATATGAGAAATGTGTTTGTCATTTACTGATGGTGTTTTGTGTTTAGATTCTCCAGTACAGTCTGTTTTACTGGTATACACTTAAACAGGAGGACATATCAGCTAATATTTTGTTTATACAGATAAAACTAAGGGTTGTCAATATCATCTGTAAACAGTACAAACCAATATATTGGTCTGTAATACATAGCTAAGCTGTTGTCACTATGCATGGAAATAAGCAGTATGGTTAATTTGGTGATACAGCAAGGTCTAAACAATGTAAATGTTGCCTCAAACATACAACCATAGTCCAACTGTGTACCTTAAATAAGTTTTTCACACCTTTTCGTAACCTAATGTTTTAAACCAGAACAATAAAAAATCACAAGACAGTGTGTCCAGAGTCAATGCAACTTAAAAAACAAAACGGAAAATGGAACCGTGTTCTCCAACTGAAGGTACCGAAGACCTCATTGGTACCTTTTCTCTGAGTTTAGAACGTGTGAATATTCAAACAGTCACGAAAGCTTAAAAACTGAATAGTAAACTAGGATTTTCGATATGCAAATGAGCTTGTCTCTAAAGTTATACACTATCATAAGAACAGTGAACTCTATCCTCCAGCAGGGGTCAGTGTAGAGCCTGCGTCTTACATCTGGTCAGAGTTTCTAATCTGTTTAGTTCAATAAAGCAATAAAGACTACTGCAGCCGGCTAAAGGCAACCGCACACTGGCCGGGAAACTCTGCGCCGCACAAAGTGCAGTTATAACGCACAGCATAGAACAGCACAGATAAACATATAGCTAAAGCTCAATTTACACTCTACCTGTATAGATTTGAGGGGATAAAACTATCAACATCAGTTAGTGAATCTCTCTTTTTACAAACTCTCAGACTCTGCAGGCTCTGCACTGACCCCTGGTGGAGGATAGAGTCCAGACAGCTCACTGTTCCTATTGACAATGTGTAAGTTTAGAGACAAGCTCATTTGCATATTGAAATTCCTAATTTACAAGTTGATTTTTAAACTTTTGTGACTGTATGAATATTAAAACATTCCCTCCAGCTGAAAGGTGTGAGGTGAAAATATTTACATACTTTCTTACTTACTTAACTGTTTATTTATTTATTTATTTGGGTGGGGTCTTACAATAATTTTTGGATAATTCTGAATATCTGAAAATTCTGAATATCTGAAAATCTTTAATAAAAACTATTTATTTAAATATTTAATGTGACTGAAATGCCCATCTCTAGATCCTATGCATGAAAGTGTGATAATACAGTTAATTGCGTGTAACTATATTTAATAAAGCTGAGCGTTCGAGGGTACTGATGTGCATGTGTTTGACCGTCTACTCTTTGCTCACCTTGACCTCTGAGTCGTCCGACTGATCGTCAGTTATTGACATTGAAAATAAAGAAAAATAAAAATAAACATGAAGTAATGAGAGTTAACAGAGTTCTTCTGTCTCATTAATACAAACACTCTGAGTTTCCACTGCAGTGTTTCTAACACACTCTGTTACACACTCAGATACACACCTCGTTACCCCCGTCATCAGAGATCGCCTGATAGGGAGAGGAGGAAGACGAGGAAGAGGAGGAAAACAGAAAGTGTGACACGCAGTAACACCAGCAGAACACTTAACTGAATAACTCTCACTCGCTCAGTCACTCTCTCTCTCTCTCTATCTCTCTCTCATCACAAACCTCTTCATCCACATCGTCTGGCTCCTCCTCATCCTCAAGCTTGGAGGGAAACGTCCAAAGAACGATGTAAACCACAAACAAGTTAGACGTACTCAAGAGCTACACTGGGATGTAACTAGCTAAGCACGCTAGCTGTAAAGCTTAGCCACACTGCGCTCTATTAAACTACAGTGATGTGCAGTAAGGTCCTGTTACAGTGTGGTTCAGGACTGTATACGGTGCAGTAGGGCTGGAACTACAGGGGTCAGATACATGTGTACATGTCCTGTACACTCACACACATACACACACACACACACACACACACAGAGACATGAACACACACAGAGGGAGGGGACGGTGTGTTGTTATTATCTCCACCTACCCGCTCCTCCTCAGCGGTGATCTACAAACACACACACAGCATTAATCAGCACACTGAGAGACGATGATCAGGCAGAAAAGGCTTTGATATTCACTTCATCCCCGACGAGTAAAACACGCTCACTCGCTCACTCGCACTCTCAGAGTGTCATTAGAGTGACACACCAATGTGTTTGATCAGCCTCACACTTTAAACCCATCTGACCTGGAGACAGCCGTGAAGAGAGAGAGAGAGAGAGAGAGAGAGAGAGAGAGAGGGAGAGAGAGAGAGAGAGAGAGAGAGAGAGAGAGAGAGAGAGAGAGGAGAAAGAGAGAGAGAGAGAGAGGGGGAGAGAGAGTGAGAGAGAGAGGGAGAGAGAGAGAGACAGAGAAAGAGAGAGAGAGGATAGGGGGCGTGCGACTGTTTATCTCAGTGTGTCTTACTCACCTGCTTGGCTCCCATAAATTCAAACATCTTCTCCAGCATCACCCTCATCTGCTGCACGTTATTCATCAGCACACAGGGCTGCAGACACACAGACACACACATTCATTCATTCATTTATTCATTATTACATATAGATACATATAATTTATTGGGGTTATATTATTATTTATATATAATATTTAAAACAAAACCTCAAATCACAAAATGATGCCTTTTCAGGAGAAGGCCACACTACTTTTAATGTAACAAAACTTTTTTTTTCAGTTTTTTATTTTTTTCATATTTGGTCATAATGACACCATCTGCTCTTTACACTGTATAAGAAACCTATGGTGGATGGCGAAGGTAGACAGACTCTAAAGTGACTTAAAAGAAATCCAGTTCCTTTCACTTCTATTCAGAGGTAAGAATGTATTTCCTCCTGTATTGTTCTTATTCTGGAGATACGAGGTTTAATTCCAACAGTGACAATACATAACGTGTGTTTTTCCTCAGAGCGACTCACTATCTTCTCCTTCTCGCAGTACGAGGGGAAGTTTTTGGACAGGATGGTGCAGTACTGCAGCAGCACCTTACTGATCGTCTGAGAGAGAGAGAGAGAGAGAGAGAGAGAGAGAGATTCAAATGTAAGTCCCCCAACAGAGGAAATAAACACACAAACCTGCAGAGGGAAATAAACAGACAACAAACAACAGAGTAAACAACAAGCACAACAGAGACACTAATTAAAATAAATGGACACTTTCCATTAAAAGTGTCAGACTGACTTAATAATCATCATGTTTTCTTGGTCAGTTTTCAACATAAAATACTGAAGCCTCCTCAGGTTCATAAGAAAACAATACCACACATGTAAACATCAGTGATTAGTATATAACAGTATCAGTGCTACTTGGAAATGAAGCCAAAGGCCACATATTATATCACCTTGTTGTGACATCAGCACTCAAACCTCTCAGGTGTCTAAACCACCTGTGGACCAGAACAGTTCCAGTAAGAGCTTTAAACACTCGTTAGGAAAAGAAAACTGACTCTATTAAAAAAAAAAACCTCTTCACACCAACAAAGTCACTTTGATGAACATGAAGCTGAAGATAAACAGACCCAGAGCATCAACACAGCTCTGCTCTACGCTTTGCTGACTTAATTAAAAATTACAGTCAGAACATTTTCAAAAGAAAACAAAGTGTCCTCAAACGTTTGATGGGCAGCATCACTCAGCGGAGAAAACAAACACCAAGCACTCGGCGCAGGGAGATAAACAACAGAATAATAAACAGGAAGTACAGCAGAGGCGCTCCCCCGCCGACGGTTCGAGATAATAAGCTCGTATATTTAGTCGTGACTTTGACTACAGCTGCTTAAATATTTAGGGAATCGTGTTCTTCCACAGGTTGCTGCTACACAGAGCGGCTCTCGCTCATATACGGCTCTCAGACAGCAGCGCTTCTTAAAACTCAGCAAAATAATGTTACTTTTATTGCTTTTTCTGAAATATTACTCAATATGCAGGACGTGGAGAGCAGACAATAAAGAGTCTCAGTTCGGTCAGCAAATATGAAACACACTGGACCGAATGGTGGACTTTGAGATAGCATTCAAATCTGGACTACTCAGGCTCCGCCCACAAATCTGTTCTTTCATATTTACCATTGGTTTTAAAGCAGCACTGGTACAAATCCTATTCAGCCTAATGAGAAACTGTAGAACAGACTCGGTTTATATCACAATACCTACATTTAGAGTCGGTTATTCATTCAGCCTAATGAGAAACTGTAGAACAGACTCAGTTTATATCACAATACCTACATTTAGAGTCAGTTATTCATTCAGCCTAATGAGAAACTGTAGAACAGACTCAGTTTATATCACAATACCTACATTTAGAGTCAGTTATTCATTCAGCCTAATGAGAAACTGTAGAACAGACTCAGTTTATATCACAATACCTACATTTAGAGTCAGTTATTCATTCAACCTAATGAGAAACTGTAGAACAGACTCAGTTTATATCACAATACCTACATTTAGAGTCGGTTATTCATTCAACATTATTCATTTGTTTTTTTACCCTGGCGAAGCGTCGGTTGTACTGGGCCGCCACGCTGGGGTCGGGACAGTCCAGTTTCTTGATGATCTCAAAGCTTTGGTTGAGCTGAGTGAAGATGTCCACCACCGAGCTGGAGAACAGAGCGTGCTCCGAGGTCTGCTGGAACTGTGGAGGCGGAGAGGGGGTCAAAGGTCAAGCTAATGTTCTTATTTTTCGTTTTCTAGCATCATTACAGCATCTGTACACTTCAGGGCTGAAACAGGACAAGCTCTGGGAAGCTCGGACTGGCTCCCAGGTGTGGACAGAGTGGACAGAGTCCTTTCTATTTGAATCTCAGGTTCAGAGATCAGTGAGTCTGCAGTTGGCGATAGCCAGCTTTTGTTTTTGTTCCTTTAACCATCTTCAAAAAGCAGAGTGAGACAATCACGCTTTCATGTTTAAAACACTTTGACGTGTCCTGCTGTTGGTAAAAGTAACATTAAATGCGCTGTCATTAACTACAGACACAGACGTGTCTACTTAAGGACGCAATGTGTTGGTTTTAAACCATCTGTTATGAGAATGTTTAACAGTATCAATGAAGCAATCACAGAAAATAATCACAATTTATTTATTTTTTATTAATATTGCAGTTTTAGAAAGGATGGTGTTAGTAAGTACAACCTCATTTCCAAAAAAGTTGGGACGCTGTGCAAAATGTAAATAAAAAACAAAATGCAATGATGTGCAAATCATTTAAACTCTATATTTAATTAAAAATAGTACAAAGACAACAAATCAAATGTTCAAACTGAGAATTTTTATTGTTTTTTGAAAAATATATGCCCATTTTGAATTTGATGCCAATGACACGTTCCAAAAAAGTTGGGATGGGGGCAACAAAAGGCTGGTAAAGTTGTGCTAAAAAAAACACCTGGTTGTCGATTGGCAACAGGTCAGTAACATGATTGGGTATTAAAGAGCATCTCAGAGAGGCGGAGTCTTTCAGAAGTAAAGATGAGGAGGGGTTCACCACTCTGTGAAAGACTGCACCATCAAATAGTGCAACAATTCAAGAATAACGTTTCTCAACATAAAATACAAAAGAACTTTTGCTTTTCATCGTCTACGGTACAAAATATCATTAAAAGATTCAGAGAATCTGGAGAAAATCTCTGTATGTAAGGGACAAGGCCAAAAACCAGTATTTGCTGGCCGTGATCTTTGGGCCCTCAGGCAGCACTGCATTAAAAACAGACATGATTCTGTAGAGGAAATCACTGCATGGGCTCAGAAACACTACTGAAACCCACTGAAACCCATCCACAAATGCAAGTTAAAACTCTAAAACGCAAAAAAGAAACCAGATATAAACAGGATCCAGAAACGCTGCCACCTTCTCTGGGCCTGAGCTCATTTAAAATGGACTGAGGGGAAGCGGAAAAGTGTCCTGTGGTCCTACAAATCAACATTTGAAATTCTTTTTGGAAATCATGGACACTGTGTCCTCTGGGCTAAAGACCATCAGCTTATTATCAGTCAGTATTCATGATTGTATAGGGGGGCATTAGTGCACATGGCATGGGTGATGTGCACATCTGTGAAGGCACCATTAATGCTGAATGATATATACATGTTTTGGCAACATATGCTGCCATCCAGACAACGTCTTTTTCAGGGAAGGCCTTGATTATATCAGCAAGACAATGTAAAACCACATTCTGCATGTATTGCAATATGTATTACATATTTTCCTTTAAAAATATGGTTTACTTGATTTGCATATCATTATATTCTTTTTTTATTTACATTTACCCAAATGTTTTGGAGATGGGGTTGTATATATTAAGAGATGGTGTGTGTGTGTGTGTGTGTGTGTGTGTGTGTGTGTGTGTGTGTGTGTGTGTGTACCCCCTCTCTCTTGTCCCTCTCCAGAGCTCCGTGCATAAACTCCATAGAAACCTCCTCATTCTCAGACAACCACTGAAGAACAAATGGCAGGAACCACCTACAGAGAGAGAGAGAGAGAATTAAACGGTTGCTGTTACTGGGCCTTTAAGGCTATGTATATGTAAATGGGCTCTGTTCTGATTGGTTGCCTAATTTGTGCCTCGTTCAAAACTCGTTCAGGCTGAAACACTCCTCATAACTTCAGTGTGAGCGGGCGGGGCTCAACTGCTGTGAGTGGATATACGTGTGTGTGTTGGTTTTTGTGACATCACAAAAACAAGGAATTAAAACAGTGTTTTTAGCTTAGTTGTTCATGTGTGGACTGTGTGAACTGAGGAATGAACATTAACCGTGTTTACAGTCTAAACCAGACTCTTAATGCCTGAAGGGCGAGGAAGGTTCAGTTTTCCATCATATGAGCCTTTAACGTGGCCGTGTTCATGAGCTCTGATCTGAGTTCTGCTCCGGTGGTCCTGAGAGAGAGAGAGATGGTGTGGGCTGAACTCACGCTGGATACTCAGGAACCGTGTCTGAGAACGCCGGCAGCTCTCTGACGTACTCGTTATAGAGCCACTTCACTTTAAAGTGCAGGTTCATGTAGTCCGCACTCCTACACAGCCTGTGCTTCTCATGTTCTACACAAACAAACAAACAAACACATAAATACGCCATTTAAACCAGTTCAGAGTCACCAGTAAAACTCACGTTTAGCTCTTAAAGAGCCAGTAAACTGAAGTGAGTTTGAGAAACATGTTAAATTCCAGTGTTTCATCTCTCCGTCAGTTTAACTGTCGTTTTGGGAGCAGACAAAGAGTGCATGAAAGTGCCTGATGCTTAATTCCCTTATTTATGTCTTCTGTCTTTATCCTCAGTGTCCTCTAGAATCAGTCTCACCCTTTGTAAAGCTGTTTAGGGCTGTTTTTAATGTTGATGGTAAACGATTAAGAGTAATTCTACCTTCTGAAAGGTTAAAAAGGTTTCATGGCCTATCTTCTCTGCTGCCAATGACTGTGGCTGATAAGTGCTGTATTATTTGCTATAAAACAGATAGTTGCGGACCTGAAATCTGATTGGCTGAGCTGCGTTCGAAGCGGTCGTAAAATCCACAATATACCGTGGCTATGACCACCTCACTGTGACTGAACTGTCTATCACTGTGCCAAAGCACGAAAAACCCTTCTGCTGTTAATGGAATAATCTTTGACTCTAATGCTGATCACACAGAGCACCGAGTGAGCTGATAAAGTGAGAACCTGTTTTCTGTTTAAACTGAGGGACTGACAACTTGTGTTCTTAACTGGAACTGGGCTGGTCAGCTAGCTAACAGACTAAAAGAGCCAACAGCCCAAACAACACCATCATCAATATCACAGGCCTGAATTAAAGCACTTACAGTTAACTTGTGATTAACTGTAAAATGGCAGTATAAAAGTCTAAAAATGTCACCTGAACGTCTGACACACTTCAAATGTTTGTGTTTCAGTCAGATGTACCGTCAGGCTGAATCCCAAACAGCTCTGTACTCCCTAAACAGTGTTCTAGCTATGAAAGTTTAGAACTTCTAGCCTCTACAGCCAAACAGTGCATCGTTTATCCCAGTGCATCGAGTCCCAATGACTATTTCTTAGCTGTGTTTCGCTATGTTGGGCTGCAGGACCCAGTATACGAAGTGCACTATGTATGAGGCAGGAAGCTGTTTGAAATTCAGCCCCAGTGTGAGAAGAGGGCGCCGCTGGATTGGTGCTTAGTAAGTGTTAATATGGTCATAGTGTTAATTCGGTGACCAAAAAGTACAAATAAAGTGAAAGGTTCTGTGTTAAACAGTGCTGTGTTTCATTGTTATGCGACAAAAAGTTTAAAAATTCATGAAATGATCTCGGTGTACAGCGATGGGCGACCGAACGTTCTCCTCATTCAGCGCTCCATGGTTGCTTGGCAACAATAGCATCCTCTAAAGGAACTACATTTCTTGGCAGAATATTTGTTTATGTCGATTATTATTAATAATTATTTTCCGAACAATTTTGTATTTTATCACAGGGAAGGGAGTTTTACTCAGCTTCACGTTGTGCCTAAGAACACCCTTCCCCGTGGTAAAATCGCAGTAACTCACGGCCTCTCGTGACTTATTGCTTTACGAAACAGGCCTGATAACAAACACATGTTAAAACACAAATGAATATATTATAAAAAATACACATATTTAAAAAAGTGAAAGCCTCAGAAAAGAACACACACACTCACACACACTCACACACACTCACACACACTCACACACACACACACTCACACACACTCACACACACTCACACACACTCACACACAGCTTACCAGCGTAAAAGTCACACTTGCGGATGCGGAATGAGGCGGGAGCTACGATGATGGTGAAAAGAAGGAGAAAACAGACAGAAGAAGTAGATCACAGAGAAATGAAAGAGAGGAACGAGTGAATGTGAGAGAGACAGATGTGATAAAAGAAAAATACTCAAGAAAAAGGAAGGGGAAGATACTTCGATCTCCTTTAAAAGTATTTTTCTGCTATAAATTACAACTAACACTAACTAACTACACCCACACTATTAACCAACACCAAATTCCCAACACTGAGTTCATACTGTTCTCAGCCCAGCTTCAGAAAAGCATCTCAGCATTAAGATCAGCCTCAATTGTCCTAAATATCTGCATCATTAAACGGTTAAGATACAAACAGAGTCATTCAGAGTGGTTTGATGTGGTTCTAGAGAAACTTACAGAGTCAGAATTGTTCACAGTGGTGGTGATAGGAACCAGACGTCCACCTCTAAAAGCTCCCTCACAGAAAGTTTCTACATGAAATGGTTATGAATTCACTGCCTGATGTCTGACACATTGTTTTGTGATGGTTTTGAGAAGATTTTGGCTTTTTTACTAATATATTCATTGCTTTATTTCATATATTCACACTTATTATTTCAGATTTTCCACTATTTTTCCATCATCAATATTCCATATAAACGCAGAAGACTCGTGTAGGTTCACTGGTGGTTTTGGATAGTGAATAAAATGTCTATATTTGTGTTGTAGTCATGGTGACCACCACTGTAAAGACATCTGAACCATTTCACACCAGACCACTCTGAATCTTTCTAAATCTCAAAGACTGAATTACACAGGACTGTGAAAAATTCTCTTTAACTGGTAGAGAGAGTGTTCAGTGTGATGCTCACTCTACCATCTGAGACTCATGTTTGTGCTAAGATGTTTCTGGAAACCCAGCCGAGAACACTAAACGCTAAACACTAAGAGTCAAAGTCAATATAAAGCTCAGAGTCGTGCATCATTCCTTCAGTCAGGTGTTCATTACTTGGCTGAAAATAGCCCAACAGGCAGTGAAAAGAGAGAATCTCACAGGTTTACAGGGTTTCTTGTCTTCTTGTCATGAGACAGTATCACACCACACGTTTCAAAAAGCACACAAAGCTAAAAATGCTTCGACCTGGAGTTCCTAATAAGGGCATTACACCGACTGCAGAATGACACGACTCAGATTTTCGTCATAATGTGTCTACCAGGCTTAACTTCTGAGAAGGACGACAGGGACTGTAATGTGTCCAGCTACTTCTACAGCTTTCTACAGTTAAGCTGCTGCTCATAGCATCTGTCCCTGCAACAACAGAGTGAGGAATAAACAAACAGATGGAGGGGTGATTTCTGTGCAGTTCAAATGTTTTAAAGAGAAGGCCTGAAGATACTTCCACAGGGATGATGGCGAGCAGAACTGAATGACTGTGACCTCCAGAACATAAAGCTTTTCCTTTTCTCTTTCTATTCTATTAAATAAACTTTAAACTGTTTTAATCAACAATGCCTGTATCCTCTATGGGAACCACAGTGTTATGTTAGTGGTGGTGTATATTCACCAATCACACACAGTCGTTTAATACTATTTATGACTATTTATTTTCTTTACTTCATTTGTAGCAGTTTTCAGTGATCCTTTCATTAATACTTCAACTTAGACTATATCCTGTTGAAATGTACATACAGACGTATATACATATAGACTAACTGCCCTTTATATTGTGTCAAAATTACATGATAAAGGGACCCAGAGAAACAGTCCAAAATGAGTTGGAATGCATCATAGAGGTTTGTTCCAACAGTGGGCCCAAAATTTTATTACACACTTCTATAACCTAAGAACAGCTGCATTAGTTTGCATTGAAGTCCCTGTAATTGATGAATAATAAGCTTAAGTATGTAATAAGTTGAAATGTTAAGGGTTAATCAATACTTCATCATGGTAAATCAGGTGCTGCTGATGGAGCTGGACAAATCAATGTGATGTCAGGAGAAATCTGTTCTTCTAATCAGAGTGTATTGTTATGTTTTAGTGTACTGGTGTGTTTATTTACATTGATTCAAACGATATTTCATGTTTCTTATTATTAGCAGGTTTACAGTGATGTACGACTGTTAATTAACTGCAGCTGAAATTTTCCCTCCGCTTATCTGTTTATTCGTCTCACTCTGCTGTGACCCCAGATGACCCTAATTTCATTTACCATTCTTCCAGCGTCTACGGTCAATATAATCAAGCACTGAAGGAGAGAAAGAGAGAGAGAGAGAGAGAAAGAAGAGGGTGTGGAAGGACAGACAGACAGACGGGTGAACATGATGGAACAATCCAGAACAGCAGGTGCTCTCTGTACAGTGTACACTTATTTACTCGCTGACGCTCTCTCTCCCTCTCTCTCTCTCTCAGTACCTTCCAGAGCGTACTTCATGTCCTGAGCGAAGAGCGTCCACATGACCTCCGCACTGACCTTCCCCACGTTCAGCTCCTGAGGGAACCTGCACATTTACACAGAGAGCGGAGTTAAAGCAGCGTTTCTCGACCTTTGTGATCAACATTTATGGATGCTTATCCTCGTCTATAACGGACACCGCAGACTTTTTCACTCTCGGGTTGTTTTAGCGTTTCAGGCTGATTCCACGACTCGTGCACGGACAGTGGAGTACCTGGTTCACTGTTTTGAGGTGCCAGCATTAGAACACTGAATCATTATTTGAGTACACACATGTTGCATGTAAACACACATTTCCACCAAATCCCCAATATACACAGAAAACACCTTATGATGGAACATCACGAGTCCTTAGCTGTGTGCCAATTCAAGGGCTGCGTCCTTCGGAGGCTGCATTTGAAGGCCGAGTGCGTCACAGCGGTGTGACTAGGCTGTCCTATTTCAAGGGCTCCATGGCAACATCAACGGGCGGATCCTTCATCAGCCAACATATCCCACAGCTCATTGCGTGACGGCAAGGATCCAATAACGTGTCAGCAGAGGAGTGAACGGCGGCTGAGCAGACACTAAGTATCGAGTTTAAACTGAGTCGAATATCTAATGATACAAATGTTGAAAAAGCCAATCTCATCAGTAGCCGGCGGTGAAGTATCTCCAGCTCTGATAGAAGAAAAAAATAAAACAAAAAAATCGAAAATTCTGGCTCCATCTTTAAACTTCATCAAAGAACTTTAAAAGAACCTGACAGGAGCTGCGTTTCATGATGTAACGGTCAGGGCGGAACAGCCATGCTGCGATGCAGACAGGAAATCCGCCGTAGAGCAGACCGTCTCACTTCAGTTCAGTAACTGTGTAACTTTGCGGGTCTGCGCAGCCGTCAAAGGACACACTTTCATAGACCGCGTCCTTTGAAGGATGCAGCCCCTGAATTGGGACACAGTACTTCTCAACATCAATGCTTTAGTTTTAGCTTACTAGCTCATCTGAAGGAGCAACTTCTGTTGCTCATCAGACACAAAACCTACTGATTTCCTGTTTTTTTATAATTACATTTTTTTTTGTAACTTCTATCAAATTTTAAAGCTAATTTTAGCCTAAATTCATTTTTTACTTTTTGTTCTTGCTTTTTCCTTAACTCTTTTAGTGCTTAACTGTCTTCTACATTTGTCTTTTACATTTGTGTAAGACTTGGGGATTTGGAGCCCTCTCTGGTGGAAAGGTTTAATTGCATGCAATGTGCAGAGGAACATTTTTAAAGCTTTCTCATACGCCTTTATTTATTAACGTCACACGTACCGATTCAAATGGAAGTCCAGCACGGTGTTCAAATGCAAAATCAACATGTTACAACAAGTTCTTCAATATGTTGCGTGTAATTACACATTTCCACCAGAGAGGTCTCCAAACCTCTAATATTACATAGATGTTAAATGTAGTACAGCTCTAATCAGAGCTATATGTGAAAGCACACCCTGACTGTCTGTATATATATGTGTGTGTGTGTGTGTGTGTGTGTGTGTGTGTGTGTGTGTGTGTGTGTGTACTCACTGGTTTATAACAGGTGTGTATGCGTGTTTATCCTCCTCTGTAATGGACACTATGAGGGTGATGAGTTTGGGCCAGAAGTCCAGGTTGTGGATGCTCGGCCCCGCCTCCTCTGCTGGAGCGCTCTCTTCCTCCTTTGCCTTCTCTTCATCCTCCTCTCCTTCTCCTTCTTCCTCTCCTTCTTTCTTTTCTTTCGGCTTTTCCTGAGAAAGACAGAACAAAGAAAACTCTTATTTAGGGCCCATATCCTACATTTCTGTGTGTGTTTATGTACCAAAAATTACTACAAGACATTTATCAGGGCAGCTTCTCTATATCCCTTAGAATTGAATAGGCTGTTTTTGTTACCGTGCCTTTAAGACTGATATATGTAAATGAGTGTATGCGTGTGAGTGTGTGTGTGAGTGTATATGTGTGTGTGTGTGTGTGAGTGTATGTGTGTGTGTATATGTGTGTGTGTGTGTGTGTGTGTGAGAGTGTATATGTGTGTGTGTGTATGTGTGTGTGTGTGTGTGAGTGTATATGTGTGTGTGTGTGTGTGAGTGTGTGTGTGTGTGTGTGTGTGTGTATATGTGTGTGTGTGTGTGTGAGAGTGTATATGTGTGTGTGTGTGTGTGTGTGTGAGAGTGTATATATGTGTGTGTGTGTGTGTGTATGTGTGTGTGTGTGTGTGTGTGTGTGAGAGTGTATATATGTGTGTGTGTGTGTGTGAGTGTATATGTGTGTGTGTGTGTGAGTGTATGTGTGTGTGTGTGTGTGAGTGTATATGTGTGTGTGTGTGTGAGTGTATGTGTGTGTGTGTGTGTGTGTGTGTGTGTGTGTATATGTGTGTGTGTGTGTGTGTGTGTGTGTGTACACTCACCTGTTCGCTGGCGGGTTGGAACTGTCTGCTGTAGAGCTCCTGGCAGTTGTTGAAGATGTACTCGTACGTGGAGTTGAGGCAGGCCTTCACGCAGTCCCGTACCACATGAGCTGCTCGAGGAGGAGCCTGCAGTTCCTGCACCTGAACAGAGGGGGCGCCAGCAACACAGAATACATTTAGCACTGAGATAAACCAGTGTGGTGAATGTGCTGACCCTCCTGTGCCGAGTTAGTCCACCCGGACGTCATCTGACCTAGGCTACTTCATCAGACACTGTGTAGCTCCTGCACTAATAGCCTCTCAGTGTTGAGTGATAGTCATAACCTACCAAGCTAGCCAGCTTTATGGCTTTTAGTGTTTAGCTAAGAAGCTCCCAGGAGAGCCCATCACTGTAGAACTGGGACTCTTATTTAATGATGTGGACTGGGCCACAGCTATATCCATATATAATATATCTTGATACTACATATCTTTATATCTCAGCAATGTCTTTATATAAAGCAATGTTAGCCAGATAGCTGACTGCTGCTGTCTAAACTGTGCCTTAATATAACCTACATTAACGTGGGTCAGAGCTTTTCACTGACACTGTTATGTTTGTTTGTTTATTTGTTTGTTTGTTTGCTATGCAGCTAATTCTAACCTTTTTAGCATATAGCACTGGTGCGGAATTAGTGTTTTTGCTGATATTCTGGACATTTTAGTCTTCTAATAGCTACAAACGATGAACAAGACAAGATAATCACATCATTAATCGCAATTAATTATGACAATTAATCATCAGCTAAACTTCCCTCATCATGACAGCCCTAAGAATCACATGAACGACAGTAGAAGATCACCATGTTCAAAGCTTTGAGTGTGTTTTCTGCTTGCAGAGCCACTAAAACAATCTACAGAACACTCTAAATACGCTTTGATGCTATGCTGCATCTAACATAGCTGACAGCTTAGAACACACTTAAATAAAACACGTAAACAGATGTAAATAAAACATGTAACGTCCAACTAAACATTAATGAACTGTATTAATGTGTTCACAGTGAAGGTTGGAGCTGAATGCAGTACTTCTGAATACAGGAGTCTTTATCACTGCTGCAGGTCTGAACACGTTTCATCCTTTTACCATGGCTACTGCATTCGTTGATGCAATTAGCTCAAAATATTAAGCCTGAACACTAACTTTTCACACTAAGACCATTGAGCAATCTTCATTTTTAAGAATGTAGGTGCCCAAATAGTTCACACACGAACAAACACACACAAAATCAGCCTCCTGTCGCAATTCAATGGAAGATGTTCGATCTAGCAAACTGTCACACACTCAATCTCACACGTTACATAAGCTGAAACTGAACAAAGAGAACAGTCAGTCTCTCAGCACAGCTCCTCTCCCCCTCTGACGGCTTCTCCTCTCTGATGTCTGTGATGTCTGTGTTTTACCTTCATCCTGAAGAAGGCGATGCTGGTCAGCAGGTCCACGGTGGACTTCAGATCGGACAGGCGAGGTTTGCTGCTGGCAGGGAAGTTATTCTGCAGTTCAGAGAGACAAAACGACATTAATGGTCAACTTACATGTGGAAAGCTTATGTTTGTCCAGTCAGGGCGTCCAGGAGAAGAGTAGCAGCGCCCGACTGATACACGATAACATCACTGTAACTACAAAAGTGCAGCGGACTGCACAGCTTAGGCAGGTCTAGGGTGTTATTAGGTGCTCGCTGTGGATTCCAAATTGGTTACTAGGGTGTCGCTTGGTGGTTGCTGCAATATCCTGGGTGGTGGCTATGGTGCTGTTAAGTGGTTGCTATGGTGTTCCAGGTGGTTGCTAGGTGTCGCTAGGTGCTCGCTATGGCTTCCAAGGTGGTTGCTAGGGTGTTGCTTAGTGGTTGCTGCAGTATTCTAGGGTGTGGCTATGGTAGTGTTAAGTGGTTGCAATGGTGTTCCAGGTGGTTGCTAGGGTCTCGCAAGGTGCTCGCTTTGGTTTCCAAAGATGTTGCTTTGTGGTTGCTGCAGTATCCTAGGTGGTGGCTATGGTGCTCTTAAGTAGTTGCTATGGGGTTGTGGGTGGTTGCAAGGTTGTTGCCAGGTGCTCGCTGTGGTTGCTAGGGTGTTGCTTGGTGGTTGGTGCAGTGTCCTAGGTGGTGGCTATGGTGCTGTTAAATGGTTGCTATGGTGATCTAGGTGGTTGCTAGGGTGTTGCTTGGTGGTTGCCCCTCCAAAAGCATTTTATACACCTGTTGACCTGTATGTAGTGTGTAGAGCGTACATGCAAGTGTAGTTTCATAAAGTGTGGTCACTACTACTCACCCTGTAGGTGGACAGGTCAATGCGCAGGGAGTTATGGAGCTGATCCAGCAGCCTTATGAAACGTT
Source organism: Colossoma macropomum (assembly GCF_904425465.1). Taxonomy (NCBI): domain Eukaryota; kingdom Metazoa; phylum Chordata; class Actinopteri; order Characiformes; family Serrasalmidae; genus Colossoma; species Colossoma macropomum. Next base: position 29,667,667 of record NW_023494806.1, on the reverse strand, counting down.
CTCTCTACAGAGCAGAGAAAAAAAAGCAATTAGCTGGACAACTTGAGTAAACAAACCTACAAACAACAAACAAACAAGCTTCTAACACTGAGCCCACATCTGCCTACACAGGCTCACTACAGCGCTCAGAGACCCTCAGCTGAGCACACATAACACAGACTCTCTCAGGATCAGGCCCCTCAGGCCTGCGGGACCAAACGCTCAGAGAGGAGAAGACAAGGGAGCTGAGCGTGATGCTGAACGACATGTAGGAGGATCAATAAGTCAGGGGCGTCCCACGGAGACGCGATATTCCACAATGCATCACTCTCTGAGCAACAGACGAGGCTCAGAAAGACAGAGGCAGAAAGATGAAACGGCGGGACGCTGTCAAGGTTACTGAGTCAGAGACAGCAGAGAGAAACAGAGTTACTCTAATCCGACAGGCCCACACAGAGCGCCCACGGCCCGCTTCAGTGTAGCTGCGCTGTAGCCTAATGAGATCAAACACAGTGTTCATCTTCCCAAAAACCGCCACAGCGCAACTACGGTGTGTGTTTCAACAGGTAACACTCCCACCACTGCAGATACAATCAACTATTTACTGACGAGCGCAGTATAAAGCTGCAGGCAACTCTGCTAACTTCGATTTTTCACCAAAGCATTCTCAAAACATTACAAGAGGTCTGTTATGTGCTAATGGAAGAGCAAAAAGGTCAAAAGTTCAGCCCTGCTCAGAGCAGTGCACTCACTCAAGCGCAACAAATTCCAATACGATCCCGAAGGACCCTTGATACACTAAAAACGGACTCTAAATAAACATTCGAGAGCTTGTCACAGGTTCTGGGTTCTAACAGCAGCTGGAAGTACATCACAGGTCCATGTTCAGTGATTAGTGGACGTGACTACTAAAGCAAACTCATTGCTGATAGAGCTGTTTAATTAGAAGCACTTCCGTTTAATCTCTTTAGAAAAGCAAGGGCAATGGAACTGAACACTCTGGGGTGAGTTGGAGTGATGGAGCTCCACTGAACACTTTGGGGTGAGTTGGAGTGATGGAGCTCCACTGAACATTTTGGGGTGAGTTGGAGTGATGGAGCTCCACTGAACATTTTGGGGTCAGTTGGAGTGATAGAGCTCCACTGAACATTTTGGGGTGAGTTGGAGTGATAGAGCTCCACTGAACACTTTGGTAAGAGTTGGAGTGATGGAGCTCCTCTGAACAATTTGGGGTGAGTTGGAGTGATGGAGCTCCACTGAACATTTTGGGGTGAGTTGGAGTGATAGAGCTCCACTGAACATTTTGGGGTCAGTTGGAGTGATAGAGCTCCACTGAACATTTTGGGGTGAGTTGGAGTGATAGAGCTCCACTGAACACTTTGGGGTCAGTTGGAGTGATGGAGCTCCACTGAACAATTTGGGGTGACTTGGAGTGAAAGAGCTCCACTGAACACTTTGGGGTGAGTTGGAGTGATGGAGCTCTACTAAACACTTTGGGATGAGTTGGAGTGATGGAGCTCTACTGAACACTTTGGGATGAGTTGGAGTGATGGGGCTCTACTGAACACTATGGGGTCAGTTGGAGTGATGGAGCTCCACTGAACACTTTGGGGTGACTTGGAGTGAAAGAGCTCCACTGAACACTTTGGGGTGAGTTGGAGTGATGGAGCTCCACTGAACACTTTGGGATGAGTTGGAGTGATGGAGCTCCACTGAACACTTTGGGGTGAGTTGGAGTGATGGAGCTCCACTGAGCACTTTGGTAAGAGTTGGAGTGATGGAGCTTCACTGAACATTTTGGGGTGAGTTGGAGTGATGGAGCTTCACTGAACATTTTGGGGTGAGTTGGAGTGATGGAGCTTCACTGAACACTTTGGTAAGAGTTGGAGTGATGGAGCTCCACTGAACACTTTGGGGTGAGTTGGAGTGATGTAGCTCCACTGAACATTTTGGGGTGAGTTGGAGTGAAAGAGCTCCACTGAACACTTTGGCAAGAGTTGGAGTGATGGAGCTCTACTGAACACTTTGGGATAAGTTGGAGTGATGGAGCTCCACTGAACACTTTGGCAAGAGTTGGAGTGATGGAGCTCCACTGAGCACTTTGGGGTGAGTTGGAGTGATGGAGCTTCACTGAACACTTTGGGATGAGTTGGAGTGATGGAGCTTCACTGAACACTTTGGTAAGAGTTGGAGTGATGGAGCTTTACTGAACACTTTGGGGTGAGTTGGAGTGATGGAGCTTCACTGAACACTTTGGTAAGAGTTGGAGTGATGGAGCTTCACTGAACACTTTGGGGTGAGTTGGAGTGATGGAGCTTCACTGAACATTTTGGGGTGAGTTGGAGTGATGGAGCTTCACTGAACACTTTGGTAAGAGTTGGAGTGATGGAGCTCCACTGAACACTTTGGGGTGAGTTGGAGTGATGTAGCTCCACTGAACATTTTGGGGTGAGTTGGAGTGAAAGAGCTCCACTGAACACTTTGGCAAGAGTTGGAGTGATGGAGCTCTACTGAACACTTTGGGATAAGTTGGAGTGATGGAGCTCTACTAAACACTTTGGGATGAGTTGGAGTGATGGAGCTCTACTGAACACTTTGGGGTGACTTGGAGTGAAAGAGCTCCACTGAACACTTTGGGATAAGTTGGAGTGATGGAGCTCTACTAAACACTTTGGGATGAGTTGGAGTGATGGAGCTCCACTGAACAATTTGGGGTGACTTGGAGTGAAAGAGCTCCACTGAACACTTTGGGGTGAGTTGGAGTGATGGAGCTCTACTAAACACTTTGGGATGAGTTGGAGTGATGGAGCTCTACTAAACACTTTGGGATGAGTTGGAGTGATGGAGCTCTACTGAACACTTTGGCAAGAGTTGGAGTGATGGAGCTCTACTAAACACTTTGGGATGAGTTGGAGTGATGGAGCTCTACTGAACACTTTGGGGTGAGTTGGAGTGATGGAGCTCTACTGAACACTTTGGGATGAGTTGGAGTGATGGAGCTCTACTGAACACTTTGGCAAGAGTTGGAGTGATGGAGCTCTACTAAACACTTTGGGATGAGTTGGAGTGATGGAGCTCTACTGAACACTTTGGGGTGAGTTGGAGTGATGGAGCTCTACTGAACACTTTGGGATGAGTTGGAGTGATGGAGCTCTACTAAACACTTTGGGATGAGTTGGAGTGATGGAGCTCTACTGAACACTTTGGGATGAGTTGGAGTGATGGAGCTCCACTGAACACTTTGGGGTGAGTTGGAGTGATGGAGCTCTACTGAACACTTTGGGATGAGTTGGAGTGATGGAGCTCCACTGAACACTTTGGGGTGAGTTGGAGTGATGGAGCTTCACTGAACACTTTGGTAAGAGTTGGAGTGATGGAGCTTCACTGAACATTTTGGGGTGAGTTGGAGTGATGGAGCTTCACTGAACACTTTGGTAAGAGTTGGAGTGATGGAGCTTTACTGAACACTTTGGGGTGAGTTGGAGTGATGTAGCTCCACTGAACATTTTGGGGTGAGTTGGAGTGAAAGAGCTTCACTGAACACTTTGGCAAGAGTTGGAGTGATGGAGCTCTACTGAACACTTTGGGATGAGTTGGAGTGATGGAGCTCCACTGAACACTTTGGGGTGAGTTGGAGTGATGGAGCTCTACTGAACACTTTGGGATGAGTTGGAGTGATGGAGCTCCACTGAACACTTTGGGGTGAGTTGGAGTGATGGAGCTTCACTGAACACTTTGGTAAGAGTTGGAGTGATGGAGCTTCACTGAACATTTTGGGGTGAGTTGGAGTGATGGAGCTTCACTGAACACTTTGGTAAGAGTTGGAGTGATGGAGCTTTACTGAACACTTTGGGGTGAGTTGGAGTGATGTAGCTCCACTGAACATTTTGGGGTGAGTTGGAGTGAAAGAGCTTCACTGAACACTTTGGCAAGAGTTGGAGTGATGGAGCTTCACTGAACACTTTGGTAAGAGTTGGAGTGATGGAGCTTTACTGAACACTTTGGGGTGAGTTGGAGTGATGGAGCTTCACTGAACACTTTGGTAAGAGTTGGAGTGATGGAGCTTCACTGAACATTTTGGGGTGAGTTGGAGTGATGGAGCTTCACTGAACACTTTGGTAAGAGTTGGAGTGATGGAGCTTTACTGAACACTTTGGGGTGAGTTGGAGTGATGTAGCTCCACTGAACATTTTGGGGTGAGTTGGAGTGAAAGAGCTCCACTGAACACTTTGGCAAGAGTTGGAGTGATGGAGCTCTACTGAACACTTTGGGATAAGTTGGAGTGATGGAGCTCTACTAAACACTTTGGGATGAGTTGGAGTGATGGAGCTCTACTGAACACTTTGGGATGAGTTGGAGTGATGGAGCTCTACTGAACACTTTGGGATGAGTTGGAGTGATGGAGCTCTACTGAACACTTTGGGATGAGTTGGAGTGATGGAGCTCTACTGAACACTTTGGGGTGAGTTGGAGTGATGGAGCTCTACTGAACACTTTGGCAAGAGTTGGAGTGATGGAGCTCTACTAAACACTTTGGGATGAGTTGGAGTGATGGAGCTCTACTGAACACTTTGGGGTGAGTTGGAGTGATGGAGCTCTACTGAACACTTTGGGATGAGTTGGAGTGATGGAGCTCTACTAAACACTTTGGGATGAGTTGGAGTGATGGAGCTCTACTGAACACTTTGGGATGAGTTGGAGTGATGGAGCTCCACTGAACACTTTGGGGTGAGTTGGAGTGATGGAGCTCTACTAAACACTTTGGGATGAGTTGGAGTGATGGAGCTCTACTGAACACTTTGGGATGAGTTGGAGTGATGGAGCTCCACTGAACACTTTGGGGTGAGTTGGAGTGATGGAGCTCTACTGAACACTTTGGGATGAGTTGGAGTGATGGAGCTCCACTGAACACTTTGGGGTGAGTTGGAGTGATGGAGCTCCACTGAACACTTTGGGGTGAGTTGGAGTGATGGAGCTCTACTAAACACTTTGGGATGAGTTGGAGTGATGGAGCTCTACTGAACACTTTGGGATGAGTTGGAGTGATGGAGCTTCACTGAACACTTTGGGATGAGTTGGAGTGATGGAGCTTCACTGAACACTTTGGTAAGAGTTGGAGTGATGGAGCTTTACTGAACACTTTGGGGTGAGTTGGAGTGATGGAGCTTCACTGAACACTTTGGTAAGAGTTGGAGTGATGGAGCTTCACTGAACATTTTGGGGTGAGTTGGAGTGATGGAGCTTCACTGAACACTTTGGTAAGAGTTGGAGTGATGGAGCTTTACTGAACACTTTGGGGTGAGTTGGAGTGATGTAGCTCCACTGAACATTTTGGGGTGAGTTGGAGTGAAAGAGCTCCACTGAACACTTTGGCAAGAGTTGGAGTGATGGAGCTCTACTGAACACTTTGGGATAAGTTGGAGTGATGGAGCTCTACTGAACACTTTGGGATGAGTTGGAGTGATGGAGCTCTACTGAACACTTTGGGGTGAGTTGGAGTGATGGAGCTCTACTGAACACTTTGGCAAGAGTTGGAGTGATGGAGCTCTACTAAACACTTTGGGATGAGTTGGAGTGATGGAGCTCTACTAAACACTTTGGGATGAGTTGGAGTGATGGAGCTCTACTGAACACTTTGGGGTGAGTTGGAGTGATGGAGCTCTACTAAACACTTTGGGATGAGTTGGAGTGATGGAGCTCTACTGAACACTTTGGGATGAGTTGGAGTGATGGAGCTCTACTGAACACTTTGGGATGAGTTGGAGTGATGGAGCTCTACTGAACACTTTGGGGTGAGTTGGAGTGATGGAGCTCTACTGAACACTTTGGGATGAGTTGGAGTGATGGAGCTCTACTGAACACTTTGGGATGAGTTGGAGTGATGGAGCTCTACTGAACACTTTGGGATGAGTTGGAGTGATGGAGCTCTACTGAACACTTTGGGATGAGTTGGAGTGATGGAGCTCTATTGAACACTTTGGGATGAGTTGGAGTGATGGAGCTCCACTGAACACTTTGGGATGAGTTGGAGTGATGGAGCTCTATTGAACACTTTGGGGTGAGTTGGAGTGATTGAGCTTCACTGAACACTTTGGGGTGAGTTGGAGTGATGGAGCTCCACTGAGCACTTTGGGATGAGTTGGAGTGATAGAGCTTCACTGAACACTTTGGGATGAGTTGGAGTGATGGAGCTCTATTGAACACTTTGGGGTGAGTTGGAGTGATTGAGCTTCACTGAACACTTTGGGGTGAGTTGGAGTGATTGAGCTTCACTGAACACTTTGGGGTGAGTTGGAGTGATAGAGCTCCACTGAACACTTTGGGGTGAGTAGGAGTGATAGAGCTCCACTGAACACTTTTTGGATGTGCTGGAGTGACTTTTAGTGGAAAATGTAGCACTGAAATGTGTGTGTGTGTGTGTGTGTGTGTGTGTGTGTTGTGTGTGTGTGTGTGTGTGTGTGTGTGTGTTGTGTGTGTGTGTGTGTGTGTGTGTGCGTGTTGTGTGTGTGTGTGTGTGTTGTGTGTGTGTGTGTGTGTGTTGTGTGTGTGTGTGTGTGTGTGTGTGTGTGTGCGTGTTGTGTGTGTGTGTGTGTGTTGTGTGTGTGTGTGTGTGTGTGTGTGTGTGTGCGTGTTACCCCGAAGTTGGAGGCGGCGAAGCGGTCGCTGGCGGAGACGCTGGTGGCTGAGGTCGGATGAGCGAAGAATGCATTAATGTTGGCCAGCAGAGTGCTCATTACTGCAGGAACACCAGGTAACATATACTTAGAGGAGAGACAGGCAAAGTGTCTGCAGAGAGAAAGAGCGAGAGAGACAGAGAGAGAGAGAGAGAAATGTGGGGAAAAACAAAAGACAAATATGAGAAAATAGGAACGCTTGTCTCTCTAAAATCATCCACATTCACTGAATGAATTATGTATTTGTTAGTATAACGTACCATTTACAATATTTCATTTATTTACTGAGGAATGTGCCGTTCCCATTACCATACAACACTCACACACACAATTCTCACCCTCCTCTTTCATCTCCACCTCTCCATTTATTACCACACACACACACGTACACTCACACAGAACGAATGTTAAGTCAGACTCGTTGAATCTATTATTCATTTATGCAGTAAAAGGCAGTAATGAGCTCAATAGTTCAGCAGTTCAGTGAAAAGAAGCCTGTTTCCCTAAAGAGACTGAATCCTCCACCATTCTAACAGATTCAGACCATTTAAACACACGCAGAGGCTTTTAAACAGCACTTACTGCCTTTACGCCTGTGACACGAGCAGCTCTGATTCGCCCTCTTTATTAAAAATGTGGGTTTTTAATCTCTGATTTAAGAGTGTAACTGTTTTATAAGCCGATCACCTCCAGCAGGTAAAGCCAGGACGATCACAGGAACTCCGCCTCGTTTTTCAGCATAATCTCTGCCTTAGAAAACAACAGGAAACCTGTTGTCTTGAAACGCACAATAGGAGCCAGTGGGCAGTTGCTGGATTCTGTGAATAAACGTTATGAAAGAATAGCCCAATTTTTTCCCACAGTTTAGTCCAGCGCTCCCTCTATCACACGGTGTTGGGAGGGCAGCACGAGCTCCTCCAGCACATCGTTTAAAACAGCCAATAACTTCTTAGGTCAGGTCAACAAATCAAAAAAGTGAATGCACAGTGGCGCCTGAAAGTTTGTGAGCCCTTTAGAATTTTCTATATTTCTGCATAAATTTGACTTAAAACTTCATCAGATTTTCACACAAATCCTAAAAGTAGATAAAGAGAACCAAATTAAACAAAATATTAGACTTGGTCTTTTATTTATTGAGGAAAACGATCCAATAGTTCATATCTGTGGGTGGCAGAAGTTTGTGAACCTTTAGGATTAGCAGGTCATTTGAAGGTGAAATTAGAGTCAGGTGTTTTCAGTCAATGGGGGTGAGTGACCACCCCTGTTCAATTTAAAGAACAGGGATCTGTCACAGTCTGACCTTCACAGTACATGTTTATGGAGGTGTATCATGACACGAACAAAGGAGATATCTGAGGACCTCAGAAGAAGAGCTGTTGATGCTCATCACGCTGGAAAAGGTTACAAAACCATCTCCAGATGTTTGGATTCCACCATCCACAGTCAGACAGACTGTGTACAAATGGAGGAAACTCTGTTACACTGTTACGTTCCCCAGGAGTGGTCGACCAACAAAGATCACACCAAAAAGAAGGCGTGTAAAAGTCCGCGAGGTCACAAAGGAACCCAGGGTAACTTCTAAAGGCCTGTCTCACAGTGGCTAATGCTAATGTTCATGAATCCACCATCAGGAGAACACTGGCAAACAATGGTGTGCATTGCAAGGAGAAGCTGCTGCTGTCCAAAAGGAACATTGCTGCCCATCTGCAGTTTGCTAAAGATCACATGGACACATGGACGGTCTCAACCATCTCACATGGATGAGACCAAAATAGATCTTTTTTTGTTTAACTGAGAAGCGTCATGTTTGGAGAAAGGAAAACACTGCATTCCAGTATAAAAACCCATCTGTGAAACATGGTGGCGGTAGTATCATGGTTTGGGCCTGTTTTGCTGCGTATGGGCCAGTATGACTTGCCATCATTGATGAAACAATGAATTATACCCGCAAATTCTAAAGGAAAATGTCAGGACAATCTGTCTGTGAGCTGAAACTCAAGAGAACGTGGATCATGCAGCAAGACAACGACCCCAAGCCCACAAGACGTTCTACTAAAGAATCATTAAGGATAAAGTTAATGTTTTGGAATGGCCAAGTCAAAGTCCAGACCTTAATCCTATAGACCTGTTGTGGAAGGACCTGAAGCAGCAGTATAACATAACAGCAACATAACAGCTACCGGAAATACTTAGTCACAGAGGGTCACACTAAATACTGAAAGCAAAGGTTCACATACCTTGACCATCACAGATCTGTAATATTGGATCATTTTCCTCAATAAATAAATGACCAAGCCTAATATTTTTGTCTCATTTGTTTAATTTGGTTCTCTTCATCTATTATTAGGAAACTGAATGACATTTAGGTCAAATTTATGCAGAAATACAGAAAATTCTAAAGGGTTCACAACACCATAACACCGCTTTCAAGCACCACTGTAGCTACTTCCTTATAGGCTGAAACTGGTTGATTTTGGTTGAATGTTTACTCAGCTCCCCCAGGCAGGGGGCACAGTGTGGTGGGGGAGTCACAGAGTGTGGGTGGGAACTGGCAGTGACTAAACTGAGGGAGGAACTGAGTAAAAATCCAACAAAGAAATGTAAGCAAATGTCTCACTATAAGGAGGCAACCACATTCACTGTGCCTTCTGAGTAAACTCACACTGTACTTCGTAGATCCGACTGAGATGCAGCATCACAAATGTAAGAGAACCTCTGACTGAACCAAGTCGAGGAAATTTAAAAACACTGAGCAGAAAGTTGACTTAAAATTTCGAAGCTGACCTGACTTTTCATTTTTACAGAGCAGTCGTGTCTGAATCATGTTAGCTGAGGTTCACAGAGAACTATCAAGATAACAGCATTACTGTAGGTACCTTAATGCTTCTGTAAGCAACCAGAGCTATTACTATTAATTGCATTTAATAGCAGGTAACAGTTTTGTAAGTTTATTTTAGGGTTTATGAAACTTTTTTTCAATTCTTGTATCAAGATAAAACAACTGCTCAGAGTGCTCTGGAATGGCTCACACACACACACACACACACACACACACACACACACAGCTGTTCAGGTCTTACGTCATGGCCTGGTAGATGGACTCGATGCCGTAGCGCATGGCGAACTCGTCCACGATCTCCTGCTCCACTTCATCAAAATAAACCTTCCACGCATCGTCGCCACGAGCAACCGGCAACTTCACCGCACCATCGGCGTCAATCAGGAAGTGGAAGATATTCTTCAGAGAGAGAGGGAGAGTATAGGATAGATAGAGGGCATCATTATTACGTAAATATACTGCCACGTACGGGTCATTCTACGACCATGGTTGAAAACACATTTAGACTTTTAACCAATTTGGGCTTTAGACTAAAATTCTAGTGCTTTGAGCGACCCTATACACTCATTACGTTTCTTTTAGTAAAACAAATGACTAATTGTTCCATTTTGTCACTACCAAGACAGTCATAACACCCATACTTTACAGAATGTTTCAGTAGTGACTGTTTTAGCTCATTTTGAGCTCAAAAACACAGCCAGTACACGACCAGCAAACACAGCTTTGACCAGCTGTTCACACAGAAAATCACCATATTTTTCATTAAAACACTAAAAAGTTCACAGCAGCAGAAAATACGTTTCAGTAGTGACAGTTCTTAATATTCCACACTGATTTTCAGACACATTTACTTCAAATCAATGGGATCTAACTGTGGCCATGTGGCCACGAGGGACAGGGATGCAGTCTCACTTCCTGCTCTAAAATGCAGGGGCGTGGCTTAAATAAGGCTCCGCCTACAGACTCAAAATATGTGTGTGAGGTGTTTACCTCATGCAGGCAGGTGTATTGTACGTGATAAGGTGCCACTTTCTCTTCTCCTTTGATCTCCACGCTGATCTGCAGCCGGATCGCTCCGGATACGGCCGACTTATCCGTGCGCTTTTCTGTGGACACACACACAACTTCAGTTTAGAAACGACAGTTTCACTTCATTTCACACACTGATGTCACACTGAAACCTCGTGACTCCGGTTTTTGTTTTTATTTTTTTACGTGATAAATGGACGATGAAGTTTTGTCCAGACTCACTACATCCTACAGCTGATCATTAGGGAGTAACTACATGGAACACAATACAAACTGACTTATTTGAGTTACAGGACTGAGGCATGGAAGGCCGAACCTGCTGGCAGCTCCTGGTTATTTATGAGTTTAACATTTAACTGTTTTAAAAGTTTTAACATAGGAATCAAACTTAGTTCAAATGGTGCAATGAATAAAAACACAAGGAGTTCTATGTACACAAAGTGTCTGTCTGAAACTGTCAAACAGGAACATATTCAGCACTCAAATCTGAACATGGCTGAGTTTGAATTGAAAATGACACACGATCCAACTGAACCAACTCCAACATGCAGATGAACTTTCTCATGAATTTTAATAGAGCGTCACAGAGCGACACTCAGAACCGGTCCTGGACTATAGACAGAACAGGAGAACTCAAATTCAGCCAGAGAGAGAGAAGAAAAGAGCGTTTGAAGTTATCATGTGTGCATGACATATATTCAAATCTGCAGACTTCATGAGTCGCATACTGAATATTTCATCAGACTGAAGGAGCAGAGTGAAGAATCTGTGTCTATATATATATATAAACATACAGAACAGCGCAGATGTCTTAGGCAGCCAGGAAAATGGGTTAAAGCTATTTTCTGGGGCATTGAGCATAATTATATAACACTATAGAGTGATAATACAACACTATATATCACCGCAATACATAAAAATAAACATAAACAGTAGTCAGAATTCAGAAGTACGCGGTTTGGCTCCTGACTCCAACCATCACACAGATTTATTTATTTATTTAATTCCATCACCTGATTTAATTTAATGAAGCGCTGATTAGATAAACCACATATTGGATGGAGAGATTCAGCTGCATTAATGTTATTTATATGCATTCTGATGTTTTTCTGGGCAAATAACCACCAGATAAACAGCTTAACAGATCATTTTCTCAGCTTTTGTACTGGATATATAGTTAACATAGTTCATATGAGCAGCCATACCGGAATATTAAAAATTACTGTGGACACTGACTGACCCTAGATCAGTAAACAGGATGGTTTATTCACATTTTACACATGAATAAAGGTTAAAGTGATAGTATTGCTTCTTTAGTTTTGGAGCTATAATATAGCTAACATATAATGAACGTTTATACCCCACCAATTAGCATGGTGCTAACTGTAGGTCTAAACCATCACTCAATTGCCCTTAAACCCAGTGTGTCCACTCACTAAACATTACCCAGCTTTTATATGGAGACATCTTCAGAGCTGGCTTGGTGGCTCAGTAATGTGAGCTAGGTTAGCTTTCGCTTGGTGGTTAGCTTCCTTCACCTGATCTTATTCATGAGATCACAGAACGCACGACGCACTCCCAAACACACTCCTGAACGAAACCCACCGAGGTTGTACCAGACGTCCATCTCTCCGCTGAGCGTTCGGACCTCGATGATGCTCTGACCCAGAAAATCATCCGACTCCCTCTTCAGCCTCTGCTTCACTCGAGACTTTATGTCGTCATCCTCGTCCCACACGCGCACCTTTATACGGTCAGACGAGTTATGGCACTCACTGGAGATCACAAAGAGAGAGAGTTATGATTATTATTAGTAGCTTTACAGTACTTTCGTTGTGGTTGTGTGGTTTTTGACACTGAAACAAACAGAAAAAAGTCAGAAGTGCAGGCTCAACCCTGTCCATTCAGAATGTAAATCACAATCTCAACCTGTTTTTTAAGATTTTTGCATAATTAAGTGGTTAAGATGTAAACAGAGTCGTTCAGAGTGGTTTGGTGTGAAACGCTCTGTTCTAGAGAAACTTACAGAGTCCGAATTGGTCACAGTGGTGGTGATAGGAACCAGACATCCACCTCTAAAAGCTCCTTCACAGAAAGTTACTACACGAAATGGTTATGGATTCACTGCCTGATGACTGAGACCCTGTTTTATGGTAGTTTTAAAAAGGTTTTGGCCTTAAAATCCATTCATGGTGGAGGAATACATGCAGGGTGTGGTGAGGCAAAATAGTTCCCAAAGAATTTTCCTCTATTTTTCCATCATCAACATTCCATATAAACTCAGAAGACTCGTGTAGGTTCACTGGTGGTTCTGGATAGTAAATAAAATGTCTATATTTGTGTTGTAGTCATGGCGACCCCTGGTTCCTATCACCACCACTGTAAAGACATCTGAACCATTTCACACCAAACCACTCTGAATCTCTCTGTTCACATCTCACACACTGAATTATGCAGAAATTTTGAAAAGAAAATTGGTGGAGTTTCCCTTTACCTATGTAATTACCTTTAACTGTGTAGTTATTTCCAAATAATTCTGTAATTTAAAATGAAAAACAAAGACAATGACTCTAGACTCCTTAGGGTTAATACAGGAAACGAGATGGAGAGCAGAGAGAGAGAGAGAGAGATAGAGAGAGACAGTGGAGCTGAGTAGGAAAAATCATATGGTTCGGTAAATGATTTATTATTATAGATCGAGACATTTCTGCAGTCCGTCATCAACAGCCCGCTGTGCCTGACCTGGACTTTTAGAAACAGTTTCTGAAAAACACTTCATTCAGGTCGCGGCTCCCAGCAGAAACAGCAGGGCTGAGTTCGCTCTTACAGAGTTATATAATCCAGGTCAGGACTGCAATTTTGCAGTGGAGAAGGCTTCAGTGTGGCCTTTCTATCTCTGCTGGGATCAGAACCTGTATTACTGCTCTCACTGCAAGCAGGAGATTCTACAGAGACTCACAATGCTGACTGTGAGGATCACGACAAGCAGGACTGCAACAGTGAGACAAACACTGTTTACTGAAAAACAAACATTCTATAATGATCCACACAGTCACTCTGACAGACTGTAATACACTACAGGAAGTGTAGGGGGCGATACGGCTTCTACTGTTTCATTTAAAAAGCTCTATAATGTTCATATGATCCACACAGTCACTCTGACAGACTGTAATACACTACAGGAAGTGTAGGGGGCGATATGGCTTCTACTGTTTTATTTAAAAAGCTCTATAATGTTCATATGATCCACACAGTCACTCTGACAGACTGTAATACACTACAGGAAGTGTAGGGGGCGATATGGCTTCTACTGTTTTATTTAAAAAGCTCTATAATGTTCATATGATCCACACAGTCATTCTGACAGACTGTAATACACTACAGGAAGCGTAGGGGGCGATATGGCTTCTACTGTTTTATTTAAAAAGCTCTATAATGTTCATATGATCCACATTGTTTCTTTAAAAAGTGCTCTGTAAAGTTCATATCAGGCAATATGGCTTCTATTGCTTCATAAAAGATGAAAGAAGAGCTTTCAATTATGGAGAAAAAAGGAAACAAAACCATTTTTTAGTCAGTTTTAGTCATAATAGTCCACGGATTAAACGACTCTAAAAAATAATTACCAAGTCTTTATGCTCAAATGCTTTTTGAGGGAACACACTAGACAAGTCGATCAGGAGAATGTACTGCTAAAGTTAGCCTAAGCTATTTTGTGCACAAAAGGCAACCAGTGGTTATTGATGAAAGCAAATGTCCGTGGCTCAGTCAATTAAAGGTAAGTTGCGTTTAGAAAAGTAACAAAATAGCTGCTATTGACCACTTTTTCAATTGGGCAGACAAGGAACTTTACTCCTTAGCATGGTGTGGAACCACTGTAGCTGTTTCAGAGAACCATTTCCGAACTGTTTGAGGTTCTTCAGGACATCTTTGCTCATTTTCAGAGTTTGGTCTACTTCTACTAAACGCAGGAGTCACCATAAAGTTCTACAGTGCCTTCAGACTAGCAGATAGTCGGGCGCTTAGCTTTGACTCAGGGTTTGAGCCCAAAATAATTACGAAAATATTACGAAACACAACCGAACTTACAAGTTGAAGGTTTCCTCCCAAACGGGGTTGAGGTTGCCGTAGATGGTTTTGGTTCTCTTCTTGGTCTTCCCCACCTGCACGGTCACGTACGGGTCACTGGAGCCGGTCCGGTCTTTAGCCTGCAGACCCTGAGCGCTCAGTACTGTAGACACAAACACAGAGAAAAAAAGAAATAAATGTCCAGTAAGATGGAAAAGTTTTGAGATCTTTTTATAGCCTTGTAGGCATCAGTTAGTCATTCTCAGATCCTCAGCCAGCTGCTCAGAGGAGCTCATGCTGGTTGAGTGTCAGCGCAAGGTTTGGCATTGATTACACTCTGGAATTGTCCTCAGCTGATTCCTATATAGAGAGCACATAGCTGTGGGTTGCACTGAAGAGCTCAGAGACTTTAATCATAGGATGTCACCTTTACCTAAAGTCAGCTCATGAACTTCCTGCCCTGCTAGGTCTGCCCTAGTCAACTGTAAGTGCTATAACTGTGAAATGGTAGCATATAGGAGCAACAACAGCTCAACGCTGAAGCGTGTAGGGTGTAAAAACTGCCAAACCACTTTTGCCTCACTCACTACAGAGTTCCCATCTGCCTCTGGGAGCAACATCAGCACAAGAACTTTGCATCTGGAGCTTCAGGAAATGGGTTTCCATGGACACCACTGAACCCCTTTGAGATTAATTGGAACATGGACTGCGAGCCAAGCCTTCTCGTCCAGCATCACCGTCTGACCTCACGAACGCTCTTTTTCCCACAGACACACTCCAGTAGAGAGGAGGCTCTTATAGCTGCAAATGAATGCCCATGGCTTTGGAAGGAGGTGTCCAACAAGCTCATATAGGTGAGGACAAGCATCCACATCTGTTTGCCCATATAGTGTGTACTTACCTACACATCACACCTACAGGAGCCTTTATGAATCCCATTCTAAATCCATAGGCATTAATATGGAGTTGGTCCCCCGTTTGCAGCTGAAACAGCTCCCACTCTTCTGGGAAGCTTCCTACAAGATTTTGGAGAGCATCCAGAAGAGCATTTGTGAGGTCAGACACTGATGTTGGACGAGAGGGTCTGGCTCATAATCGCCGTTCTAGGTCATCCCAAAGGTGTTCATTGGGGTTGAGGCAGGGCTCAGTCAAGTTCTTCCACACCAAACTCACCCAGTCAGGCCTTTATGGAGCTGCTTTGTACACTGACGCTCAGTCATGCTGGAACAGAAAAGGTTCTTCCCCAAACTGTTCACACAAAGTTGGAAGTGTACAATTGTCCAAAATGTCTTGGTGCTGAAGCATTAAGATTTCCCTTCACTGGAACTAAGGGTTCTAGACCAACCCCTGAAAAACAACCCCATATCATCATCCCTCCTCCACCAAACTCTACAGCTGGCACAGTGCAGTCAGGCAGGTAACGTTCTCCTGGTATTCTCCAAACCCAGACTCGTCCATCAGACTGACCGATAGAGACACACACACACACACACACACATATATATATATATATATATGTATATATACAAAGCAATAGAACTTGATAGTGACCAACACAAACCACCATGGAGTTTTACAGCTTAAGTAAACCAGCCACTGTTTGAGTGCAGCTGGAAAAAGCTGAAGAACTCTCAACACATTATCGACATGCAGAGAAAAGAGCTGTTACCTCTTCACAGACCTGTCTGAAAAAGCACTATTATCTATAGAATCGGTGTCTGAGCCGTTGTCTCAAACAAAAGCTAAATCACTATGCAGGACAATCGGAGCTCCATTAGTGGAAAAGCAGCCAGTCAGAGTGGACTGAGTGATAAGAGCTCAGTATGATTCCTCAGTAATCAGTGCGAGACGTGTAACACTCACTGCAGGGGAGAAGCTTTTACACTCCAACAACACGACCAGACTACAGCTGACACATCAACCGATTCAACACGACAACAACCAGATAATCATCCTCCCACGCTCACTTAAAGGGGAAGTTTCCAAATCTCTGCATAATTAATAGTTGAGATGTAAACAGAGTCGTTCAGAGTGGTTTGGTGTGAAACGCTCTGTTCTAGAGAAACTTACAGAGTCAGAACTGTTCACAGTGGTGGTGATAGGAACCAGACGTCCCTCTCTAAAAGCTCCCTCACAGAGAGTTACTACATGAAATGGTTATGAATTCACTGCCTGATGACTGAGACACTGTTTTATGATATTTTAAGATTTCAGTGTAGAACACATTTTTTAAACGCACTCATGGTGTGTCTGTGTGTATATTATATATAGTACATATATATATATCATCTCAAATGTACTGGCATCTGAAGGAAATGTGAAGTTTCCTTCTTTACTTTTAGCACTGGAGGTTCATGTTTCTTGGATATTTCCCTCCTGGTTTTTCTGACACTGTGTCAGACACTGTGATACCCTGCTGTCTATAAATATGGAAGAAAGGGTCCTACTTAGCTAAAAATAGTACAGCAGACTGCTTCATTAGCTTCATCTACAGCTAAAGAAGTGAACTGCATCGACTCCATCTGAGATAAGCACACTGCCACAGAGTGTAATGTCTGGGCCCCTCTATGAGGATCATTTTACACATTTATCTCAAAGACCACTGTTTTTATATGGTTGAAAACACAGATTCCAAACTCTTTTTCGAAGCTATCAGATCAAAAAAGCGCTGGCTTGTGAAATTCATCACAGTGGGTGTTTGTGATCTATCTGTAATCTCCGTGGCGATCACCTGTGATGGAGATTTTGGCCGACCACTTGGAGGTTCCGTCCAGGACGGTCTGTTTGATGGTCTTCATCTGCTGGGCGTGATTCAGTTTGCTGACGTTGAAGACGCTTCGGATCACCTCGAAGATCTCCGGCTTGTTCCTCTCGCGGATCTTCATGCGGTCCTTCATGGCTGAGATGATGTGCTGGGTGCGATCTTCAGCTCCGGTCTTACTGCTCTTCTCCGCCGCTCCTACAGACAGACAGACAGACAGAGAGAGAGAGAGAGACAGAGAGAGAGAGACAGGGATGATTGACAAGAACAAGAGTTTTAGCTGGTGGTTGTTACGCTGATTTACAGTCCTAAACATAAGAAATTCTATTCATCAGCTTATAGTCAGTACGAACTACACTGTGTGGATACACCGCCCCTTGAGTAACGTCCCATTTTCACTGTTTCTTTCCAATGCAGTAAGAAAACATCCCTGTAAAGGTTTAGGGATCATAGCGCAGCTCTGTGCTAAAGCTTTGGGTTTACTTACGGATGGCTGTGGCATCACTATGAACACCCAAATAACTAAACCATCTTTCTTAAATGTAATGAGCAGTAAAGCTCATTACATTTTGTTCTGGAACAAAACAGAGACCGAAATTCAAGACATATCTGGCTGGAAACTTTTCCTTAATTTGCAGTTTTATATATTGTTTTGATTAAACGCACTAAACATAAAAACTACAAACAAATAAAGAAACATAAAAACTACAAAAGAATAAAGAAAACACGTTCATAATTGGTAAAACTTGCTTTCAATAGCAAAAAACTGAGCTGCCAAATACAAACAGTTCACAATTAATAAGCATAATGAAATTATTACACTGTGTAAGCTACAGAATGAGCCATGAACTGAATGCGTCTGTGCTGACCAGCGCAGGACAGTGAAGAAAACTGGTTCTCGTTTTCATTAGCATTCAAATTACTACTGAGGGTTTGATTTCAACACTTCCTTATACCTTTTTAATCTTGTTTTTCCAGATACATTTTTTCTTTACATGTTCTGGAGGCATTTTGGTGCCTCCCTCATACTGAGGTCTGAAAACAAAGAAGACGTGATAGTGTGTATTAAAAGCAGCTGGGTATCTAAATATCTCCAGCGCGTCTCACTCTGTAGACAGTCGGCGTTGAGGAGCTCCTGGCACTTCTCGTGACATTTGACCCCGCACTCAGAGCAGCGCATGCCCTGCCGGGCGATCCCCCACAGCAGCCCCTCGCACTCGTAGCAGTAGGTGGGCGTGGTGGCCGTCCAGACCTCGAAGTTATGCGGTGTGGTGCAGGAGATGGGGTAGATCAGAGCCTGCAGGGTCTTCTTATACACATGGGTCTTCTGCAGGACAGAGAGAGGACAGGTCAATAACACAGAAACATACATCTCATCACTATCAGGCAAAAACATTGCATCTCCAACGCTGTCGTCATTTTTTTACATAATATGAAAACAACGTTAAATTTCATGAACGGACCAACAGAAATCAACCAACATTACTTCAAAAAAGAGTCTGGTTCCAATAACGTCCATTACAAGAACGTTGTTTTCTTCTCCTGTAAGGAATTTTGGAGACACAAGGTTTTTGTAATTGATATAATCCATTAAATAGAACAGAAAAATGTCAGTAATAATTCTACACGACTTCTAAGACTGACCTCCCACTGTAAACGTGTACAGACTGTAAACGTTTATTATTTTATTTTATCATTCTTTAAAACTCCCAAACTTTGTTCATCTTTAGTCCGTATGGCGATAAAATTCATCCTGAGCTAAACGGAACTGAGCGAGAGATACAGAGCGAAGGAGTGTTACTGAAAGAGAGAGAGAGGCAGAGATGAAGGGGTGATCTCAGGGTGACCAGTTAAAGATGCTGTAGGTGTTGTGGGGGCTGTAAAAGATGGATTATAACAGCACTTATCTGGCAACCAGCCTTCAGATTTTCCTCCAGAGATTAATTATCTTTCCCAAGACTCGTCACGTTCCTCAGACAACTCCACACGCAGCCACGTAACTCAGCCGATGGAATAAACTTCTCCTCGATTCAATTCAATTCAATTCTATTTTATTGCAGAGCGTTTTCTCTAACAGACATTATCTCAAGGTAGCTTGTCCAGAAATGCAGATACAAGCGAGCGTGTGATGATTTAGGCGTGCAGTTAGCACCGTGCTAACTGGTGGGGTATAAGCCCTTACTGGTTAGCTCCATTAGCCCTGCAGCTCCAGTGCTAAACTGAATAAGAGCTGTGTTTGGTGTAAGAGTGGTGAGGTGGGTAAGTGAGCTCTGTAGTGAAAGCGCTGCTGTAAATGTGATGCTCTGATCACGCTGCTCGTTGTCGTAGAGACGCTGCTCCATGTGCAGGTGTAGGCAGGCAGGTGTCACTGACAGCCAGCCAAAAGTGAGCTGTAGAACAGCCTGTGGGCATCCGCCTCGCTCCCTGGCCTCGCTCTGTTATTCTGTCTTTAAAAAGCCCTGAGTAGTGTTGGGGGGGGGGGGGGGGGGTGGAAGGTGCTCTGCTGATGATGTGTTCTGTTTGGGGGGGTGGAGCAAGAGAGTCGGGGTTACAGTGACAGCACTGTTTGGGAAGAACAAGTTTTGCCCAAATGGTGTAGAGGCAGAATGGAGGAAGGGGCAGTAAGAGTTTAGCTCAGCACAGTGGGCTTAAAGCGAGTCTGAGCAACAAAAAAATCC